>NC_060279.1:80879088-81179088 GCF_021613505.1 Equus quagga
GCGGCGCGGGGCAGCAGGCCGGCCTGAGTGGGCAGCGCGGGCAGCCCGCCGCGCGGGGCCAGGCGCGTGGGCGCGCGGCACACTGGGCAGGCCACCGGGTCGCCGCCGCCGGCCGTGGCCAGAGACAGGCGAGCCAGGCACTCGAGGCAGAAGACGTGGCCGCAGTCCAGGCGCTTGGGCAGCTTGAACACGCCGTCGAAGGGCGACACGCAGATGAGGCACTCCACGGGGGTAGCGGGGGGCAGGATGGGGCCAGAGCCCGGGCTGCCGTCCCGCTCTTCCTCCTCCTCGTCCTCCCCGCTGCCTGGGGAACCGGGCGCAGAGGGTGAACCCGGGGAGCTAGGGCCCGAGCCCTGAGGGGCCCGGGGGCGGCGGAGCCAGGGCGGCCGAGGGCAGGGCATCGGGACCAGACCTGCGGGGAAAGGCGGTCAGGCAGAGAAGGTGGCAGCAGAAGAACGGACAAGGGTCTGGGTAGGGTCAGGAGCGGACTCTGGAGGGAATCACCCAGCACAGAGTAGGAGTGTCGGGAGAAGGAGGTGGCTAGAGCCAAGGAGGAGCTGAGATGAGATGGGGAGGACAGAAGCCTCGGAGTAGGAGCTGAGAAGGGGGGGTGTCCAGGCTGGAAGTAGATCAGGAGTGGGGTGGGGGGATGGAGAGATGGGCAGAGAGGGGATCTGAAAAGGATTGGAGACAAAGACGCACCCCAGGATGGACCAGAGTTTAACCTAGGGGCACCGCAGATCCTGAGCTAGACTTGGGGGAGGCCCCAGACCTGAGTGACCCCAGGACCACGGAGGGACTCTAGGCATAGGAAGGATCTAATGTGGAAAGGAGCAAAGGGACTCCTGGGAGAGCTGGGCAGAGGGACCCCGGAGCGACCAGAATCTAAAGGGCTGATGAGGGAGGCAGGACACCCTAGCCCCTGGGGATAGGGGCCCAGCAAGATGGATAGAGCAAGGATGGAGGCCCAGAACAGGGGTCAGGGGCTCCCCACCATAAAACGACGGACACAAGCTAGCCATTGGGTTCTTCTTACCTGTTGCACCTCCTCCCTCTGGCCAGCACGTCCGTGCCCGTTCTGACCCCAGTCCACCTTTCAGCAGCTGGATACTAAGGGCCCCTCCCCGAGGGAGGGTGCCTACAACAGGGCCACTCCCTCCAGATCCCAGGTTCCCGCCAGACCCGTCTGACTGCCCACCCCGCCTCCCAGGCTGAACACCAAGGCTGACCAGAGCCGGATGTCGGGGGTGGTGGCACAGGGTGACAGAGCAGTGGCAGTCCAGGCACCTCGGGTAGGTGATCACAACCCCCACCCGCCTTGGACACCTCCAGGAATCCTCCACATCTGAGCCATTGGTGGGGTGAGAGGAACCTGGAGTGGTAGTGGCCCTGCAGGGTGCATGGGGCTGAGCTGCAGCCACAACCTAAGCAGCTGGGGAGGCAGCCTGGAGCCCTGGCCAGAGCAAAGAGGATGGGACTTGTGGCATCCTGGGGGTGGAAGGTGGGCTGACCCCAGAGCAGACTGCACAGGGATGGCCCGTGCCAGTTAGGCAGCAAGGGGTTGGGAACAGTCATGGCCCAGACCCCAGGCCTTCCTTGGCTTCCTCTCCCTGGGGCTGCTTCCAGGTAGCATGCCTCTCAGGATGGCAGATACCTGCCAAGCCCCACCCCAGGCCAGAGTGGCATCTCTGCCAAGACCACCCCACCCCACTCGTTTGCAACACCTGCTGGACACTCCCAAGTGGTCAGGTCTGAACCCAGGTGCCATGGTTCTGAGTCGGCAGTGCTTCCCCAGCCGAGTATTTCCCTGGTGAATCCAGGTGCCCACAGGCCAAAAGACGGGCCAGGAATTCGAGCAGCTGTGCAGGACACAGGGGCCATCCTGCCCACCCCCAACCCCCAAGGAAAGACAGTGGTACAGGCGGGTGGGGCTGCCCCAAAAGGCAAACAGGTTTATTGGGGCTGTGGTCGGGCAATCAACGGTTCGACTTGGCCACACGTTCCAGTTCGTCCTTCTTCTTGATAGCATAGGAGTTGGAGGAGCCCTGCAAAGAGGCAGATGGTTAGTTCTGAATGTTGGAGGACCACCTCCTAGACACCGCCCCCCACCCCAGCCAGTGTCCTCACCCACCTTGGCCGCATTGATGAGCTCATCTGCCAAGCACTCGGCGATGGTCTTGATGTTCCTGAAGGCAGCCTCACGGGCACCTGTGCACAGCAGCCAGATAGCCTAGGGAGCAAGGACTCAGCTAAGCCTGGGGGTGGAGAATGTCCCCAAACCAGGCTGGGGCATGGTCCTCTAGTACCCTGACCCCAACAAATGCTGGCTACCGTGCTGCCATCCACTGGCCCACCGAGACAAGTCACTGTGGGAACACACAGCACTGCCCAGGTGGCATGCCACCAGATCTTGGATCAGACTGATGACCACAAAAACAAGTGTAGACACACACAAAGGCTGAAGTTGGGTCCCTGATGACAGGAGACTTGAGACCTGCCATGACAAGGAAATACAACGCAATGTGTGCTGTTGGTCTGGACCTTGAATTGAATATGAAGGGTATGCTGTGGACAGCTGCATAAATTGGAACAGTGAAGGAAAGTGGATATTCAAGTGCTGTTGAATTCCTTGGGGGTGATGGCGGGGATAGAACATCCTTGCCAAGATGCTCATTGATGGGGCTGGCACAGTGGTTAAGTTCGCACGTTCCGCTTCTTGGTGGCCCAGGGTTTGCCAGTTCGGATCCTGGGTGCGGACATGGCACCGCTTGGCAAAAAGCCATGCTGTGGTAGGCATCCCACGTATAAAGTAGAGGAAGATAGGCATGGATGCTCAGGGAGAATCTTCCTCAACAACAACAACAAAAAAGAGGATTGGCAGTAGTTAGCCCAAGGCTAATCTTCCTCAAAAAAAAAAAAGATACTCATTGAAAGCATTAAGAGGGAAATGGTTAGAATGTTTGCAATTGATTCTCAAATGATCCAAGAAAACAAAAAACACAAAACAGTGTGTAAAAACATATCTAAATGAAACTGCACAAATGCAGCCCAGGAGAGCAGAGCTAGAATCTGCCCTGCACAGGGCGGGAATCCAGGAATGCTTCCTGGAGGAAATGACACTCCAGGTAAAACATGCAGACAGGGACAAACCTTCCCACTTGTCAGCCTCTGCCCCAGACAGGACTCCAGCAGGGCCTAGTAGCTGTTCCTGCCCAGCCACATATGCCCAAAGCCCCAGGCCCACCTGATTCACACGGCGCAGTGGGGACACATCCACAGCCTGCCGCCTCACTGTTCCGGCTCGCCCAATGCGGGTCGAGTCCTCCCGGGGACCACTGTTGATGATGGCATTCACCAGGACCTGCAGGGGGTTCTACAAGAGAGGGCGGCCATGAGCTTGACATCCGGCCCACATCCCTCCTTCTCCTCACCCCTAAACCCGGGAGGACCCTGCAGGCACACCATGAGGCAGCCTCTGGGTTCTAGGGGGTACTAAAGACACCCTGCCCCGCCTGGTTCCAGGACCCTACCTCGCCGGTGAGCAGGTGAATGATCTCAAAGGCATGCTTGACGATGCGCACGGTCATGAGCTTCTTGCCATTGTTACGGCCGTGCATCATCATGGAGTTGGTGAGGCGCTCCACAATGGGGCACTGCGCCTTGCGGAAGCGCTTGGCAGCATAGCGCCCTGCGCTGTGGGGCAGGTACTTAGCATACTTCTCCTTCACCGCGATGTAATCCTGAGAAAAGGGAGAGGGGACTGAGATACCATGGTCAGGAGCAGGAGGGGCCTTGGCCAGGGACCAGAGGGACTGAGCACCCAGTCAGGGTAGCCTCCACCCACCTTCACGGGCTTGGTTGTGAGCTCCTGCCTGCCAGGAAAAAATAAAACCTAAACAAGTGACTTTACCAAGTCACTAAGAAAAGCACTTACTTTATAATGGGAGGGAGGAGGGTGAAGTAAGAAGATTACAGCCATGATCCCAGTTCTAAGAAAGTTCCTCAACTATACTATGGATACTTCAGATCAAATAATTCTTTGTTGTAGGGGGCTGTCCTGTGCACCGTGCAATGTTTAGCAGCATCCAGTATGCCAGTAGCACACTCTCAGTATTTGACACCCAAAAATGTATCCAAACATTGTCAAGTGTCCCCTAAAGAAAGGAAAAAAGTCACCCCAGAGAACCACCCTTTTAAAAGAATCACTCAGGGGGCCGGCCCCATGGCCAAGTGGTTAAGTTTGCACGCTCCACTTTGGCAGCCCAGGGTTTCGCTCGTTCGAATCCTGGGCGCGGACATGGCATTGCTCATCAAGCCACGCTAAGGTGACATCCTACACGCCACATCTAGAAGGACCCACAACTAAAAATACGCAACTACGTACTGGGCGGCTTTGGAGAGAAAAAGGAAAAAAAAATAAAATCTTTAAAAGAATCATTCAACAATCCTTCCTATACATACATTTCCCAAGAAAATGCCTAGAAAACACCAAAAATGTTAGTGGGGTTGGAATCGGAGGAACTATGTGTGTATGAAGAGGACTGCTGTCGACAGTTCCACAGTGAAACGTACCCCCATCACTTACGTATGAGAACACACACAAACAACATGTTCGAATGTAAGGAGTAAAAGAACACAGGGGATTCTGATGTGGGCATGACAGTCTGGTGTCTGCCCTGTAGAGAACTATCTGCACAAACAGCAAGCAGATGGTTGTTCACGCAGTGCTTCACTGTGCAGGAAAAAAATGCAAACACCAAATGTCTTGCGAGGGTTTGGTCAAACTGCCTGGCCCCACAGTGGAGCCCTGCACAGCTTTTAGTACCAAGTGAGGACTCTGGTAGCATGCTGACTTCAGCCCCTAAAAGAGCACCAGGGAAAAGTGAAAAATAGCTTTTACATTTCTGAAAGGTTCTACAAATAAAGAAAAACAAGGAAGCAAACACATCTGCGACAAAGACACACGTGGCCCGCAAAGACTGAAACGTTTACCCTCTGACCCTTTAAGTTTGTGGCCCCTCCCAACGAACCCAGGAAGGAAAACAGATCTACAAGGCATTCAGGGTGAAAGACAGGGCTGAATTCTCCAGCAGATATAGTGTCTCGATCTCATGATTTATTTAGAGGCAACAAAAATGTTCTGATTCCTTTTAAAATGTAAAAGGGAAAAAATGCACATAATCCAACCTGAATTTTACTTGTCTTTATACCAATGCAGTCACAAAATACAATTTTTATTTTTAAAATGAAGGGCCCACAAAAGTCCTAATGAGGCCAAGTGTAAAACAATATGGGTACTGGGGCTGGCCCAGTGGCAAAGCGGTTAAGTTCACACATTCTGCTTCGGTGGCCCAGGGTTCGCCAGTTCAGATCCCGGGTGCAGATCTATATGCACCACTTGGCACGCCATGCTGTGGCAGGCATCACACATATAAAGCAGAAGACGATGGGCATGGATATTACCTCAGGGCCAGCCTTCCTCAGCAAAAAGAGGAGGATTGGCAGATGTTAGCTCAGGGCTAATCTTCCTCAAGAAAAAAAAAAGAAGAAAAAGAAAAAATATACAAAACAACAAAAAACAAGTGGTGCTGGAACAACTGGATGCAAAAGAACGATGGACTCTTACACTTTAAAATAATTACAGTAGTGAATTTTACATTACGTGTATTTTAGTACCAAAGGAAAAACCACCATCACCTCTGCGGGATGTAATGCTCGCTGAGGAAGGGACTATCTTGTGACAAAGACTGTAGCAACCTCTCAACAGGAAATGAGGAAAAATGGACGTAGTGGGTGTGGCAGTCCAGGGATTCCTCTTTCACCTGTCATGTCTTCAACTCTTGAATTAGTGGGGCAGCTACCAGTTTCAGATGACCCCTCCTGAAAGAATCCACGCGGGCCCCCACCCCCACCTGGGGAGCACAACCACCAGGCCCCGCTCACCTGCAGGGAAATGTCATTGATCTGCACATCATCAGTGCTCCACTTCCCGAAGAGCTTGATGTCGGGGGTCTCTGCGACCGCAGGCGCAGCTGTCTCCCACTCGGTCATCCTAGGGACAGAAATCGTCAGCCCAGGCACAGCCACCCGACTCAGGCCGGCGCACGTTCCGTGAACTGGGAAGTTACGAGGAACCAAGAACGGCCGTGATCATCTGGGTCCACCTTTTTGAATACTAGAAAAACCACGCAGCTGCCAACAAACAGCATCCGTCTGTCACGCAGAATCCCTGGGGCCAAGCCTCCACAGCTGCTGCACGCACCACAGGAGGGCAGGGGATGATGCCACACGCCCTGACATCACACCCCCTCAGTTCGAATCCCAGAAATGTCATTAACGACTTCTGCGACCCCGAGTCAAGCAACTGCCTTGGACTCAGCCTCCTCATCGGTCAAATGGAAACGCGTCAAGGATCACCGCACAAATTCTGCGCACCGTCGACGCAGATTGCAGTCCATGTCGGACACCAAGGAGGCTGCTAGTAAGGGGAAAGCCGTGCCTGGACCAGAGAGAGCACCACGCATCTGAGAATAACGGCGACCTGCCATCTCAACGTACAACTGCTGAGGCCTGACCAACGTGCCCGGCCCGCCGCGAGGAACGGCTGCGGAGGCGGCGGGGCCCAGCAACCAGGCGGGAGCAGCTGCCTCCGCGCCCCCACCCGTTTCCTCAGCACGTTTTCCGGAGACAGCTGAGGCCCCAAGACGGAAGCCCCAGGTCTCGGGGCCGGCCCAGGGCTCCCCAGAAGATCCTGGGGGGGCCCTTCGACCCCCGACCCCACGGTGGCCTCACCTGACGGCGCAGTCCGGACGACTCTGCCGCACAGCGTAGACCACGCGCCGCCCTGGCACAGACAGGAAGAGGCCGCAAGCAGCGGACCGGCGCTTTTAACGGGAGCGAACATTTCCGGGTCAACGGCGGTGACGTGTGCGCAAAAAGGACACAGGATGTTCACGGACCAATCCGCAGCGAGGATGTAAAGTTGCCCTCAGGACGAAACGGACCGCGTACACCCCGACGCATGCGCACTTGCAGAAGCGGCCCCACAAGCATGCCTGGCGGATGTCCGACGTCCCGTACTTGCCCTTCTTGGGGGTGCCCCGGCACAAGCGTAGAGAACTCCGTGCGGCCAACGCCGCTATGTCTAGTGAGGCTAGAACCTCGGCTCGCTGCTTTGTTCAGCTGCTGACTTCACGCCCCACCTGCCGCGGGCTTCGAGAAGGGGGAGCCGGTTCGGCACCCTCTCATTCCTCTCCCGGGTCTCGGCCGCCTCACAGGCACGCGCGCGCTGCAGCCGTGGGCGGCGGAGTGGGGTCGGGTAGTCACGGCGGCCCTCCGCTAGTCCCGGGTCCCGCGCGCATGCGCGGGCGTTAATCGTGGGTCCCTTTCCCCCACACTCGCACGCCCGCGGTGGCTGCAGGCCTGAGCTTCCAAGCGGGACCCTTTCCCGCTTGACCCCTCCCTTCAGCCCATGCCGGAGTCCCTCCCATTGTCTCTCCACGACCCCCGCATCTCCTGTACCGTCATCGCAGGCGGGGAGGTGTGGGGGTCGGGGTGCAGGGGGTCAGCACGATGGTGGGTGCCCTGCCCACTCTGCAGCCCTACCCAGTGACCCCGGCGGCCAGCCTGGAGAGCATGTGCCAGCCCTTCGCATACCTCGCGTGTCTGGTGCTTAATAATCCTAGACCCTGGAGCTGAGCTGGGACGTGCACTCCACCCATGGGTTTCCCAGAGGCCACAATCTCTGTGACCACACACCGATGCTGGCCAGCAGGATGGCATGAGGGGGCATCTGGCGGAGCTGGTCTCCAGGGCCCCTTGGGGCTCCCCATGTCCTGGTGCCCACTTCACCCTCCAGGGGCGTGTTTCTCCTACACAGACCCCAAGGGGCCCAGCCAGTTGACCCAGGTGGTCCTCCATGGTCCCCAGCAGCTCCACTTGCCCACCCTCTGGGCGTGCAAAAAGCAGGTGCTGAGCGGCCGCGTTGTTTGTTGCTTACTGACAGTAAAGGCTCACCCATGCCCTGACCCCAATTCCAGGAGCAGTTCAGACCAGAGACTCTGGGTCCCCTTGGACTGTCGTCAGTCACAGCTCATGCTCAGGACACAGACCCTGAAGCTGACCTGGGCACGAGGTTAGACGGGCTCAGTCTCCAGTGGGGGCACAGAAGCTGTACCTTGAGGCCAAGGCCCCTGGCCCCCGCAGCCCATGGCCCTTACCCCTGCCCTCCACCCTGATAAGTGCAGGGTAGCATCCTCGGGCTTCCCACTGGGGTCTGAGGGCTTGGGAAGGGACTAACTGGGCTCCTCCTTGGTCCTGGGGAGGCCCTAGGGAGACGCTGACTGGGAGGAAGCAGGGAATAGGAAGAGGCATCTGTCGCCCCCACATTCAGCAGGATCCCGAGGGGGGCCCCCCTAACCCAGCTTCTTTCTCCTCAGGAACTGACAGGGGCCCACCCCTCTGAACCTCAGTTTCTCCCTTCAGTGTGGAAATGAGAACAGAATCAGACAAGGCCAGTTTGGAGCCTGTGGCCTGGCCACTTGTGGTGGCTTGATAGTGGACATCTTTATAGACCTCACAAGTGTGACCTCCCCCCATGCCCTGGAGGGCAGGATGGAGGTCCACCAGTAAAGCCTCATGGGGTGGAGGATGGGGGGCTACTTTGCATAGCTAAGATTCACACAGCATCTGCCAATCCTGGGGTAGCCCAGCCTCTCCAGGTCCCCAGGACACAGGGATGAGATCTGTCTGACCCTGTACATCTAGGGCTGTTGGCACTGTGTTTTTCAGGGTGAAGGGTGGAAAGTTTCTGCAGGGCGCCCCCCCCCCCACTTTCTGGTGCATCACGTCTACCCTGAGCTGACCAGCCCTGGCCCAGGCTCCCCACCTCCCAGAAGGCACCCCATGGGCCCCACCAGACTACATCTCCACTGTCCAGGCAGATGCCTCTCCTGTCTGCCCGTCTGTTAGCTGGTCTTGCTATCAGCTGGCCTCCTGTCCTCCTCACACTTGTTCCTCACTGCTCTTAGTAGCATCTGGGATGTCCATTGAAAATGCCAACCTGGTTCTCATCCAGTTTGAAATGTGCTAGGTTTGGATCTACCCAATTGCCTTCCAGAGCCAGGCCAGGCCTGCTTCTGCCCAAGTCCCAAGTCTGGTCTTGTGCCCATGGCAGGTCCATCATGGTCCACCCTGACCCAGCCACCATCTGCTCCCATGGGATGCTGGCCTGTGGTAGGTTGAATGGTGGCCCCTGAAATGATATGTCCACATCCCAATCCTTGGGCCCTGTGAAAGTGACTTTATTTGAAAAGAGTCTTTGCAGCTGTAATTAAGGATCTGAAAATGAGATCATCCTGGAGTACCTGGGTGGGCCCTAAATCTAATAGCAGTATCTTTATAGGAAGAAGAAGACACTTGGGGCCGGCCCAGTGGCGCAGCGGTTAAGTGTGCACATTCCACTTGGGCAGCCCGGGGTTCGCCAGTTCAGATCCCGGGTGCAGACATGGCACCACTTGACAGGCCATGCTGTGGTAGGCGTCCCACATATAAAGTAGAGAAAGATGGGCATGGATGTTAGCTCAGGGCCAGTCTTCCTCAGCAAAAAGAGGAGGGTTGGTAGCAGTTAGCTCAGAGCTAATCTTCCTCAAAAAAGAAAAAGAAGACACAACACAGAGAAGCCACGTGAAGACAGGTAGAGATTGGAGTGATGCGGCCACAAGGCAAGGAATACCTGGAGCCATCAGAAGCTGGAAGAGGCAGGGAAGCCTTCTCCCCTAGAGCCTTCCAGAGGTAGCATGGACCTGCAGACACCTTGATTTCAGACTTCTGGTCTCCAGATCCGTGAGAAAATAAGTTACTGTTGTTTTCAGACACCAAGTTTGTGATGATTTGCTACAGTAGCCTCAGGAAATAATACATCCCAGATACCCTCAAGACTCTCTCCCTCATCTTGATCTTTGCTTTCATGTCACTTTTTTGGTGAGGCTCTTCCTGACCATCCATGGTGACAGTCTATGATGCCACCCCTGCACTCTCTGCCCTGTTCCCTGGCCGTCTCCTCTGCCCTGTCGGTCTGGCTGCTCTATGAGGGTGGAGTCTGTCTGGCTTGTTCCTTGCTGTGTCCTCAGCTGCAAGTGCTGAACCTGCTCACAGTGTCTGCTCACAAGTAACTTGAATAAACAATGGGTGGGTGTGTGGGCCAGACCTCCCTAGTCCCTCATAGGACTTGCTGCTCCCACTCTGCACTTTAGGCAGACACAAGTGGCAGGGCCTCCCTCCTCCACCACACACCAATTCCAGACTCAGAACATTTAGTCATGCTGTCTTCTGTTCAGAAGACCTCCTTACCACAGTCTGCCCCTCTTCCTGGCCACCTGCTAACTAAGGTCAGCCCTGGGAAGCCCCTCCCTGACCCCAGGCAGGCACTAGGAGTCTAGGAATCAGATCACTTAGTCTTCAGAACTTTATAAGATGGGCACTCCGTTTTACAGATAGTCACAGAGGCCCAGAGAGGTGAAGTAACTTGCCCAGTGTCACACAGCAAAAGGGGGCAGAGTTGGGTTTCTAAGGCACTTGGCCCCAGAGCCTGGCCTCACCTGTCCTGGCTGGCCTCTCCTCCCTCTCTGCATCGTGTCTCCATCAGTTTCAGGGATCCTTGCACGTACAAAGTGCCCAAGAAATATTTGCTCAATGAACCAATGAGTTCAGTCAACTCTAGGCTTTCCCACTGGATCTGGCATGACCCAGAGAGGGACTCTCCCTGCCCCTTAGGCGCCTCCCTCTTCAGAGAAAAGTCTGCTCAGGAGGGACCATGTAATTACCGAGGAGGGGCTAGTCTTGATTCCAAGCCTGCTTGAGTAAAGGAACAAGTAAATGAACACACAACAAACATATTCATTGCTCCTCCAACTCCCGCAGGACTGTCTCTCCTGTCAGACTGTTTCCTACTCCCACGGCTCCTTGGCAGATGACAAGTTCATCTTTCCCCCTGCCCTGGGCCTCCCACTGCCCTGGCCGCTGACCAGCATGCCTCAAGATGGGTTCACAGAGGTGAGTGGATTGGCCAGGGTGCTTGTTACAGCAGTGGGAATTCTGGACCTCAAGGCAGTACCTGCTGGGTGACCTAGCCTAAGCCCCTTCCCCAAACTCAATTTGCTCAGCTGTCAGTTGGGACCACATGTACAGGGTGGCTCTGCAGAATTGGGGTGGGGGCAACAGGGCAGAATGTGTAGGGCTGGGGTGGCAATGCTGGATCAGATCCAGACCTGTCCCCTCACTTGCAGCACTTGGGGAAAGAATAGAGCTGAGGAACTGGGTTGAGTTTGGGAACCTTGGAACATGGTCTTAATAGGGGGTCTCAGGGGCTTGGATTAAGGATAAACCCAGAAACATATTTTGGAAATCCACATATCCAGAATTAGTCGGTGTAGAATCTCAGATTTTGGAGACCAGATATATGAATTCAGAACAGTCTCAGACACGGATTCCCGGTGGCTGCAGTTTGGCGGTGTCAGGCACAAATTGGGGGAGAAACGGGGACCTGGTCTTGGGTGGGGGACTCCAAGGCCTTAACTGCAGGGAAAAGAGGGACCTGGATTTGGGGGCACCCGGAAGCAGGAATTGGAGACTGGAAACCAATATTGGGGAAACTCGGAGACATGAACTGGGGGAGAAGCAGGCATCGGATTTCGCAGAACTAGAGACGGGAATTTAGGAAGTTACAGGTGACGGAACCGGGAGGACCCGACCATTGGGACTTTGGAGGGGTCTAAGGTCAAAGCGCAAACTTTTGCGGGGCTCTCAGGCTGAACCCCGGCCGGCACGTTGTCCAGAGGGACAGCGTGGACCCGGACCGGAAGCCCCGCCCTCCCCTGGGACGACCAATCACCAGCGTCCAAGTGATGGGAAGGCGGGACGGTGCGAGGCGTCTCCAAGGCAATGGCGAATCACATGAAGGCTCCGCTTTACCCGGAAGCCGAAGTCTCCGCCCCACGCCCCCGGTGAAACCCGGAAGGGGGTAGGTTTGGCGGTCGTCATGGTAACCAGGACGCTCACTCAGGCCCAGACGAGATCGCCTGTTCCTCTCCTGGCTCGGTTCTCCGCGGCAGAACCTCCCGGCTTAGAGTCCGGATCGGAGCCGGCGGAACTCTATTTCCCTGAAGCCCCCGCGCTGGCCTTTCCTACCGGTTCCTTCAGACCCGAAAGGAGGCGGAAGGAAGGCGCTGCGTCCCGCCCTCCTCTGGCGGTCACTGACGGGGGAAAGGGTCTCTGGACGCCGCGCCGGCCTGGAGAACCATCGAGACGGCAGTCCTCCGGGCGCCCAGAGCAGCCCACTCAGGGCTCCGCTGAGGGACGAGCGGCTGGACTCCCCGCAGCTCAGGTCAGGGCGGAGCCGCGAAGGGATCGGTTAGTCGGTTCCGGAGCGGAGGGGCGCGGGGTGGTGCTCTGGCCGGCCCGGGAGTGGACTGCGGCCTAGCAGGGCAGCCTGCCGGGCCAGCGCCGCGTCAGAGCCTCTGTCCGAGGCCGTTGAGAGGGCCGGCGAGAGCCCCGGAGGAGGCCTCCCATCCTCAGGTCTGTGGTAGGCGCGGGGCTCGCGGGGCTCGCGGGGCTCGCGGGGCGGGAGAGGCGTCGGGACGAAGCCGAGCCCTTGGCCGCTTCGCGGACGGCCGCCCAGAGGCCGGCCGCACGGGCTGAGCCAGGAGGCGAGGCTTTCCTGCCTGGCCTCAGTTTCCCCATCTGCAAGCGCCTCCTGGGGGGTTGTGGCTCTCGTCTCTCTCCGGGTGGCCCCGGATCTGCCTCTGAAGCCTTGCGGTGACTCTGGGTGCTAAAAGTTGCAGATTCCTGGACACCCGAGGGCTGAGCATTGGGCCCACGCCTGGCTTCCTCTCTCTGAGTCCCCGCTTCCCCGCCTGTCAAATGGGCGGGGTGCCGCCGGCTTGCAGACTTGGCCGAGGACTGACTCAGTCCGTGTCTGGGTCTTAGCTCAGGGCCGGGCGGTGCCCAGCGAGCGCTCAGAAGTTGTGGCTGCTTTCTTTTTTCTTTTTCTTTTTTTTTTTTAAATTGAGTTAATGATAGGTTACAATCTTGTGAAATTTCAGTTGTACATTAATGTTTGTCATTCGTGTTGTAGGTGCACCACTTCACCCTTTGTCCCCACCCCCCACCCCACCTTTCCCCTGGTATCCACTAAACTGTTCTCTTAGTGTTGTGGCTGCTTTCTGATTTGTAAAATGGGCTGTCCGTTCTGCAGACTTTTCCGGAGCTCTACTGTGTGCCAGGCTGCAGATGCTGCCCAGACATCCCTAGCTTTTGTAGCTCCCCAGCTGAAGCTCCGGTTAGTATAGAGCTTTGCCCACATCCCGTTCTGCACACACGGCCTGATGAAATGGTATGGGGTAGTTTGTTACTCAGCAATAGATAACGCAGCCCAGGTGTTAGGACAAGGAGGTCGTTCAAATGTTGTAACAGCAAAAACGTGATGCCTTCCGATTTTATGTCTTTTCCCAAATGTAATACCTACTTATTGGAGAAAATACAGGAAAGGTATGATCACAGAGATGTAGAGAGAGATGGCCTATATCCCCAGAAGCACCCAGAGGCAGCCACCTTGAGCTGTATACCAGAAATATTTCTCCTGTGGGCTCTCTTTTGCATCCTTTAACCGCTTGGCAACTTCAGTTCCCCCAGGGGTCTGCATAGAGGCTGAATGGGGAGGGATAGGCAAGAGGCCTCTGGGCCAGGGTCATTAGGATGAGGAGGAGGGGCAGACAGATAGCGACCTTGCTAAGTGACTAGCCCCCTGACCCTGGCTGGCTGTCACAAGGGGCAAGGCTATCTCCGGGGTTTCCAGGGAAGTATGAATATGGGGCTCTACCTTAGGTGGGGATGTGTGAGGCTCCTTGTGTCTGGGAGTCGGGCACAGCCATGGGGCTTCAGACACTCCTTAACCCTGCAGAAATTTAGAGATTCAAGCTGGGCCCCAAAGAGGAAAATGTTTGTCCTTACATGGCAACCAGGGGGAGCCTGTAAAAACCCAAGTCAGATTTCATCCCTCCCCTGCTCAAAACCCTCTGTGGCTCCCTGCATCACTCACAGGAAAAGACGAAGTCCGCACCATGGCCTGCTAGGCCCACAAGATATAGCCCCATTACCCTCCTCTCCCTTCTCTCCCCTATGCTCCACCCCAGCCACACAAGCCTCCTCAGGGACTTTGCACCTGCTGTTCCTCACCTCACATGCTCTTCCCCAGAAAGCCCCATGGCTCACTCCCTCCCCTCCTCAGGTATTCCCTTGAATTCTGCCTTCTCCTTGAGGCCTCGACTGACCACTCTATTTATTTATTGTAATTTTTTTTTTTTTTTGAGGAAGATTAGCCCTGAGCTAACTACTGCCAATCCTCCTCTTTTTGCTGAGGAAGACTGGCCCTGAGCTAACATCCAGGCCCATCTTCCTCTACTTTATACTTGGGATGCCTACCACAGCATGGCGTTTGCCAAGCGGTGCCATGTCCGCACCTGGGATCCGAACCGGCAAACCCTGGGCCGCAGAGAACTGGAATGTGCGAACTTAACCGCTGTGCCACCGGGCCGGCCCCTATTGTAATTTTTAAATTGAGATATTAGTCACCCAGCATAAAACTGTTTCAAAGTATATAATTCAATGTTTTTGGTATTTTCACAAAGTTGTTCAACCATCACCACTGTCTATTTCCAGAACATTTTCATCACCCCAAAAAGAAACCCCATACCCATTAGCAGTCACTCCCATTTCCCCCTTCCTCCAGCCCCTGGCAACGACTACTCTACTTTCTGAATGGATCTGCCTATTCTGGACATTTTATAGAAAGGAAATCATAGGATATGTAGCCTTTTATGACTGGCTTTTTTCACTTAACTCCAAGCCCAGTCCCACTTTGCCCAAATGATGACCTTTGCCTCTTGCATGTGGCACCTGTACTTCTCAGTTTTCTTTTTAAAAAAAAAAAAAAAAGATTGGCACCTGAGGGCTGGCCCTGCGGCCGAGTGGTTAGGTTCCTGCGCTCCGCTTCAGTGGCCCAGGGTTTTGCCGATTCTGATCCTAGCGTGGGCATGGTACCGCTCATCAGGCCATGCTGAGGCAGCATCCCACATGCCACATCTAGAAGGACCCACAACTGAAAATATGCAACTATGTACCTGGGGGCTTTGGGGAGAAAAAGGAAAAATAAAATCTTTAAAAAAAAAAAAAAAAAGATTGGCACCTGAGCTAACAACTGTTGCCAATTTTTTTTTTTCCATTTTTCTCCCCAAATCCCCCCAGTACGTAGTTGTATATTTTTTAGTTGTGGTGGGTCCTTCTAGTTGTGGCATGTGGGACACTGCCTCAACGTGGCATGACAAGTGGTGCCATGTCCGCGCCCAGGATCCGAACCAGCAAAACCCTGGGCAGGCGAATCAGAGTGCATGAACTTAACCATTTGGCCACGGGGCCAGCCCCTCTTGATTTTCTTTACACCAGGGTTTCTTCACCTGAGCACTGCTGACATTTTGTCATGGGGTGGGGGTGTGGCTGCCCTGTGCATTTTAGGATGTTTAGCAGCATCCCTGGCCTCGACCTAATGATGCCAGTAGAACCCCCATCCCTATGTGTAACAACAAAAGTGTTGCCAAACATTGTCAAGTGTTCTCCAGAGCACAGAATCTCTCCCTGGTTGAGAACCACTGATTAACATCTACTCACTTGTTTTTGCTTAGATCCATTTATTAATAAGGAAACTTGACAGCCTCAACCAAAACATAAAGCTAGCCAGAAAAAGAAGAGAACTCCAGGTGTAAATACCTGGACAGACCACTGTGGTTAAACTGTGCTTGACAATGTTGAAGGCAGAGGCTCTGGGCCTGAGGCATGCCCTCGCTCTGGCAAAAGGGAGACAGGTCAGAGCTGGAAAATGAGAGACCTCCCAGTGCCTCATGGAGACTTCTATGTGTTCGTTTTCTACTTGCTGCTTAACAAATTACCACAGACTTAGTGGTTTAAGACAATACACATTTATTATCTCACAGTTCTGGAGGTCAGAAGTCCAAAGTGAGTCTTAGGGGTAAAATCAGGTGTAGGCAGGGCTGCATTCCTTCTGAAGGCTCCAATGAAGAATCTGTTCCATGCCTTTTGCAGCTTCTGGAGGCTACTCTCATTCCATTTCTTGTGGCCACATCACTCTGACCTCTGTTTCTGTCATAACATCTCCTTCTCTGACTCTGGCTCTCAGCCTCCCTCTTATAAAAACCATTGTGATTAGATTTAGGGCCCACCTGGATAATCCAGGATAATCTCCCTATCTCATAATCTTTGATCACATTTGCAAAGTCTCTTTTGCCATATGAGGTAACATTCACAGGCTCTGGAGATTAGGGTGTGGACATCTTTGGGGTCCACTATTCTGTCTACCCCACACATCCACTGGACTCAACCCTGGTCAGCAGCAGTTCCCATCATAGGCCTGGCACAGCCACCAAGGGCTAGCATTGGATGTGGCTTGTCCGATGAGCAGTCTAGAAGTATGTCCAGGGCAGCTGGTGAAGAGGATGGCTCAGAGGGAGGCAGAGGGCAGCAGGGGGCTAGTGGTCAGACAGGCGAGAAAGGACAGTGGAGGGGAGGGGAGGAAGCAAGCCTGGAGAGGCAAAGAGGTGACCCCTGACCACCCCACTCACTAAGCTGCCTGCCTTCAGCTCCTGCTGAAATTCCTTTCTTTATGTCTCTCCCCTTTTTACAGCTTTCAAGACTCTTGAAATTTGGCCGCGCCATCCAGGATGCCTCAGCTGCTGCGGTTTGCTTTCATGGCTCCTGACACCATTTCTCCTCCTGGGAACTGCCAGCCTCTCCATTTCTCCTCGACTCTTCCAGATCCTGCAGCCAGGACTCTGAGTTGGAGGGTGGCTACAGGATGGAGGCTCCAGCCTAGGACGCTGAGCCCGAAGAGTCCCTGAGGCTGATTCCCAATGAGCTGTCCCAGGCGCTCAGGAGAGGCCTGAGGTGGAGTGAGGCCCCTTGCAGAGGACAGAGCTGCGAGACTCTCCTTTCAGGAGGGAGACCTGTGTGGAGGGGTGACAGATGGCAGGACGACTTCCCCAGGGTGCAGGCTTCTAGGGCTGCAGCCTTGGCTTGAGTCCCAGTCCAGGGACCTGACAATTCACGGGAGCTAAATTCCTTCTGTGAGAGCCCCACTTCCTCTCCGGGCCCCTGCATGACCAACGGTCTTGCTCCTGAAGCCCCCTATGTATGACCAGTGAGTATAGTGAGGTGCTTCTCCGGCGCTCCTCCCAGTATTAGCCCTGGGGGGGCATGGGGACACTCAGGGAACAGGCTTCTGTAAAAGCGAGGAGGGCCGGCAGACCCACAGACCCTGAAGCCACCCCCCATCTAGACAAGCCTCCCACACCGGGGCCAGCCTTCAGTTGGGGGGCCAGCCTTCGGTCGGTGCTCCAGCCTCCTCCCGTGCAAGCCCGCGCCGCCCCCCCCACCCCCACCCCGCGCCTGCCCCCAGGGCAACAAGGCCTTTGTGTCGTGGGCAGGCCTGTGACTGCACCAGATAATTCACTCCATGGAGAGGCCCTTTCTGTGCACCCAGAGCTGAAAGTCCTTTTGCAAGAGCTGGAAGCTCTTCCGGCAGGCTGTGTACTCAGGCATGAGAAGTCTCGATTTTGGTAAGCCTTGTTGAGGGACCCAGCAGTGAGAAGCCCCAGGGAGTGCCCTGAGGCTTCAGCCAGTGATGGAACCTCCTCAGGCACTGGGCACCCGCACAGAGAGCCAGCAGCTGCACTCCCTCTGCGGCACCTGGCAGGGCCATCAGGGTAGGCACACGGGCAGGCGACCTCCAAGTGCCCTTCCACCACCGCTCCAACCTCATTGAGCATGGTAAGCCCCACACAGGCCTTCAAACCACGTCCTGACTTTGTCCCTGGACAGGGAGACAGAGCCCGAGGCAGGGTGTTTGGTCTCCAGACATCCATGGGATGGAGACGGAGTGAACAGCCCCAGTGCCCCTGAGATGCAGAGTGGAGCAGACAGGTGGGGCTGGCACCCTGGATGGCTGAATGCAATACATGAGCCAGACGGGCTAGCAAAATTAGAAGTGTCTGTGTGGGGCAGGAGCCACTGAATAGATGGGCACAAGATGAGGAAATGGGAGTAAATGGGAGGGAGGCCTGCCCAGGAGACCAAGCAGGGTTGGCCTCATCTTTGGGGCTGGGGGGCCGTGGTTCTCCAACCGGATGCACGTATTAGAATCAGCTGTGGGGCTCTGACACCCACTGCTCGAGCCTCATTCCCAGAGATTCCGATTTCAGCGGCTGGCGCGAAGCCCGCTTGCCCGGACATTTCAGAGCCAGCCAAGGGTTTCCCACCCCTCATTCTTCCGCACTAGCGAGGCTGGGAATGGCAGGACTTCCCGAAGTCTGACTGGGAGTGATGACTGTCAGTCATCGTCACGGCCAATCACTCGCCTTGCTGGGTCGGTCGGGGAGGCCGACTCCCTGGCGCTGACGCAAGTCTGGGTCCCGCCTACTGAGCGTAGCCTGCTCCAGTTGCTATAACAACCGGGAGTCCTGGCGTGACCAGGGAGCCGGGCAGGGCCGGACTACGTTTCCCAGCAGCCCCCGTGAGTGCTCCCGCCGTCCCATGCAGGGAAACCTAATCCTCAGTGCCACGGCGGCCCGGAAGAGGAGGGAGGAAGGTTCTGCGATGCGTGTGGGGCAGGGACTAGGGGACCCGTGCGGGTCGCCTCAGGGAGTAAGTGGCGCTCTGCACGTACCCGTGACCCCAGTCTGCGAGGCGGGGCCGCCATCCCCCTGTTCCCTCCTAAGCCCTGCGCGCTGGGTCCGGGACGGAGGCCTCACCCGCGCTCTTCCCGTCCGTTGCTCGGGGTCCGGGCTGGCCAACGGCGCGTCGGGGCTTCGGTTCCGAGCGCGTCTGTCTGCTCTGGCTCTGGCTCCCGCGTCGCCCATCCTGAGTGTGGAGACTCAGGCCCGAGGGGAGGCGCGAGGCCCCGAGCCGCCGTTGCGCGTCCCAGGATCGAGTCCGTCTGCCCGCGGCCGCCTCGGCTCCCTGCTACCTCGGGCCTCGCGCCCGGCCCTTGCGGTTGCCGGTTCCTTTCCCCGTCGGGACACGGTGGCCCCTCCGCCTCCCTCAGTCCCAGTTCCAGAGTCGCGTCCCCTCCAGACGCCCGCGAAGCCGCTGCGCGCTGGCTGTCCTGTTGTCCTTCGCACTGAATGTCCGGCGTAGAATAGGACGGCCGGGCTGGGGTCTCTGGCCCTGGGGCTGTCGTGGAGGGGGGGGGGGGGTGTGTGCTGTGACCCAGACAGGTGGAGCCACCCTGTGCTCTCCACACCTCCAAGCTGCCCTCTTGTCAGTCTCAGTGGGCCTGTCCAAGCTTTGAGGACATTCAGCCGCAGTCACCTCTTCCCACGTGCTGTTGCCGGGGGTTCTGCAGCGCTCAGTCCCGCTAGCTGCCCGAAGATGGCTGCTCCGTGTCCTAGGCCCATCCACCTGCAGCTCCGCAGACAGTGAGGAGGCTGGGCGAGCACTTAGGGTGCAGGGGTGCTCACCCAGATGATGGGAAGTCACTGTCAACACCTGGGACAGCTGCAGTGCAGGGTCAGGGACAGGCTCCCAGCCTCAGATCCCGGGTCCATGACTGGAAGGTCACCCAGGTGCGGGTAGGGTAGTTTGATAGCACAGGCTGGGAGCAGGGCGAGAGAGGCAGAGAGAAGCAGCCATGGTCTGCAGCTTCCACCTGCTGTGTCTCATGCTGCAAATGGGCAGAGGAACCACCTGTGGGAGTGGGGTGTCTGGGGACATTTCTCCCAGAGATGCCCTGTGCAGATGGCTAACGGGTGCCCCTCAGCCCCAGACTCCTGTGAGTTCAGGGTCTCTCCTGCCAGGTCAGGACCACTGCTGCTTCCTGTGACCGCCCAGTCTTCCCTGACCCTCTGTCTAGGCACTGAGCAGTCCTCTGACTGCATCAGCAGGGATCAGGAGAGTCCCCCATGCAACCCACCCATCCTATCAGCGGTGCTGGACCAGTCTCTGTGTCAGTTTCCTGTGGCTGCTTTAGCAAATTACTGCCAACAGAAATTTCTTCTCTTTTGGTTCTGAAGGCCAGAAGTCTGAAATCAAGGCGTCGGCAGGGCCATACTCTCTGAATGCTCTGAGGCAGGTGCCATCCCATGCACCTGTCCTAGCTTCTGGTGGTTCCAGGCATTCCTTGGCCTGTGGCTGTGTCACTCCTGTCTTGCCCTCTTCCTCCTCTCTCTGCCTCCCTCTTATAAGGATACCTGTCATTGGATTTAGGGCCCATCTAGGGAATCCAGGATGATCTCATCTCAAGATCCTTCACTACATCTGCAAATACTCTTCCCAAATAAGGTCATATTCACAGGTTCTAGGGGTTAGGGTATGGACGTATCTTTTGGGGGGTAGGGGCATCATTCAATCCATTACGGCTTTCTTCAGGGGAACTTGCCCAGTCCTGCGTGACTTAATGCCCTAGGCCATCTATCCTCTGGCCTGTCCACTGATTCCATGGTAACTGGCTATCCTGGGTTGGCCAGGCTGTCCCCCTCAGGTGTCTTCTCCCACTCTGGTGGGTCCTTGACCTCTGGGTCCCTGGGGGTCCAGGAGGTCATGCTGGATGCTGGCCTGGGGTGTTGCTCTGGCTGCCAGCTGTTGTACAAAGTGAGGCACAAGGCCAGCAGACATGACCCTGCGGAGGCAGTATTTACTGGAAGCGCTGGGGCAAGAGCATGGCAGGTGCCCAAGTCCTACTGTCTCTCCCACCTGGAACACAGCCACCTGGTGTCATGTCAGCGGGACCTGGATCCCGGCTATGGGGCTTCTGGGATGCACAGTTGTAGAAGCCCTTGTCTTTCCCCAGGCATCCTGCACAGAAATCTGGGCACCTGCTCTCCTGCTGCTGAGCACCCATTGTGGGGCCCCCTCCTCTGTGTGAGGGGCTGGAGTTCACCCTGGGGCTATGGTTGCTTGAGGAAGCAGGAGGTGACAGGGTCCCCACATCAGTGCTCATGTCTAGAGAGCCCCTTCTTTCCCTGTGGGAACCTCAGATCCCAGCCTGGTAGTGTGCCCGGAGTGATCCCCTTAGTAGGGAGTCCTGGCAGCTTTTGCGGCAGCTCTGCAGTTGGCCCCCACAGGGTCACCCTGGCCTCTCAGAAGCAGACCAAGGAATTCTGCAAAACCTGCAGTACACAGAGGCAGAGGCTCAGGGGTGCAGGGGAGGCTGGTGAGGTGGGCGGGATGGGCCTGCTCTGTACTGCTCTCTGTGGCTGGCAGACACCCACCAGAGGGTGAAGCCCATGCCTGAGAGTCAGAGCTGAATTCCATGGATGGTGGTGGGGAGCCAGTGGGCAGCCTGGGTGTGGAGGAGGACAGGGCTCTGTGGTCAGACAGACAGCGGTGGAAGTTCCCGAGCTGTGTCCTCCCTGAGTCTTGCCCTTGCCCATTCCCATCTGTAAATTGTGATGGCAGTGCCCTGGGTCTTGGGACATCATAAGGCAGCACCCTGTGCCCCAGCATGCTGCCCAGTATTCCCAGCTGGTGTGTCCAGCTTCCCACAAAGAGTTCTCTTCTTGAGATGAGTAGACTAAGAGACATCTTGTTGAAGAAAAGTCTGTGCTCTGGGGGAGAATGCTGTCAACCCGGAGGTTAAGCTTCTGATGTGAAAAGTCTGCTTGATGTGCAGTGTGCAGTCAGCTTGGCCATGTGTGAGAAGTTAATGTTTTATTTTTACCTAACAATTTTGAAGACCTTGTTTTCCTTATTACAAAAGTATTGTGTAAAAAACACACACATACCTCCATCCCACACAGTACTGTCCCTGTGGCTGGGGCTCAGGTGACATCCTGCATGTTCCTGGGTGGGCTTGTGAGGCTACCCTGGGGCAGACACCTGGGCATGCCCAAGGCAGGAACACTTTGTGTCATGGGTGCGTCCCCTTTTTTTGAGATACAATTCACATAAATGAGCCATTTTAAAGTGTACAATTCAGGTTGGTTTTTAGTATACTTTTTAGTTTTTAATATGTTCACTATGTTGTGAAACCATCACCTCTGTCTAACTCCAGAACATTTCCATCACCCCAAAATGAAACTCTGTACTCGTTAAAGCAAAATTACTCCCCATTCTTCCTCCCCTCAGCCCTTGGCAACCGCTGATCTCCGCTTTGTCTTTATGGATTTGCCTATTCTGGATTTTTCATATAAATGGAATTATACAATATGTGGTCTTTGTGTCTGGCTTCTTTCACTGAGCATAATGTTGTCCAAGGTCCCACCATGTATCAGTACTTCATGCCTTTTTGTTGCTGAGTAATATCCCATTGTATGGCTAGACCACATTTTGTTATCCATTCATCAGCTGATGGACGTTTGGGTTGTTTCCTCCTTTATTGTGATTAGTGCTGCTATGAACATTGGTGTACACGTTTTTGCTTGAACGCCTGTTTTCATTCCTTTGGGTGGATCCCTCACAGTGGAATTGCTGCTTTGTGCAGTCACTCCGTGTTTCACCTTTTGTGGAACCGCCAGGCTGTTTTCCACAGCTAGCTGCATCATTTTACATTTCCACCAGCCATGTGGGATTGCATTCTGCACTTGCCTTTTCTCTGCCAGGTCTTTGTACCCATCTGTCCTGGTTAAGGCAAACTGAATGTGGAGAGTGCTGGATGGGGCTACCACTTCACCCGCAGCAAGGGCGGCACGACAGGGCTTACTTCCAACACCTTGCTGGTCCCAGTGTGCAAGTGACACTTTTTGAAACCTGGACCCCTTAGCTTGTCTGCTTTATTTTACAGCAAGCTCCACATTCTAAAGAAAGCACGGCCCTTGGCCTCCCCCAGGCAGGGCCTTTGAGGACCCCTTAGGAGTCATGGTCACTGAGCCTGGCTCCATCAGCCCTGGGCATGGTCTCTGTTGTAGGTTAGACTCATATCCATCTGCTGTTGGGATGGTCAGTGCTGGTGGGCAGGTGGGGCCCACAGCTGCTTGGTCCTCAGCATGCCCATGTCATTCCCCACTCCTGTTCTTGGGACGCTGCACAGTCAGTATCTCAGAGCGGACAGGCAGAAACACAAACACAGGGTAGGTTAGCAGCCAGTCCGCCTCCCATCTGGAAAGAATATCCTCAGACTCAAAGCCACAGGTGTTTGGGAAAGAGAGGCTTCCCTCTCACATTCTCCTCCTGGTTCACGTGGTGAAGGGTACACACATGCCAGTGTTCAGTGTCACACAGATGTTCTCACACTTTCTTGCAGAAGTCCCTCACCCTAGGGGCTCCGAGCACTCCCCCTTGGTCTCGAGCTCCAGCTGGCTAATTTGCCAGGTGGAACAACCAAGGCACAAAATGGCAGTTGCCACAGTGGGGAAAAATGTTGGATTTCCAAGGAAGTAGCCCTGCTCAGTGGCACCATCAAGGATCAGTGCTCTCGTGGTCCTGGACGCAGCTTCATGAAGTCTTAGTTAACCTAGGCCCTGTGTGGCTTTGAGGTGCCAATGGGGAGGGGCGGCCTCACCTATCCTGGGTCAAAGGCCAGTCTCACACAGGCCTGGAGGGCACAGGAGGCTTGTGCAATGATCACTGCGATGGGAGTGAGGGCTGTTTGAGAAACCTCAGGTCATGGTGGGGTCCTGCCCTTACTGTCACACTTGCATCTTTAAGAGCATACCCCAGACCAGTTACTTGCTGAACACATGACCCAACAAGCCACCTTTTTTTCCCTTCTCCCCAAAGCCCCCCCAGTGCATAGTTGTATATTCTAGTTGTAGGTCCTTCTGGCTCTGCTATGTGGGACACCGCCTCAGCACAGCCTGATGAGCAGTGCCATGTCCATGCCCAGGATGTGAACCAGTGAAACCCTGGGCCACTGAAGCTGAGCATGCAAACTTAACCACTTGGCCACGGGGCCGGCCCCCAAACAGGCCACCTTTAACGCAGGCCCTTCAGCTTCTCATGCTCTGGCAGGTGGGCTCCTGAAGAGCAGAGCAGTGACGACTGAGCTGCTTCTATGGCCCCTCACTATCTGCAGGACGTGTCTAACTCTGTGTTTTCCCCCTTAGTCAATTAGGTGTGTCTCATTTCCACTCAAACACGTTTGCTGCCAGAGTGCTGACTGTGATGCATTTCTGCCATTGTGGTTATGATGTCCAAGGGCGAAACCATCCGCCAGAGACAGTTGACAGCAGCATCCTGAGGAGAACTACGTCCACTCACTCTGAAGTGTCTTTGGCTGGAAACCTGGAGAGAGTCTTGGTTAAATGCTTCCTGATTCCTTTTAGTTCCTGATCAAGTTACTTCAGGCTGCTGGGTGGCCCTGGGCAACTGCTTGTTAGAAATTTGCAAAATGGGTGGAAAAGTGACAGTGTGTCAAGGAAGAGTTGGAGCAAGCAATTTCACTGAGTCAACTCAGGCTTCTGGAATGCTTGATAAAGGAATCTGCCTTCCACAGAAGAGGGAACACAGAGCTCACGGGGAACCTGAACCTTGTGCTCAGTGAGGCAGGATTTACTGTGGTCACATATTCGTTGCCTGAGGCTGTGCTGCACAGATCTTTGTTCTTGTTGCTCATAGCCACAAAGGGCAAGGAATGACAGGTACTGCCAAGGCTACTTGGTTGTTTAAACAATCAGATTTTATTGATAAAGGGGAACAGAACGAGGAGCGGGGAAGCAAACAACAAATCAGTACTTACTACATCCACACCATAATAAACCTGGGAAGTTCCACTAGTTGGTATGCCGGGTGGGAGTGCCAATTGTCCGGGTCTGAGGCAAAGTATCCTCTCCACAGTGAAACTCCTAATTGTTCTATGCCTGTGACTCCCTTTTATCCTAATGTTTTTTGGGTTCTGACTCACGGTTTTAGACATTTAGATACTTTGAGTTATTTCTCCTTGTTCCCACAGATGGGATGTTTTTATCTTTTTGTTCTCACGGATGGGATGTTTTAATAGTCTGGTCAGGTGCCCGTGGGGGTGGCCAGCCCAGACAAGGAACATGACGCAGGACATTTTCTTATTAACTTGTGCCTTGGGGTCAGGGTTGAAGTGGCCATCTCCGGCTCCGAGCCCAGACACATTCTTTTATGTAGGCCCAAGATCGCAGTGTCCCTGGAGGGTGGGGAGGTCAATGAACTCTGTACAGTTCTGGAAGTAACAAGAACCTAGGGAAAATTCCCATTCTTATGCGTCAGCTCTTTAATAGGTCAGTTGTCAGTGACGGTCATTGATCAGTAACCTGATCGACATGCAAGTCCTCTTCCTCCTCCTTTCCATTTTCTAGGCACCAGGTGAGCCTTCTTGTTCTGACCCCTCTGTGCATATTGGCCGCACTTCAGAGTCACCCTCTCTGCTCTGCATGTTGCATCCATGCCCCAAATGGGACCATTCTGAGCTGAATGTGTGTCCTTCAAGATTCCAGGCTAAACATTTATAGTTTGTTTCACCTGAATGGCATCTTGATGAGTATACTGTGTTTTCCCAGTAAATTGTATAAAGAGCTTGGAAGAAACCACTGTGGTAGACAGCATCATGCCCCCTTCCTTGAAAGATGTGTACATGCTGGTCCCCTGATCCTGCGAATGTTACTTCACATGGCAGAAGGGACGATGAGGTGTGATTGAGGATCTTGCTATGGGTGGTTATCCTGGGTTCTTTGGGGAGCCCAGTGTCATCACAGTGACTTTATTTAAGAAAGGGCAGGAGGCTCAGAGTCTAAGAAGGAGATGTGATGACTCAAGCAGAGAGTGAGACATCTGGTGTTTCACTGCTGGCTTTGAAGATGGAAGACAGGGCCGTGAGACAGGTAGCTGGCATCTGGAAGCTGGAAAGGGCAAGCAAATGGATCCTGCCTTTGAGCCTCCAGGAGGAAGCCATGCGGCTGAAACCTTGATTTAGGACTCGTGACCTCCAGAACTATGAGATGCATTGGCTTTGCTCTCAGCCACTAAATTTTCAGTAATTTGTTACAGCAGCAACAGGAAACTAATAATGGCCATGGTGGAACTGGAAATAGTAGGAGCAGGGATAAGGCCTTCATGGGGTTGGCTCATGCTGGAATGATCGGGGCCCACGCTCAGCTGTTTACTTTTACAGTTATCATACCCATTTTATGGATGAGGCTGCCAGACCTGAGAGCTAAGTTTGCCTGGGAGAAGTGGGGAGACGCAGACCTGGTGTCCAGCCGTGCTGCCAGGTGAGTCCCATCTCACACTTCCCAGAAGAGCTGGCTGATGGCAAGTGAATGGGGCTGGGCCAGGCCAAGGTAGGGAGGCAGGAGGGCATGCTGCTGGGAGGCTAGTGCTCAGAAGTGGAGGAAGTATTCTGGGGAGTGGACAGCTGAGCAATTGGGGTGTCTCTGTTGTTTGGGGGAGGGGGCCACTGAGGTCCCAAGCCAGGGGTGATGGTGCTCCAGCAACGGGTGAGGAGAGATGATGCTGGGGAGCAGAGAGAGTCAGGGAAGCTGTTCTCTGGGGCCTTGGTGGTGGCCTAGGGTGTGGCTGAGAGTAGGGGCAGGAGGCCCCAGGGTTCTCATTGCCCATGTCATTTCTTGTCCCCTTTCCCTGGGCTGCGGAGAGCTGGGGCCACCCAGTAGGCATCAGTCCTGGCACGGTTCTCCACTTCTCCCCTCCTGGGAACTGCCAACCTCCAATTCTCCTCTACTCTTCCAGATCCTACAGCCAGGACACCGTGTTGGGGGCTGGCCCCAGGATGGAGGCTTAGGCCCAGAACTCTGGGTAGGGGGGCATCCCCAAGGCAGATCCCCAGGGAGCCAACAGGGACCAGGAGGAGAGGCCCAAGGCAGAGTTGAGGCCCTCGGAAGAGGACAAAGCCAAGAGACACCTGTCTCAGGAAGGAGATGTGCGTGGAGGGACAGCGGGTGGCAGGACGACTACCCCGGGTGGGGGGTCCCCGAGCTGGGGCCTTAGTGTGAGCTCCAGCCCAGGGACTCTTCAGAGTGAGGGAACTGGATCCCTGGTGTAAGAGCGGTGTGCCTCCACCTCCTCTCAGGACCCTGACCTGGTTGCAGGCTGGGGAGGACCCCTGTCAGTGCCCAGCGGGTGCCAGGGCCTCCAACCATAACTCCTGTCTGATGTGGCATCACAGAGCATCCCCTGGGGAGAAGCCCCCAGTGTGTGACCACTGTGGAGGCCAAGCGCCGCTCTGGAGCTCCCCTCAGGCTCAGCTGTGTGGGGTCCACACAGACTATCCACCCTGTGAACAGCGCACAGATGCCCAAACCTTCCCTAGGACCCCGAAGCCGACGCCCCTCCAGCAGAGACCCTTGGTGGAGCGTGTGTGCCGGTGCGGCAAGGTCTTTGCCTGGAGGGCCCCACTGGCCCCGCAGGAGCTGATGCAGGAGGCCAAGGAGTGCCGCCCGTGTGCCGGGTGCAGAAAGCGCTTCGGCCCCAACGAGCAGCAGCAGGTGGGCGAGGGCCCCTCGATGTGTCCCCAGGGCGGCCAGGCCTCGAGTCCTCGCCCCAGGGCCCTGGCCCAGCGGCTGTACGCGTGCGATGAGTGTGGCAGGGCCTTCACGCGCACGTCGAGCCTGCTGCAGCACGAGCGCATCTACACGGGCGAGCGGCCCTACGAGTGCTGCGAGTGCGACCAGGCCTTTGTGCGCTGCTTCGGCCTCTACCGCCACCGGAGGACGCACTCGGCCGAGCGCCGCGGCCCGGCCCGCGGAGGGCCTTCCAGCTGGGGTGTCCGCCCTGAGGGGACTGTGGTGAGGGGGCCCCGCGGCCCCCACGGGCGCCCGTGGCCGGGGAGAAGCTGTACGAGTGCGCCGAGTGCGGCCAAGCCCTTTGGCCTGTTCTCGCACCTCGTGGAGCACCGACGCGTGCACAAGGGCGAGAAGCCGTACACGTGCCCCGAGTGCAGCAAGGCCTTCAACCAGCGCTCGAACCTGAGCCAGCACCAGCGCACGCACAGCAGCGCCAAGCCCTACGCGCGTGCGCGCTGTGCGAGAAGGCCTTCAAGGGCCGCTTGGGGCTGCTGCAGCACCAGCGCGCGCACACGGACCAGCGGCCCTACGGCTGCCCCAAGTGCGGTAAGGACTTCCGAGCTGCGCCAACACGAGCGCCTGCCCTCAGGCGAGAGGCCCTTCATTTGTGCCGCCTGTGGCAAAGCCTTCGTGTGCAACTGCAGCCTGGTCCCCCACCGGCGCACGCACACGGGGCGAGTGGCCCTACGCGTGCAGCGAGTGTGGCCGTGCATTCAGCCAGGGCTCCAACCTCAACGAGCACCGGAGGCGGCACGCGGGCGGCGGGGCACCTCTCCCGCGAACCTCTCCGACGTGTTGAGCGCTATTAAACCTCACTCTGTACGCACCGCGTCCACCAGTTCCCGCACACTGGAGTGCCACTCGACCCTCTCCAACCGGGCGCATAGCATCCGATTCAGGCGGGATGGAGCACTGACGTGCCCCAGAGGCTGGGTCACTATCCCAGGAGTCTGTCCCTCTGCGTCCTGCGGGAGGCACTACCGCGCCCGCTGGGACGCGGGGAAGCGAGATAAAGTGACTCCCCAGGGGCACAGCCAGAACATGGAGGAGATATGGTTCGAACCCAGGACCTCTCCCTGCCCCTTCCTGGGGGCTTCAGTAGCCCTTGGTGGCCTCAGGCATTTGCACACCCTCTAGTGTAGCTGGGCCCCCGCCTCCTCCCTGAGATCTTGGAGATGCCTCCCTGGGCTTTGGGAGAGGGACTTTTCACGCCGCCTGACCCTCACGGAGGCCAACGGCCTGAGCTTGAGGGGCGGGGCCTCAGCCTGCCCGACCCCTGGGCGGCTATGTAGTCGTCACAGAGCGGGGGAGCCCCCCTTGTGGGGGAGGTGAGATTCCAGGGCAGCCTTGGCCTGGTCTGTGATTGGCAGATGGGGGCGTCCTCATGTTATGTCCAAGCCATGTGGTTCTGCCCGCGCTGGTCTCTTGGCAGGAGTCCAGGTTAGACTCTGCGGCGTGGGGGGCATCAAGGAAGGAGACCCAGAGGTGCGGCCACAACTCCTAGGAGGGAATCCGGGGCAGACCTGGAACAGCATGTTTCTCTCTTACCTGTATGTTTGGTTTTATATGTATGTGATTCCAATTTCCCCCATTCCATCCTCCACATGTCCCAAAGTGACATTCCCACGGCTCTCCACTCCAGAAGCCAATATTTGCACTTACTACAGGCCAGGCACCATGCTCGGCACTCTGCCCTTAATCGCCCCATTTGATCTGCGCCCTAACTGGGAGGGCAGGGACGCCTCTCCCCCCAAATCACGGAGGCCACGTGGCCCAGCCAGAGGCGCCTAGAGGGAGGGCAGAGCTGGCTTCAGCACCAAGTCCTTCAGAGTCTGGGCCTCGATGCTTCCAATGGGGTTCCCAAGCGTGGCCTTGGATTCTGCAGCAAAGCCCCAGCAAGCCACCCTTCACTCTGTGTCTCCCATTCCTGAGCTCCTGTCTCTTGGGAAGGGGAAGATGCAAAGGCCTCTTGGGGTAACAAAGCTGTTGGCTCTCCATTCTTGGGCATGGCCTGCAGGACACCATTGCAGCCGTTTATTGTGTACCTGGCCCAGGTGATCCTCATGATGCTGTGCAGATGGGTGCCGTCCCATGTCCCAGATGTAGGAGGCTCTCCATGGGGTGGGGACTGCATGCTTCATCTGTCCTTGCCAAGTTCACACCATGAAAAACCCCTCCTGAGGACAGAGAGGGAGTCAGATGGGTGCTCAAAACTCCCAGCTCAGGCCACAGGGAAGAGGTCAGCGTGGAAAACCAGTCCCAGCAGCCCCGTGGGAATTCACCCTGGGAGAGTCTTACCTAATAGTGTCCTCTGCTTTCAACAGCCCCCACAGGCCCAGGTCTTGGTTAATCCAGGACTCACTCACCCAGGGCTTAAATCCCCCTTCTCTGGGGAAAACCATCCTCCCTGAGGCAGGCCCAGCCCAGAGTCCTCCCTCCAGGTGGTCTCCTTGAAGCCTTCCCCAGCCTTGAGAGGAGGGAGAGCGGTCCCTTCCCTACCCACAGGGTAGGACCCAGTCACCCAGTACTCTTTCCACAGAAATCTCCCAAGACACAGCTCTCCTGGCCACTTCGCCTCCACCCTGGGATGGGGGCTAAAGTCACAAAGTTGGCGCTCACCAGCCTCTTTGCAAGTCCTGCAGAAATGAAAACACAGGACCCGATGGTTCTATGCTCAGCATTTTGGGACCCATTTTAACTTTCTCGTATACTGGTGAACGTCAGCAAAGTCATGCTGGGCAGACACCCTGGGCAATGCAGGAATGTGAGGAAGGCTACAGCCTCCACCACGTTTTACACCTGAGAGCTCATTCCAGAGAGCAGCGCTGTGGGGCTAGTATGGGAGGTCATTCCAGAGACAGTGGAAGTCTCTCCCTCTCACGCAGCCAGTGTGGGAGCACCTCAGGCAAAAATGGAACCTTTTTTCTCACATCGTGGGTTCAGGCAGCTGGCCCAGCCTGGTTGGACCCAGACAGAAGCCTGATGTGCTCTAACCTGGTTGGGCTGCCTGTTGGGTGGAGGAGACTGCCGAGGGGTCAGGGTAGGGGTGAGGTGGGCCAGGAAGACAGACACAGCCAGGGTTTGGGTCTGATGGTCACCTCAAGCCTCCTGGGGTGGAGGAAGTTCACATCCAGTGTTTCCACAAGTGGCCAGGGCCATCTTCATCCTCACAAACAGGTGTCCCCACCTCCCTGGTGCTTGGCGACCCCAGTGTGGAGCAAGGAGGTGAGGGTGAGGCCCTGGAGCTGCCCTGTGTGGAGAGGGAGATGAAGGCCCCGAGCGGGGCTGGTGCAGGTGAGGAGGGCCGCGCTTGAGCCTTTGCACAGTCCTGGCACCCACACTCCCACCTACAGCACCTCCTGCAGGGTCAGGTGTGGGGATGTGTGAGTGGCACCATCTCGGCCTGCATAGAGGTCTTGCAGCGTGCCCCATCCCAGGCCGGGCTACCAACACCCAACAGGGCTGGCATCTGACTCAGAGTCAGCCTCAGATGCTTCCTCTAGGGGGAAATTGGAGCATCTGCAGCCCCACCTGCCTGGTTTCCCTGTTCCAGGCTGAAGAGGGGACACCGGCCTCCAAGGCCAACTCAGAGAAAGTTGGGGGTGGTGGCCTGCTGTCCCTCCATCCAGCCGGCCCTTGCCCCGGGTCCCCCACAATCCAGTCTCTCCTGGAACCCGCGGGCCCCTCTGCCCCACTCTTTAGTGTTTTTTGGGTTCTCTCAGACATTTGCTTTCTCTCCCACTTCAGCTCTCAGAGGCAACGTGGAGTGCCCAGGACGGTGGGCCCAGCAGGTGGTTCCAGGGAAAAGCACGCCGCCTGGAGTGTGCCAAAGACTGACGCCAGAGGCCCCTTCCCCGGAGCCGTGTCTGGAGGCCTGGGGGCCTGGCAAGACCCGGCAGAGGCCCCGAGGGAGGCCGAGGAGGGTCGGCAGCAGCATGCCACGCTGGAGGCAACAGCAGGCCAGGGGACCCCCGGAGGGGAGCCGGAGCCCCCAGGCTGTGGGACGGCGGGGGCCAGGCCCCAGGCATCCGAGGGAACCTTGCAGCGAGCCCCTCGCCTCTCGCCAGGCGGCCTGGCTGCCCGTGCGCTGAGTCGGGCAAGGCCTTCAGCCAGCGCTCGAACCTGCTCAGCTACCAGCGCATCCACTCGGGCGCCAAGCCCTTCGCCTGCGCCGTGTGCGGCAAGGCCTGCGTGCGCAACGTGGAGCTCGCGAGCCACCGGCACACGCAGACGGGCGAACGGCCCTACGCGTGCGGGGAGTGTGGGAAGCCCTTCAGCCATCGCTCCAACCTCCCCGAGCACCGGAAACGGCACGCGGGCGGCGGCGCGCCCTGACCAGGGCCGGCCCGTGCGGGAGGTGGTGAGGCTGGGTCAGCCCGGTGGCCGCGGGGCTCAAAACCCAGCAGCCAGTGGGTGAGGATGTGCAACGCTCCGCCGTTGTGAGCGGTGCGTGCCGGAGCGCAGGCGGGCAGCGCCTGTGGGAGCCGAGGATCGTGGCTGGGAAAACAGAATTGCGACCGCAGCCCCACCGGGGACCCCCGGGGCCAGGCTGGGGACACGTGGGATGGGGAGGTGGTTCACGGGGCGAAGGCAGTGAATTTCGGTCCTGAGAGGGGTGCACACGTGCAAAGACGAGTGAGAATTGAGGGCTCCTGCAGGCGTGTTGGTTTCATCCAGGACCCGGTGACATTGACATCCGAGACCCAGTGCCCGGCTCCCCAGGAGTGAGGGCCGATGTGAGTCCCCGCCCCTGCCTCCCCACCACCGGAGCGGGGTCCGGGGTTGCACACGACTTTAGTCTTCAACCAAGGGCCGGAAGGTCAGAAACCTTGCTCTGGGGACCCAGGCGGGCAGCAGGAGGCAAAGGGGAGGTGTCGGGGTCGTCCTGCCATCTTCAGCTCTCAGCTGCTTCCCCCGCTAGCCCCTGCCCGGTTCTCTCGTCCACAGTTGTGGCCAAGAGTTCGTTTTAAAAAGATAAATCTGGGCAGCTTGAAACACTTGTGGCTTCTGTGGATCCAGTGTCACGTCCACATGCCTCGGGGGAGCACAGTCCCCACGTCGTCCCCTTGCTCGTGACCCCAGCACCCGGGCTTTCCTCTGCCGGGAGGCGCACAGGCAGCCCGCACGCAGACCGGCGCGGGGATTGGAGACACGACGCCGGCAGTGGGGGTACCAGCGCGCGATGGCGTGCCGCAGGAAGGCCTTTGCGGAAGGAGGGGCGAGGGGGACACCTTCCTGGGCTCAGGGGGCGACGTAGGGCGGGGCGAGGCCGCAGCGCAGGCCCCGCGGGCCTGATGGGCCTCGGCGTTCCAGCCGCGCTCCCAGCTGCCAGCTCCCACGCCCGGCGGGAAGCAGATTCCCACCTGCGCTTGTGCCTTCCGGGTGGATGCCCCGCTCACTCCGCGCGCGAGCCGCGGTTCACAGGCCCCTGCCCGGGTCCTGGACGCCTGTCTCTTCGTCCTGCCCCCGCCCCTCGGCTGCTAACGCAGCACTGTCCTCGCTGAGCGGTGCGCTCCCGCTCTGTCTAGCACCCTCGCTGGGCCCTCTGGAGGTGGAGGTCCGTCTCTGTGGGGGGGACCGCCCCCAGCACGCTCACTCCAAGAAGGCCGCCTCCCTGGCCTGGCCCCCGACGCCCCTGCTCGCTTCCCAGGCTGGGATTGCCTGGGCCTGCGCCGCTCTGTGCTCTGGGGTCTCCCCTGGAGTCGGTGTGCTTCTCAGTCTTGTCACCTCCCCACATGTTAGGGAGCCTCTTTCTGCCCCTGAATGTGCTCTGCTTCCTCCTGCTCCTGGGTCTCCTTGGCCGTGACAGCAGCCTCCCGCGTGAGCTAGTGAGAGGAGCATGGAGAGAGGGCCGGGGTGGGGCGCAACTGACTCGAGAAGCCCCTTCTCACCCTGCCGCGCCACCCGGGGAGGACCAGAATTAGCCTGAGGACTCACAGCCGACGCAGACCCCACTTGGCTGTCTGCCAGGTGGCAACGTCTAGTCACAAGGGTCGCTGGGCACCTCTGCTTGTGCCATCCCCAGCACCTGGCAGGGATCAGGGCAGAGGGGGCTGTCTCAGGCGGGGGCAGGCAGGTAAACGACTGTCACTGGGTATTTTGAGGGAATTGATTACCTAGCTTTGTAAGGCTGAAAAAACAGGGAAAACAGAATCCAGAGATTCGTAACTAGAGCAGCTACTACTCTAGGCCCCAGGGTGCAAAAGAGAAGGGGTGACCCTACCAGAACCTCCTGTTGAGAAGGGTCTTGGGCCTCTGAGGAGCTGGCACCATGGCTGTTGCGAGAACTAGGAGGGGTGGGGGATACAGGAAAGATCCTTTGCTCTGAAACCCTAGGGGCCTCAGAGGCTGAACACAGCATCTTTATTTGCTGGACACATTGAAGCCAGGCAGTGGCACCACTGGATCTTCGCAGTATTAGGGCCCACGTGGCAGAACAACCTGCTGTGTATCCAGGACCTGCTGCGTGGCCGTCTCTTGTTCTGGGCCCCATAAAAAACTGCAGCTGATACATGGACTGGAGCAGCACACTGAGGTGTCTATGTTGTGTCCCAAATCCAAGGGCTCCACTGTTCCTCCAGAGAATCCATTGTCCTCTTTTTTTTACTTTTTTTTGAGATTTCAGTTGTACATTATTGTTAGTCATGTTGTGGGTACACCTCTTCCCCCTTTGTGCCCTCCCCCCACCCCCCCTTTTCCCTGGTAACCACCAATCAGATCTCCTTGTCAATATGTTAACTTCCACCTATGAGTGGAGTCAGATAGAGTTCGTCTTTCTCTGACTGGCTTATTTCGCTTAACATAATACCCTCGAGGTCCATCCACGTTGCTGCGAATGGGCCAATTTTGTCTTTTTTTATGGCTGAGTAGTATTCCATTGTGTATATATACCATACCTTCTTTATCCAATCATCAGTTTCTGGGCATGTAGGTTGGTTCCACATCTTGGCTATTGTAAATAATGCTGCGATGAACATAGGGGTGCAAGGGACTCTTGGGATTTCTGATTTCAGGTTCTTAGGATAGATACCCAGTAATGGGATGGCTGGGTCATAGGGTATTTCTATTTTTAAATTTTTGAGAAATCTCCATACTGTTTTCCATAGTGGCTGTACCAGTTTGCATTCCCACCAACAGTGTATGAGGGTTCCTTTTTCTCCACAACCTCTCCAACATTTGTCACTCTTGGTTTTGGATGTTTTTGCCAATCTAACGGGTGTTAGGTGATATCTTAGTGTAGTTTTGATTTGCATTTCCCTGATGATTAGCGATGATGAACATCTTTTCATGTGTCTATTGGCCATATTTATATCTTCTTTTGAGAAATGTCTGTTCATGTCCTCTGCCCATTTTTTGATCGGGTTGTTTGTTTTTTTGTTGTTAAGCCGTGTGAGTTCTTTGTATATTATGGAGATTAACCCTTTGTTGGATAAGTGGCTTGTAAATATTTTTTCCCAATTAGTGAGCTGTTTTTTTGTTTCAATCCTGTTTTCCCTTGCCTTAAAGAAGCTCTTTAGTCTGATGAAGTCCCATTTGTTTATTCTTTCTATTGTTTCCCTCAACTGAGGAGATATAGTGTCTGAAAAGATTCTTTTGAAACTGATGTCAAAGACTGTACTGCCTATATTCTCTTCTAGAAGACTTATTGTTTCAGGCCTAATCTTTAGGTCTTTGATCCATTTTGAGTTTATTTTGGTGTGTGGTGAAAAAGAATGGTCAATTTTCAATCTTTTGCATGTGGCTGTCCAGTTTTCCCAGCACCATTTGTTGAAGAGACTTTCTTTTCTCCATTGTAGGCCCTCAGCTCCTTTGTCAAAGATTAGCTGTCCATAGATGTGTGGTTTTATCTCTGGGCTTTCAATTCTGTTCCATGGATATGTGGACCTGTTTTTGTACCAGTACCATGCTGTTTTGATCACTGTAGCTTTGTAGTATGTTTTGAAATCGGGGATTGTGATTCCGCCGGCTTTGTTTTTCTTGCTCAGGATTGCTTTAGCAATTCGCGGTCTTTTGTTGCCCCATATGAATTTTAGGATTCTTTGTTCAATTTCTGTGAAGAATGTTCTTGGGATTCTGATTGGGATAGCATTGAATCTGTAGATTGCTTTAGGTAGTATGGACATTTTAACTATGTTTATTCTTCCAATCCATGTGCATGGAATGTCTTTCCATCTCTTTATGTCGTCGTCAATTTCTTTCAAGAAAGTCTTGTAGTTTTCATTGTATAGATCCTTCACTTCCTTGGTTAAGTTTATCCCAAGGTATTTTATTCTTTTCATTGCGATTGTGAATGGGATTGAGTTCTTGAGTTCTTTTTTTGTTAGTTCATTGTTAGTGTATAGAAATGCTACTGATTTATGTATGTTGATTTTATACCCTGCTACTTTGCTGTAGTTGTTGATTATTTCTAATAGTTTTTCTATGGATTCTTTGGGGTTTTCTATATATAAGATCATGTCATCTGCAAACAGCGAGAGTTTTACTTCTTCATTACCTATTTGGATTCCTTTTATTTCTTTTTCCTGCCAAATTGCTCTGGCCAACACCTCCAGTACTACGTTGAATAGGAGTGGTGAAAGTGGGCACCCTTGTCTTGTTCCTGTCCTCAGAGGGATGGCTTTCAGTTTTTGTCCATTGAGTATGATGTTGGCTGTGGGTTTGTCATATATGGCCTTTCTTATGTTGAGGTACTTTCCTTCTATACCCATTTTATTGAGGGTTTTTATCATAAATGGGTGTTGGATCTTGTCGAATGCTTTCTCTGCATCTATTGAGATGATCATGTGGTTTTTGTTTTTCATTTTGTTGATGTAGTGTATCACGTTGATTCACTTGCGGATGTTGAACTTTTTTTTACTTTTTTAAAAGATATTTATTTTTTCTTTTTCTCCCCAAAGCCCCCCAGTACACAGTTGTATATTTTTAGTTGTGGGTCCTTCTAGTTGTGGCATGTGGGATGCCACCTCAGCATGGCTTGATGAGGGGTGCCATGTCTGCACCCTGGATCCGAACCGGCGAAACCCTGGGCTGCCGAAGTGGACCACGCAAACTTCACCACTCGGCCACGAGGCTGGTCCCTCATTGTCCTCTTTCTTAGTGGTAGATGGTGCGTGTTGCAGCAAATGATTTTTTTTCTTAGGAGGGGCGATCCTAACTTGCTCCAGATCCCCCGGCACTTCACTGAGGAGGTGGGCCCCAGGCATGCATTGAACTCACTTTATCATCTAATGGACCTGCTGCTTTGTGCTCATTAGATCTGATGGCATCCATGTAGTGGTGATGTCAGGTGGGTGTGATGTTTTGTGGGAAATCAGGGTGATCAAGGTCTGTGCAGACTATGACAGAGAATAAGAAAGTTGAACTGACAGCCCTGAGGCAAGTGAAGGTGTGCTGTTGTCCCCCCAGGGGAAATGTGCTTCTGGTGGTCTTTGCATATTGGTAGAGAAAAGGCATTTGCCAGATCAGTAGCTGTGAAGGTAAGACTCTTTAAACCCTGGAGTCATCCTGAACCTCTCTTCCCAGCAGAAGCAGCTCCTCCGAGGATTAAAACATTCCTGCTGCCCCTGATGGTTAACATGCACGTTTCTGCCAGGCCTTGTCCCCTGAGCTCTGTTATGTTGGTCTTTCATCTGCACTGAAGTCAGGGACGCCTGATAGTAGTGTCTCCTAAGGCCACACTGGCCTACAGGGGACAGCCACCACTGCAATTTTCAGGGCGGAGGTGCCCTCCGAACTAATCTGTTTCTCGATACCTTCATAACAAGAGTGTCCTTCTCTGTAGTATGAGTTTGTGTGTGTGTGCACACAATATTGCACACAATAAACCCACTTCAACCTTCCTGTACCCTAAGCCTTTGGGTTCCCTCCTCCACACTATACCAGGGAGGCTCCGGCAATTCAACCTCATTGAATTTAGGCCACTGTTGAGTCCAGGTCTCAGTCAACCCACCAGACAAAACCTCCTTCAGGCTGCTCAGTCTAACACCTTAAATCCAGTCTTTTAAATGGCCCATATAGGTAAATTCGAGCCAGTCCAGTGTTGTGTCCCACGCGCCTTGGCTGGATTCTCTTAGATGCCATCCCATATTTATTTTTTATGCCCATTACATAAGCAAACCCTTCCAATTCTTTTGAGGTACAAGCAGAATCCCTCAGGGTCAGATTTTACTTGTCCACCTAGAGTTAGAGGTCCAGGGGGCAGTAAGGGACCTCCTTGCAAGGCAGCGAGCTAAGGTGAGGTTATGACAGGTCTTCAAGTGATGGCTGGTTGATCAAGGTGTCCTTAGGAACTAAATTGATGGGTAGCTTACTCAAAAGCTATTTGACCCATGTGACAAGAAATACTCTAGATCTGGTGTTCAGAAGCCTGAGTTGAGATGTCACAATAAAGAGTCACATATCACCCAGTCTCCAGACCTAGGTTGCTCCAAGATGCAATGCCCTGGATTGAAGGCATCGCTAACCCTCTTAAAGGACCAGCTCTGCCACAAGAATAGTCATAGATCTGCCTCCAGGGGCCTGCTGCCATTTTCCTCAGGGGAAGGAAATACCAGATCTCTCAGGGGTTGAGAGAGACTGGCTCTGAGTTGAGACTAATCTCCAAACTTTCTGTGGTCTGCGACAAAGCAGGGTTTTATGGTGGTCAGATGATAAGGTGAGTTTGGGCGAGTTTGTCTCCCGGTGGCTCACTGCCTGTGCATGCCCGCTCTGGTTATTTCCCCCGTCCTGGCTGGTGATTGGAAGGGACATACTCAGCAATTGGCAGAATCCCCACATTGGCTCTCCTCCCCCTAGGGTGAGGACCCTCAAGGTAGGAAGGTCCAAGCAGCAGCCTCTGCCAAGATAGCAAACCGGAAGCAACACCACATCCCCAGGGAAACCACAGAGATGAGTGCCACCATCAAGGACTTGAAAGACACAGGAGTGGTGATCCCAGCGCATCCCCACTCAGCTCGCCTGTGTGGCCTGTGCAGACAGCAGATGGGTCCTGGAGAGTGCCAGTGGTTATCCTGAACATAGGCCATGACTCTAATTGCAGCTGTTCATTCAGGTGTGTTCTCTTACCTGGAACAAGTCAACTCAGTTCCTGGTACAAGTGTAACAAGATTTTCAACTTCATCTGAATCCACCCAAACAACCCCATTCCAAGCCTCAGGAGCCGCCTCCCTCCCAGGCAATGCCTGAGCTCAGATATGACACTTAGTGGGTCTGTGAATTCAACAGAGGTTGTAATTCTGAAATATACACAATTAAATTTTGTATCTAAGTTTCAGCTATATCTTCCCTTTGGCTACAAAGAATCAGAAATTCTGTTCAAGAGACTAGAAGTTCTCTGATTCTCTGTGTCTTGAGCTAAGGATGTAAAGCCCTGAGCGAGTGGTTTTCTTTCTACAACCTCTGCAGTGGTGATAAGCAGCCAGCCCACCATACAGTCTGTATGGTCACAATTGCTGCCATCGTCTGCCCATTGCAGTGGCCATTTGGCCTCCCAAGGCACCAGCTTCAGTCGACACCTCATTTCAAGCAACCACAGGTGATGGTTTAAGTGAACGATGCCCCTGCCTACTGTGGATTGCCAGCATCCCATGGCAGGAGCTCAGCTCTGTGCTCCACACTGAGGTCAGAACCCAATCAAACCCAGAATCCCAACTTTGAGGGTCTGTTTCTTGGGACCCCTCTTGATACCAATTACTGTGTCAGCCAGGGTTCAGACAGGAGACTGAAACCACACTAGATATTTCACACAGGGGACTTGGTTGTGCACATTTTGCAAAGCTCGGAGAGCAAAAGCAGATGTTGCAGAAACTCAGAGATTAATATTTGCTGGAGGCCACTACCCCTCATAGGGTTTGGGGGACCCAAGGGAAGGTTTGGTGACCACAGAATCCTGGAGCTAACAGGCCAGTGCTGTGAGGCTGCCATTGGGAGCGCCAGAAGAAACTTGCAGGCTCCCCAATCACAGGCTGCCGGCTTCATCTCTGCAGACCTCTCACCTGACTGTGCCCTGATGGACTGAGGTTCAGCCAGTGTCTCGTGGTCTCTGCTCTGCCCCTTTGGCCTGGCCACCACCAGTTTTAGTCTGGTGTCCCAAGGCCTGAAGGCCTTGTCACTCAGTGGTCCCTTCTGCAAGGAATGCCTCCTCCTCTGGCCCCCCCAGAGCATGCAGCCTTCTAGGGCCTGGCTTTGAATGGGGGCAGCGAGCCTGCAGCAGGTGCTCAGCAGTGTGGAAGGGAAAGCTGGCCTCGGGATTCTCCCCATCCTGTCCCACTCAGCAGGAGCTCAGACCCTGCAGTGCCGCGGCCCAGCGTGCCTGGTCTCCATGACGCTATCACCCCTCCCACTGCCCTTCTGCCCCTTGCCTCGCCCACTCCTACCATTCTGGCCACCTCATTGCTCATCCTGCCTCACAGCCTTGGCACTGGCTGTTCCCTCTGCCCGGAATGCCACTCCCCCAGTTATCCGCAGGCCCAACCTCCTGGCCTCTTCGGATCTCTGCTCCCCGAGAAGCCTTCCCCGGACTTCCAACACCACATGGCTGCCCTCCCCCAGTCTCCACCACATCCTCAGGACTTATGGTCTTCCCAGCACCTACCCTCTGCCTTCTCCATCTCCCTGACCAGCCTGGGCTCCTTGGGGGCAGGGCCCGGGTCCACATTTCCCCACAGTCTTCTCTGTGCACGGTACACAGGAGATGCTCTACAAACGTTTGTGGAATGAATGGGCGAGGAGGAAGCCAGGTCAAGCGGGAGGTGGAAGCTGGGAGGTTTCCCGGGGTTCTCAGCGGAAAGCTGGAGCCTGGACACCCAGGGTGGGGACCAGACCCCAGGGTGGGATGGCAGGGCTTCCTGAGGGGTCCAGTGTGAGAACACCCTGTTGTCACCCATCCCATTCTACCCCATCAGGCTGTGCCTTAGGGAGACGAGGAGGCCATGAGGAGAGAGAGAGGAGGGGAGGCCGGCAGGAGGGGAGGCCATGGGGAGGCGGAGGCCTGGCCTCTCAGCAGTGGGCTACAGCCACACGAATGACCACAGGCAGCTCAGATAACTATCCACAACCTAAGCACAGGTCTGAAATGAATGTCCTGGGCATAAATCAGACTCCAAATCCGTGGTGGGTTACACAGTGGAGAATGAACTGGTGCTGAAGAAGGAGGAACTACAGCTCCCGAGATGAGCCGGGATGCCCCTCCGGAAAGCCCCCATGATGCTGACTATAGAAAATCCAGATGCAGGTGAATCCCATCTTGGCCGTCACACCTGGGGTGGGATATGTTGGGGAGGGGCCCACTGGGCTTTGGGGTGGGCTGAGGCCCTGCCCATGTGACCTCAGCTGCCCCATGGTGGGTGGGCCTCAGTGTCTCCTCGGAGAAAAGGATCCCAGTGCGTACAGCCATTGGGAAGAGGAGATGAGAGACCACACAGAGAGGGAGGCATGGGGAAGCCCCCACTTGGCCTCCTCTCCTTCACATCCAACACAACACAGTAACACCATCTCCTGCCCAGGTTCGAGCACGCAGAACCCTGTGCCTGCCACAGCTGTTGCCTCCTAATTTCTATTATTTATTACATACTATTTTATTATTTATTATTATTCATAAACAAATCATTAATTTTAACATTCATTTTATTATTTTAATGTATTCATTATTGTGTTTTAAATAGTATTTTTTAACTTATTTATTGTATTATTTATTTTTAATATTTAGTGTTTTATCATTTCTATTAATTTAGTATTTTCACTTTAATCATTTTGTTAGTAATATTATTATTCCATTCTATTGTTTATTTTTCATTTTATTTCTTTATTTAAATTTATCTATTATTTATTACATTACTTGTTTTAATATTTATTGTATTTTATTTTTAAAATTGTACTTTTTTCATTTAAATCATTTTATTATTCATTATTCATTTTACTTACATGTTATTGTTTGCTATTGCTTTATATCACTTATTTTTTTTTTAAGGTTTTTAAATTTTTCCTTTTTCTCCCCAAAGCACCCCAGTACATAGTTGTATATTTTCAGTTGTGGGTCCTTCTGGTTGTGGCATGTGGGATGTCACCTCAGCATGGCTTGACGAGCAGTGCCATGTCTGCGCCCAGGATCCGAACCGGTGAAACCCCGGGCTGGCGAAGCCGAGTGCGCAAATCCAACCACTGGGCCACGGGGCCAGGCCCTATCACATATTTTTTAAATTATCATTTTTATTTTTTACTGTTAACTTAGTTTATTAGTTACTCATAATTATTGATTACTGTTATTGCTGAGCCTCCCGAGGCTACAGTGGTTCGCCCTTTGTCCCCACCGGCTGCACCCCACCCCCGTTCGGGGCAAGACAACAGGCGGGAATAAGTCGGCACCCCTGCTGCCCTCTCCGGCCTTGTCCCTGCAGACACTGCCCGGGTCTGGAGCAGTGGGCACCATGTCCTCGCTGGCCGCCCTCCTGCTGTTTGCGGGTGAGGTGTGGGGCTGGGGTCCATGGGTGGGCTGGGTGGGAAGCACAGGACTGGCCTCACCTGCGTGTCTCCTCAGGTCTGTCCCTGGGCCCAGCCACTGAGGCGGCGGTCGGTGAGTGTGGGGTCTGGGGGGAGCGGGTGGGCCGCCCGCAGGGCTGAGCCCCCAGCCCATGCCCAGCTCTCATCTGGCCCCACAGTATTTGACCCCCAGCCAGCCCTGTGGGCAGAGGCCGACTGGCAGCTGGAGCCCTGGACCAACTTGATGCTGACCTGCCAGGCCCGCCTGCAGACCAAGGACTTCCAGCTCTTCAAGGATGGGGTGGCCCAGGAACCTGTGCAGGTTGGCTCACCCACCATTGAGCACCAGTTCCCACTAGGAGCAGTGACCAGTGACACCCGGGGCCTCTACCGCTGCCGCTCTGGCTTGGACAGCGGCTGGACCCAGCTGAGCAACCTGGTGGAGGTGACTGGAGCAGGTGAGCAGAAGCTTTGTGGGGCCAGTGGCTGCAAGAGGCGCCTCCCTCCCTCCACTCCTCACTCTCCTTGTCTTCTTTTTCCCTCCCCCTCCCAAGCAGCTAGGTAGCCTTGGGCAAGTCACCTGATATCTCTGAGCCTGAGTTTCCCCATCTGTAAAGTGAGGATTATGTTTGTACTGAACCCAGCAGATTGTGAGGAATAAATGACTGAGTCCCCAGAAAGTGCTTATGGCAGGCCTGGCACACAGTGGGGTCCTTACTGCATCTTCCTCTAGTTTTACACCTCTGTCCCCACCTGTCCCTGCCTCCCTTTTCCCCAACAATGCCTTCCATCTCCCCGTCTCCCTTACACTTTCATGAGTGTGGAGGTCCAGGTCCGGCTGGGCCACCCATGTCTCCTAAGTCATGCAGAACCAGCTACCAACTCTGCCCCACCTGCAGAGTCCCTGCCCCCACCCTTGCTCTCGACTGAGCCTGTGTCCTGGATCACACCGGGCCTGAACACAATGCTGCGGTGCCAAGGGGGGCTTCGGGGTGTTACTTTCCTGCTGAGGCGGGAGGGCGACGACCAGTTTCTGGAGGTGGCTGAGGCCCCTGAAGACGTGGTGGTCACCTTCCCGGTCCACCTGGCTGGCAACTACAGCTGCAGCTACCGGACCCACGCAGCAGGAGACCCCTCTGGGCCCAGCGCCCCTGTGACTATCGAGGAGTTGGGTGAGTGTGTGGGCCGTCCCAGAGGGCTTCCAGGGGTAGCAGGCTCCTGGAGGACAGAGCTGCGTCTACCTTGACCCTCAGCCCTGAATACCCCTGCCCAGGACTGGGTCTGGGAAACTGGTCACACAGTTGCCTGGATCACACCAGGCCTGAACAGGCACTGCTGCGCAGCGGGGGGACTGGGGATGGGCCACAAGCAGGGGTGTGCCCGGGGCTGCCACGCGGAGGTAGGGGTCTGGAGGCTGGGCTGACCGTAGCTTTCCCAGGGAAGGGTCCCACCGCGGGGTGGCCAGACTCGCCCCAGCGCCCCTCCCCGCCCCGCAGCCGCGCCCCCGCCGCCCGTGCTGCGTGTCCAGGAAGCTTCGGCCCAGGTCCTGCGCCCCGGCGTGAGCCTCCGCCCCAAATGCGCGGCGCCCCTGGGCGGCGTGGACTTCCAGCTGCGGCGGGGCGAGCAGGAGCTGCTTGTGCCCATGAGCTCCGCCTATCCCGACCGCGTGTCCTTCCACCTGGACGCGCTCGCCCCGGGGGACAGCGGCCTCTACACCTGCCGCTACCGGCTGCGCGACGCTCAGAGAGCCTGGTCCTGGTCCGGGGACAGCGCGCCCGTCGAGCTGCTGCTGAGCGATGGTGAGCCCTGTGCGGGGGACGAGGGGCGCCAGGGGGGCCCGCAGGGGGGCCTAGAAGTGCAGGCTCTGGGTCGAAGTCCAGTCCCGACTCACCCGCCCGGCCTCAGTTTCTCCAACCGAGAAGGGGACAATGAGCAGCAACCTCAAGGCCCCACGAGGAATAATTGGGTCAACAGGCAAGTCTGGTACAAGCCATGCAGGCGCCTCCAGCCCGGGGTCCCCTCCAGCCCCCGGGTGCGTGCCGAGGGCGGCCTGTCCGGGGACTGCAGGCCCCGCCGAGGACGCGGACGGCGCGTCGACCCCAGGCGAGGACCCTCCGAGCGCACGCCCCAGGATCGATGACAAAACACGACCCCTCCCCCCGTCTGTCTTTATAGAGAAACAAGTTAATAAGGAACAGTGTAGGCTGGGTGGGAGAGGAGGCAGCGGGACGAGGGCGGGCGCCGGGCCAGGCCCCCTCGCGCCGGGTCAGCCGCGTCCTCCCCGCAGAGACGCTCCCGGCACCCGAGCTGAGCGTGGAGCCTGCGACCCCGGACCCCGCGGCCGGCGCGCGGGTGCAGCTGCGGTGCCGGGCCCAGCGGGCCGGCCTGCGCTTCGCCCTGGTGCGCGAGGACGCGGGCGGGCGCCGGGCGCTGCAGCTCCTGAGCCCCGCGGGGCCCGAAGCCACCTTCGAGCTGAACGACGTCTCGGTGCTGGACTCGGCCAACTACAGCTGCGTCTACGCGGACCGCGCGCCGCCCTTTGCGGGCTCCGCGCCCAGCAAGGCCCTGGAGCTGCGCGTGCGCGGTGAGCGGCTCCCCCCGCCCACCGCACCCCGCCCCGTGTCTCCCCTAGGTCCCCGCGGGGCGAGTCCCGCCCCCAGGCCGCGGTGGGCGGTGCCCTCGGCCGGGAGCCTGTCCCCTAGCTCGTCTTCCGCCGGGTCCTGAGGCCCTGAGTGCCAGGCGCCGGGCCCCGGGGTCCCCGCAACATCCTGGGGAGAGAGGTGGCGCGGAGTCGGGCGCAGTGGCCGCGTGGGAGGGCGGCGGCCCTGACCGCCCGGCGCTCCGCCAGGACCCCCGCCCAGGCCGCAGCTCCGGGCTCTGTGGAGCGGGGCGGTGACCCCGGGCCGCGACGCCACCCTGCGCTGCGAGGGCCAGATGCCCGACGTCACCTTCGAGCTGCTGCGCGTGGGCGACACGGAGGCGTCCGCGGTGGCCTGGGCCCAGCACCGCCACTGGGCCGACCTGGTGCTGAGCTACGTGGGGCCGCAGCACGCCGGCAAATACAGCTGCCGCTACCGCGCCTGGCGGCCCAGCGCCTTCCAGTCCGAGCTCAGCGACCCTGTGGAGCTCCAGGTGGCCGGTGAGGTCCCACTGGGTTCGTCCTCCCGCTTGGCCGGCTTGTGCCCCTCCGCCGGGCACACCTGCCTCGCCTGCCGTGGTGCGAGGGTCTTGGCTGGCAGGTGACCAAGCCACTTCCCTGAGGGGCCTCGGCGAGGTCTGCCCTGATTTCACCAGGGAGGAGCACACGGGATACCTGCTTAACCTTCTCTTTTGTCGAATTTGTCTAGGAAGTTGATCCAGCTGCGACACGGGCTGCTGATGGGGTCCTTGGGAAGTACTTTCTCCAGTCTGGGTCACATCCCTCTTGCTGCAGCTGGAGGCTGGATTCCCTCTCAGGGGCTGGAGGGCTCTCTCTCATTCCTCCCAGGAATTAATAAATGTGAAGAGAACCTTTAAAACGTGTCCTTGGCCTTTGGTGGCTCCCATGCAGGGGGGCTGGACTCCCAAGGCTGAGGGAAATGGGCTGGAATCCTGTGTGCCCAAGGTGGACATGCTCTGGGTTGGATCCTGAGGGAAGAGGGGCTGAGGATTGAGGATTGGCTCCTGGGCCCACATTTTTCAAGACCCCCTTCTTCCATCAAGCTGCCTCCCACTCCCCAGGCACCTCTGCAGGGTCCCCAGCAGGTGTGGGTAGGTAGCTTGAGGCTCCAGACATTTTTTTTTTTTTTGAGCATACAAACTACAGCCAGGCCTTAGTGCACAAAATGCAAGCTCAAAGGAGCATAAAGGAGGACCCGGAGGAGACAGAGTCCAGACCCACGGAGGCGGGAGTGGGCCCTGGTGGCCCAGCCAACGCAGCCCCCTCCACCACCTGGACAGATGTTCCTTGCAAGGCAGGACCTCGCATTGGGAGGCAGGGTCCCAGCTTCAGGACTGCTTGGCTACACTCACTGGGAACTTCAGGCGAGTGACCTGCCCACTCTGGCCTGTGACCGAGGGGTGGAGGGCCCTTTCACATCTGTGCTACTGTAGGGCCAGCCCAACACCTACCGGCTAGTTTCCTCACAGGGTGGAGGTGCGACCTTTTGACCCCAGCCACCCCCTCTCCTGCAGCGAGGAAACCCAGTCAGTGAGGCCCCTGTGCGAGGCAGGAGGGCTGGGCAGAAGTGACCCCAGAGGCCCACTGCTGTCAGTCTAGCTAGGGGCTTATCAATTTTATTAATCTTTTCAAAGAACTAAATAACTTTTGGCTTTGCTCATTTTTTCTCCTTTCTTTTTTGTGGATCTCTACTTGGACCATTACTATTCGCTTCCTTCTACTTCTGAATTAATTTGTTCTTTTTCACTTTCTTCAGGTGGAAACTTAGATCATTGCTTTTTTGGGGCAAACATCAGTAACAGCTTAAATTAGGCTTAAAAATAGGCTTCTATTGTTTAAATCATAGGAAATTACTTCTTTGTGGATAAAAATTGTCAAACATTAGCAACTTCATCAATTACATCCAGTTGGTTGATGGTGTTGCTCAGTTCTGTATCCTTACTGATTTTCTGTCTCCTTGTTCTATTCATTCTAGAGAGGGGGGTGTTGAAGTCTCCAACTATAACTGCAAATCTGTGTATTATTTCCTTTCAGCTGTATCAGTTTTTGCTCCCTGTATTTTAAGGCTCTGTTGTTAGGAGCATACATATTTGAAACTGTTATGGCCTCTTGGTGAATTGACCCTCTCTCAGTATGTATTGCCCCTCTTTATCCTGGTAGTTTTCCTTGTTCTGAAGTCTACTTGGTATGATATCATACAGTTGCTCCAGCATTCCTTGATTAGTTTTTGTATTCTATCTTTCTTCACCCTTTTACTTTAAACTTACCTATATTGTTATATTTAAAGTGGGTTTCTTATTTTTTAAAAATTCATTCTGGAAAACTCTTTTAACTGGTGTATTTAGACCATTTACATGTAATAGAGTTATTGATACGTTTGGATTTGGGTCTACCTCCTTCCGTTTTCTATTTGTTCCTTCTGTGATCCCTGTTTCCCTTTTCCTGCCTTCTTTTGGGCTATTTAAATATTTTCTGGGTTCCATTTTATTTCATCTATTGAATTTTTTATCATCTCTTTGTATAGTTTTTTTTTAGTGATTTCTTTAAGGATTACAATATGTGTACTTAACTCTTCACAGTCTACCTAGAATTAATTTTACCACTTGAAGTGGAATGGAGAAGCGGTGTTACTACACAGACCTTTTTACCCTGCCCTCTTTTTTTTTTTTTTTTAAAGATTTTATTTTTCCTTTTTCTCCCAAAGACCCCTGGTACGTAGTTGTGTAGTTTTAGCTGTGGGTCCTTCTAGATATGGCATGTGGGATGCCGCCTCAGCATGGCTTGACGAGGAGTGCCATGTCCGCACCCAGGATTCGAACCGGTGAAATCCCGGGCCTCCGAAGCACAGCGCGTGAACTTAACCACTCGGCCACGGGGCCGGCCCCTCCTGCCCTCTTTTTAAAACAAATTTTATTTAGTACACTAATGGTTCTTCTTTGAGGTATAAGTTATATACAGTAAAAAGTACAAATCTCAAATACATCACTGACTGAATTTTCATGCTCTCTCCTCTTTGCCTTGTAGTTCTCGCATACACATCAATGTGGGTGAAAACCCTTCCTGACAATGTTACCAATTTTGCTCTCAACAGCCATACATATGCTAAAGATCAAATATCTGAAATCTGTTACTCTTTCTTCCTTCTCGAAGTTTCAGTTTTCCTTATGTGATCATTTCCCTTCCAGCAAAATAACTCCCTGCAGCATTTCTTTTAGAGCAGGCCTGCTGGCAACAGACTGTCTTAGTTTTGCTCCGTTTGAGAACGTTTTGATTTTGCTTTCATTCTTCAAGTGTATTTTTATTGGATAAAGAATTCTGGATTGACAGCTCCTTTTTTCTGCCTTTAAAAATGTCGTTTCTCTGTTTTCTGGCCTTCTTGATTTCTGATGAGAAACCCATGATCTTTTTGTATCGATCTGTATGCAATGCATAGTTTTTCTCTGGCTGTTTTCAAAAATTTTAAATTTGTTTTCAGTTTTCAACAGTTCGGTTATGATATGTCTGGGCGTGGATTTCTTTGGGATTACGCTGTTTTGGGTTCACTGAGCTTTCCAGACCTGTAAGTTTATACCTGTTGGCAAATTTGGATAATTTCCAGCCATTATTTCCTAAATATTCTCTCTGCTGTCATCACAAAGAATGTGGCAGCATTTCTAGCCACACTTATGGTTCCATCAGTTTCTCACTGTGATTCTGTCCCATAATAAGGCTCTTGTGACCTATCTGGTTTAAAATATTACATCTTCCTAATGCATTCTTCCTTTTATAAAAATAGAGTGATCTTCTGACCTTAATAATGCTTTTCTGCATTAACATCTATTTTGTCTGAATTTAACACAGCTCCGTTGGCTTCTGCCAGCCTCGTGCCTGCCCTGTACATCCTTTCCTGTTCCTCTACCCTCAGCTTTTCCACTTAGAGGAGCAGAGCAGAGGGGTGTCTCTTCTAAAGAGCACGTGTCTGGATGTGAAAGAAATTCTGTCTGCTGGTGTTTGTCCTCCCTGGTTTGTGAGAGCACTAGAGCTTTGAAATTGCTGGCGTATTTGGATGTGCTCTCGAATCTGGCGGTGTAAACTGGGCTGGACACCTACACCCTCTGATCCCTCGTCCTCTCCTCTATCAAACGGGATGGTTGAGCTGCCCTCAGTGTTGTGTGAGGATTAAATGAGATGACATATATAAATTATTCGGCAGACTGGCCAACACATGTAGGCCCTTAATAAAGATTCCTTTTTTCCCCTGACCCTGTCCCCCTTTAGACCGACATGGGCAGACACGGACCTCACAACAAAGCGGGTGCCGGGGATGCTCAGAGCACCAGGGGGAGGGAGATTCAGCTCCTCAGGGACAGAGACGGGGAGAGTAGGGGCAGAGAGAGGTGGAGGCGTATGCTACAGGTCAGAGCCAGTGGCCAGGCCCGGGGTCAGTGCTGTACAAATTAGGTCTTACGATTCCGCTTTATAGGCGAGCAGCCACCGAGGTTTGAGGAAGTCACTTATCCATGGTCCCAAAAGCAGCACCGGGAGGAGTGGGGCTCTGCGGCCTGACCTTAGGCCCACGTCTTTTCCGCCCCCTGCAGCCTGTCAGAGGCCTGTGCGATAACTTCCCTGGGAACGGGTGCCTGTTGTCGCTGTTTTTCCCTGTCTGTTGACTTTTCGCTCAGTCTCCCCTCGGCGGTACCTGTGTTTGGGTGTTTCTGGGACTCTCAGAGACCCTGACACCAGACCTGTCTCCCTGGCTCTCAACCTTCCTGTTCTCTTTTTTTTTTTTTTTTGAGGAAGATTAGCCCTGAGCTAACTGCTGCCAATCCTCCTCTTTCCGCTGAGGAAGACTGGCCTTGAGCTAACATCCATGCCCATCTTCCTCAACTTTATATGTGGGATGCCTACTACAGCATGGCGTGCCAAGCGGTGCCATGTCCGCACCTGGGATCCGAACTGGCGAACCCTAGGCCGCCGAAGTGGAACGTGTGCACTTAACCGCTGTGCCACCGGGCCGGCCCCAGAACCTTCCTGTTCTCAACCTCACTTCTCTGTCGGTCTTTGTGTCTCTGTTTACTCAAGACACAGAGGGAATGACTCCAAGACACAGGAAAAAGACAGGGAGAGAAGGTGGCGATGACTGTGCACAACAGTGTGGTGGGTCAGATGGCTCACATGCGATGGGATCATCAGAGACACAGAGAAAGAAGACTGATGCCCTGACAGTTAGGCACAGAGGCTGTGACCTCCAGTTACAGACATGGACCCTGAAAGAGGAACAGGGATACAGAACTGTGAGGGAAGGCCAGGGAGCACGTTGACAGGACGCTGGCAACCACTGCGCCCACGGCACCAGGGGATCCTGGGGCGACAGAAAGGGTGGACTCAGTACAATAGCGTTTTACTGAGGCCACTGCAGGCCAGGTTTGTCTAAGTGCTGGGGCCCTGAGGAAATCAGACCATCCAAGCCCTGCAGGGCCCACAGTTGGCAAGGAGACAGTGCAGGGTGGAGCATGGTGGCTGCCTCTGGGAAGGTACCACAGTGCATTCGTTCAACAGACAGGGGTCAGGGCCTATTGCATCCTGTGTGCTGTGGATGCTGAGAATAAGACATGGCCCCTGCTCGTGGAAGCTCCCAGTGTCCTTGGGAAGCAGACTGTGAGCTCTGCAGGGAGTAAACACAACATGGCAGGAGGCGTGAGCAAGGTAAGGAGGTAACGCTCTGGAGCAGAGGCAGGCTGAAGTTGACTTGAGGAGGTGGGTACACTTTGGGGAGGAGATTTGAAACATCTTGGAGGAAAGCAGAGGGGAGGATTCCAGGCACAGGTAAGAAGGCACATAGGCAGGAAACAGTATGGCTTCTTTGGGAACCACATGCAGTTCCACGTGGCTGGTGGAGGGAAAGTAGGACCATGCAGGGAGGTGAGGCCAGGCACCATGTCACGAGCGATCATGAATGGCAGGGGAATATCCCAGGGGGCAGTACTTTGAAACCATGTTCATGTCACTGCACACCCAGAGAAATGACAATATTCATATGCACATATGAGGGTCACTGGAGAGGTTGCTTGGGGCCCAAAGCACCTTAGATCTTGGCAGACTTGTAACCCACTCAGGAATCTCTGCTGTAGGAGGTGACGCATCAGAGAGCCTTCCACTGTGGAGTGACACTATCAGATTTGAGTTGTAAAAAGAGCCTCCTGGAGGCCAGTGTGGAGAATGAAACAGCAGAGGGTGGGGAGTGGAGAATGAAGGCAGAAAGGGGTCAGGGAGGAGACTCCTGCGGGAATCCAGATGTGAGGCAATGAGGGCTCACATAAGCTCACGATAGTGAAGAAGATGGACTAGAGGTGAGTTTTAGGTAAAACCAACAGGGCTGATGATTCATGGGATGTTGAAGGAGGCAGGAGGGAGCAATGGAGGCCGCACAAGTGTCAAGCAGTGCCTTCACTTGAGACAGGGAGAACGTGAGAGACTGTGGGTCTGGAGAAGGCCTCACAGAAGAGACAGACCCACAAATCGGCCTTGGAGTCAGACATGAACAGGGGGAGTGAAAGAGGAGCTGTGAAGGCACAGAGGTGGGCGTGGGCAGGCATCCCTCCTGCGCTGAGCAGGAGAGGAACAGGCAAGAGCAGCCACATGGCAATGTGAAGCTGGAGCCCCTTTGCCCAGAGCATCTTGGGACCACAGAGTCCTGATAGAAACTTCATTCCGACTGGCCCTGCTCTGAGGCCTCCATCCGAGTCCTCAAAGGCAGAGTTGTTCCCAGACAGCCCCAGAGTCTGCCCTTAAGCACCTTATCATTTTGGAGGACTCACCGATCACCCACCCTATTCCTCTGGGCTCTTTCGGAACCGAGGGCTCCTCTCAGGTGTTGAGCCTCCACGGGAGGCTGTGCTGTGTCCCAGGGGCTCTCCAGTCACGGCAGCACCATGATGTGGATCCTCAGGTGGACCATGAGGGCCGAGCTGCGGCTGAAGGCCTTCCCGCAGTCGCGGCACTTGTACGGCTTCTCACCCGTGTGGGTCCTCTGGTGCTCGATGAGGGAGGAGCTCTGCGCAAAGGCCTTCGGACAAACCTGGCACTGATACGGCTTCTCTCCAGAGTGGATTCTCAGATGGCGGATAAGGGCCGAGCAGTCACTGAAGGCTCTCCCACAGGCATCGCACTTGTAGGGCTTCTCCCCCGTGTGGATGCGCTGGTGCTGGGTCAGGTGGGTGCTCTGGCTGAAGGCCTTGCCGCACTCATCACACTCGTAGGGCCGCTCCCCTGTGTGTACCCGCTGGTGCTGGGTGAGGTGGGTGCTTCGGCTGAAGGTTTTGCCACATTCCCCACATTTGTAGGGCTTCTCCCCAGTGTGGATCCTCTGGTGCTGGGTCAGGTGGGTGACCCGGCTGAAGGCCCTCCCGCACTCCTTACACTCGTGGGGCTTTGCCCCCGTGTGGACGACCTGGTGCTGGGCCAGGTGAGTGCTCCGGCTGAAGGCTTTGCCACACTCGCCACAGGTGTAGGGTGTCTTCCGAAAATGGCTCTTCCGGTGTGCCTCAAGGGCCGAGGGGCTCCGGAACAGTTTCCCACACCTGCCACACTTGGAGGACTTCCTCCCTGAGTCCGTGCATGGAGGCGCTGTCTTACAGCCGTCCGATGGATCGAATTTCTCTTCTGAAGGAGTCTTCTCTTGTGAAGTGAAGTCTGGCCACCTGTTGGGACTGTTCTCCAAGGCACCAGATTCACAGCTGGGTTGGTCTGTGGGGGTGTCCATGTGATGCCCTGAGGTTTCCCTGAAATCCATCTTGTGGGCAACTGACTTCGTCCAGACCTCCCCTGAGAGTCCTGCCCGCCTCTCGGAGCTGCTCTCAGCTTCGCAGGCATCACCAAAGACGGGTCCCAGGGAGTCACTGCCCACAAGGGTTTCGGTGGCCCTGTCTGACGCCTCTGACTCTTCCAAATCGCTCTGCTTGCAGCTGGCCTCGGAGAGCTCAGCTCCAGGATCCTGTCCTGAAACGACCGGAACCACAGCATCAGCACTCCTTCCCGCCCAGGCCACCCCTACTCTGCCAGGGGTCTGGCCTCACTCTGCATGGGGAGACGTGGCCACTCCTGACATTTGGCCCCATTTCCAAAGGAAAGTTTCTCATCTGGGGTCTTAGATGACAAAAGCACACAGGGCTGTCCTCCCACAGCATCAAAAACTGCATCACAGTTTCCGATCCGTGCCCCGTTCCCCCAAAACTCTCCATTCTTCAAAGCTCCTGATCTTGGCTCAAGTGTCAGAAGGAAAACCCTGAGGTTCAACTGAGCTGAAAGCGTGCGAGGCGCAAGGGGTCGGACAGCCGGGCGCCTGCGCACTTGCTCCCAGTGCAGCAGGGTGGCTCCGTCACCCCCGCCCCGCCCCGCCCTCCAGGCCACGGGGGCAGGTGCTCAGCCGGTACTGGCTGCATGAGGGGTCCTCCTGGGGGCCGGCGTGGGGACATTTCCCACAATAGACTCTATCTTGAACCCCGAGTAGACAACTGCCACTGCGGCAAGTGGCTGAAGCGCTCCCCCGCCCTGGCCTCCCGGAGCCCCGCTCTTCAGCAGGTGCTGTGCCGACTGATTGGGCTCTGGGCTGCCGGAGCCACGTCGCGTAGAGGGTAGAGGCCTGCCCACCCCTTGATGGCACACGGGCACGGGGGACGTGCAATCCTCATCGTTTGTGGGACAGATCTGGAAGGGGGGAGGGGCGGGATGACTGCCGCTCAAGTCCACAGTGCGCCCCCCTCCAGGGCCCTGGGCAATCTTGCCCTCCTCTGGGCCTCAGTTTCCCCATCTGTAGGAGAGGGATGCTATACTGCTCGCCTCCCAGGGCTGCTGGCCATCTTATCAGGCTCTTATCCTGTGCTTGGCTCCAGTGCAGCAGGTAACTTTTGTTGCCTCATTTCAGATTCACGCTGCTCTCAGGAGGCACAGCCACGACTGCACTTCAGACAAGGAAACTGAGACCCAGCTGAGGGAGGGTCTCGAGTAACTGGTACAAAATCACATGATTAGCTCAGAGAGGTTGAGGAACCTGTACAAGATCACGCAGTTAATTTGGTGGCCACGTTGGGATTTCAGCTCTAGCATCTCCTCCTCCTTGAGGTCCATAGTCTCCCCTCACTCCCCATCCTCCCCAGCCCCATGCTGGGCCCTGCCTCCCCCTTTCTTCCTCTATTCCAGAAAGATCCTACCCCCTTCTCTTCCCAGAATGCACTGGTACATATCACACCACCAGGCCCTGGCCCCACCATTCCCTCTGCCCGGACCACAGGCTCTTTCTTGTCATTTCAGCACTGTTTTCCCTTTTCTCTGAAGACTTTGTTGACCCTACAGGAGGATAGGACCACTCCCTCCCTCCCCAACCCTGTGACATGGGCCTGGGTGTAGCTGACGGGGCCAAGGGAGGGCACCTGACCAACCCCTTCCAGAAAGGTTTGTTTCTCAAGGAGCTGGACAAATTGTCCTAACAGCTACCGTTACTGCATGTCACTCTGTGCCAGGCAGCGTCCCACATGCTGCACAACTACTGCCTCGTTTATACCCCTCAGTGACACTGAGGTGCGTACTGCACCACAGTCCCCATTACTGACAGGGAAACTGTGGCACAGAGAGTCACATGGCCAGGAGGAGGCAGAGTGGTGGCTGCATCTCCCAGGGCTCAAGGATTCCTGCGTCTCCAGACTTCATGTTCCTCTAGCCCACACCTCCCTGGCACCTGGCACACCCCATCCCCACTTGCACCCCTGCTACTGTCAGGCTGGGCCCTTCTGGGAGAAGGCTTCACTCCTGCCCTACTATCCCAGGGCTGGGTCCTCCCTGCGTCCCATGGGACCTCCCCAGGCTGGGACATCTGTGTGGGTCTCACGACAGTGCCCACCCCAGCCTGGGGCAGGTCTGACCCACCCAGATCCTGAAGGCCAGCATGGAGAGGGCTCAGAGGGGGTGCATGGGGACACCTGGCGTCTCTGTCCCCACCCCACCTCAGGCATCTGGCCCCCTCATCTGATTCCAGCAGCTTCATTTTCCTTTGGGGAACTGCCCTTGCTCATGTCAGTCCTTGGGATGTGGACAGCCAAAGATAAGCACAAGACCCGGCCAGTTCAGGGGGCTCAGCCCAGGGGCCTTTCGCTGTTGTCCCCCTGGTGTTTCTACATTGTAAGACACAAGCCTGGCATTGCTGGACCAACTTTGTCCCCTTTGGAGAGAGAAGCTACCTAAGAACAAAGCTAATATAGGAAAGCCCAGTTCCCTGACAACAGAGTCCTGATGCTTTCCACCAGGCTCCAGGATACAGTCAAGAAGCCTCCCGACTCGCTTAGGTCAGTTTGAGCTGGGCTTTTGGTCTTTAGCAATCAGAACAGATCTGTTTAGCATGGCATGTAAGAGTTTGGGTGAGGTACAGATGTGAGAACAAGGGCGTGAGTGACCCCAAACTCAAACCCTGCACCCCCATGTTCCAGTCCAGGCTCTGCCCCAGTGTGCTGGGAACACCCACCCGTCGCTCTCCCTCACCTCTCTTGTCCAGTGCCTGAGTCAGATCCTCCACCAGCACGGCAGCCTCCTCGCCGCTCTTGGGACACTGGGCCCCCACCCAGGACTGAATCTTGGGGGGCAGTACGCCCAGGAACTGCTCCAGCACCAGCAGCTCCAGCATCTGCTCCTTGGAGTGCGCCTCAGGCTGCAGCCACTGGCGGCACAGTATGCGGAGCTGGGCCAGGGCCTCGTGTGGGTTGGATGCCTCCTCATAGCAGAAGTGCCGGAAGCGCAGACGTGCAGCCTCCGGGTGGGCAGTGTGGCCAAGGCTGGGTTCCTGGAGCTGGGAGAGGATAGCCTCCTCGTCCTCCACCTTCACTCGTAGGAAGCCATCCTGTTCCCAGGGCACGGGGTTCAGGGGGCTCTTGGGGATGGCCATCGGGCAGCAGCACCCCAGTGAGACACGAGATGACTGGAGCCTTGAAACTGGGTCTGCAGGAAGGTCAGAACTTTGTCATCGTGTGGAACTTGGGGCCCCGCCTCACACCTGCTGAGCAGGGCAGATGTGGGCTTGGGGCCTGTGAGATGTGACTCCCTCTCACAGAGACACAGGGGACCAAAGTAATGAGGACGGCGCCCACTCGTGTGGAGCACTGTTCTAAAGGCTCACATATAGGAACTCATTTAAAATTCACAACAGACTCGGGAGGGGGGAACTTTCTTCCCATTTTTTGCATATGAAAACAGACACAGAGGAGGCAAACATGTGCCCAGAGTTTCCCAGATAGTGAACAGATGAGCAGTTGCTGAGCTGCAAACCATGGCCGGTCGGCTTGAGGCGAGCTCCCCCAACAGAGCCGGCTCTCTCCTGCTCACACGTGCCGGGGGGGGGGGTGGAGCCACATGGTCACTCACTCACTTTATTTGCTAACTATTTTGTAGCTTTTGAGATGGGTACTTAGATGAGTGACTTTCAGCCTTTCTTCTTTTCTAGTACATATATTTAAGGGTAAAAATTTCCCTCGACACAGCTTCACAAGTGTGATGTTGCATCTTCATTATCATTTACTTTAAAATATTTTCTAATTTCTATTGTGGTTTCTTCCTGACTCATGGATTATTTAGAACTCTGCTGCTTCATTTCCAAAAAATTTGTAGTTTTCTAGTTATCTTATTATTGATTTCCAGATTAAGTCTGTTGTGCTCAGAAAATGTGCACTGGTCAATTTCAATCCTTTGAAATTTGCTGAGACTTGGTTTGTGACCCAATGTATGGTTAATTTTGGTCAACGTTCCACATACACTTAAAAATAACGCAAAGCTTTCTTAGATAAGTAACAAACAATAAAAGAGATAAACTGAACTTCATCAAAATTAAAAACTTTTGTGATTTGAAGGACACCATCAAGAAAGTGAAAAGGCAACCCATAGAATGGTAGAAAATATTTGCAAATCGTATATCTGGTAAGAGACCTATATGTAGAACAACTCCATAACAAAAAGAAAATCCAATTAAAGAATGAGCAGGGGCTGGCCCCGTGGCCGAGTGGTTAAGTTCGAGCACTCCGCTGCAGGCGGCCCAGTGTTTCGCTGGTTCGAATCCTGGGCACGGACATGGCACTGCCCATCAAACCACGCTGAGGCAGCGTCCCACATGCCACAACTAGAAGGACCCACAATGAAGAATATACAACTATGTACTGGGGGGCTTTGGGGAGAAAAAGGAAAAAAACAAAAATCTTTAAACAAACAAAAAAGAATGAGCAAAGGATTTGAATATACATTTCTCCAAAGAAGATATTCAAATGGCCAACAAGCACATGAAAAGATGCTCAACATCTTTAGCTACCAGAGAAATGTCAATCAAAACCACAGTAAGACAGCATTTTACACCTGCTAGGACAGCTATAATCAAAAAGACAGATAACAAGTGTTGGCTCTTGAGCCATGGCCTTGGGCACAGGGAGAAGTGAGTTAGTAAAACAAGACCACAACTTGCAGTTAAGCTGCGTTCTAGCTCCTAACTCCACCGTAAAGCTCACTGGAGCCTCTCATCACCTTGCCTTGCTATTATCCCCATGCCTCTCAGCCTTTGTCCCTTTTATTCTCCTGTCCTAAAATCCCTCTCTGCACCTGACTAATTTCTTCTAGTCCACCAGGCCCCACTTCAGTGGCTATCTTCTCCAAGAGCCGTCCCAGCACCTGGAAGTAGGCTATGTATCCTTTCAGGGCCCCGGGGCTCTCTTGCCCCAGCTCCGTGCTGTAACCATGTGTTTCCCCAGAGAGACCAGGCGGCTGGAGCCGCAGTGCCCAGGGCCCGACCCAGAGCAAGTGCACAGCACACAGGTGCTGAGCAAATGGAGGGACCAGGAAAGGCTGGGCATGGTGATCCACAGACATGGGGAATTGTACAGGGGAGGGGAACAAGGGTGGCAGGGACAATAAATGCAGCAACAGCTTCCAAGCTCCCTCTGCACCCCTGGAGCCCTGTTCTGGAAAATCCCTGATGACAGTCTCCGAGAAATATGTATGTGGGCCTACCTAGGCCCACCCCCAACATGCCGACCTCACCTCAGGTTGAGGTCCCTGCATCCACGACCACTCAACCAACTGAGCAGAATGGTCCTTCCGTTTCTCACTTCTCACTTGTATCAACCTGCTAACAACACCTACCTCAGGGGGTTGCTGCGAGGTTACCCAAGGCAATCCATGACAGGCATCCAGTACCAGCCTGGCACACAGCAAGCATGCGGTGAACACCCAATCCAATGCCTTCACAGCCCCTGCCAGACTTAAGCCTGCAGGTGCTGGGGGACATATCCACAAACCCAGCTGAGCGACCGCTGGTCACACAATGTCAGCTGCAGACATGGCAAAGCACAAATTTGCTGTCACATACTTGATAAACTCTCTGCAAATGACCCAAACTTCAGTCCCTCTGATAAAACCTCAGTCAATGACATAGTTATACATACACACCCTATCTCAGGCACAGTCTGTCAGCCATACCCTAAAATACACCCAGGCACACACCATTTCTCAGTGTCACTCACAGTCAGTCAAGAAAACACAGGCCTCACAGCATCTCCCTGACACAGTCGTTCATCATCTCGCCCAGTCAGATCCACAGAGCCTCCCAGACACACCCGAATCACACACAGGCATCACCCACCCTCTCACTCCCAATATCACACAACCCACCTACACAGTCTCAAACAACCATCTCCGTCGGCCGCACAGTGGGTCGGGTCAGACGCTCATCATGTCATTCGATTACACACTCCCAAGCTGGCAGTCAGAAGCACGCCCGAGATGAGTCAGACACACCATCTATCAGACACGTACACACAACTGGTCAGTCAGTTGGTCCACATTCAATCAGTTAGTTCTACACTTCGTCTGTCCCTCGGTCCCAGGCTCTGTCCGTCAGTCCGTCCAACACTAGACCCGTCGGTCTCGCGCTCACAGTCCGTCAGTCGGTCAATGCGCGGTTCGTCGTCAGCCCCTCACTCTCCGTCCGCGGGTCGGTCCTGTGCATCTCGCACCGGCCACCGCACCGTCGCGGCTTCGGGGCCTGCGGTGTTTCTCTCCCGCCCCAATCCCAGCGGGACCCACCTCGCCCCAGCAGCGGGCGGACACTTCCGGGAGCGGACTCGGAGGTGCGGGAGTGACCAACCCACCCGCGCGCCCGCTCACCGGTACCACAACTCCCATGATGCGCCGCGCTGCTCACTCGGCGCGCCTGCCCGCAGAGACCACAACTCCCAGCATGTCCCGCGTCTCACGCTCCACGGCCAGTGCGCCCCTCCTCTGGACTACAATTCCCAGAAGGCACCGCCCCCCAACCCCATACCTCGCCCACCACCCCCACCGCGCCCCGAGCATCCGGTGATACGCCGGGAGTTGTAGTCCGGGCGGGCGCACGGGCTGTGGGGACTGCGGCCTGGTCTTTGTGGGGCAGTGGTGGCGGTGAGTGGAGGCTGCAGCCGGAGGGTGGGCGGGAGGCAGAATTGTGCATGATGCGTGGGGGGGAGGGGTGTGTGAGGGGGGTGCGGCCTGAGGGTGCCGATGTGAGGGGTGTCAATGCTGTGTGAGGAATGTGGGTGCCGGTGTGAGGGGGTAAGGTGGGTGCCGGGGTGAGGGAGCGAGGGATGTGGGTGCCAGGGTGAGGGGGTGAGGGGTGCGGGTGCCGGTGTGAGAGGGTGAGGGGTGCGGATGCCGGGATGAGGGGATGGGGGTGTGTGTGAGGGGTGCAGGTGCCAGAGTGAGAGGGTGAGAGGTACGGGTGCTGGGGTGAGGGGTGCGCGTACTGGGGTGACGGTGAGGGGTGCATGTGCCTGGGTGAGGGGGTGAGAGGTGGGGGTAGCGGTGTGAGGGGGTGAGGGGTGCGGGTGCCTGGGTGAGGGGTGCGGGTGGCGATGTGAGGGCGGGAGGGGTGCAGGTGCCCAAGTGAGGGGGTGAGGGGTGTGTATTATGTGTGTAATGTGTGTGGCTCACTGACCGTGTACAGGTGATTCCACATGTCTATCGAGTGTGACTGTATGTGACCTGGAGGTTGGGCTGCGTGTGTCAGTCTGTGACCACCTGTGTGTGTGAAATCTGCGTGTCAGTCACCTTACATGATAATGGTGTAGCCGTGTGTGGCTGTCTAATGTATGAGAGTGTCTATGAGACAGGGACATGGAGGTGATGGGGAGCGGCTGGTACAGCATAGAGGTCTCAGACTCTGTGATTATACTGTATCTTGCTACAGTGACTGTGATTGTGATGATGGGTGGGATCGTGTGACACGGTGGATGCCAGGATGTGTGATTGTGAGAACATGTCCTCTGTGTGTGCATATGGGTGTGTGAGAGTCTCCAAGCAGGAGAGTCTGGTTGGGGGTCCAGGACAGGGAGGGTGGTGGCCCAGGCTGCATGCAGGTGTGGCCTAGAGGGAGGAGGTGCCGTGGGGGCCTGGCCCATGCCTCAGCCTGTGACCATGTCCCTTGCAGCTCCTCAGACACTTTCCTGCAGCCAGAATGAGTATGTTTTGTCTTCCTTCCACAGATCTGTACTGAGCGCCCAGTGTGGGCCTGCGCTGTTCCAGATCAGATTCTGCAGCGAGGAGGACAGGCATGGCCGGCCTCCGTGGAGCCAATGTTGTATGAGGAGGCAGATGGTTATCAAAGGAACAAGCCAGTTGCCTGAGGAGCTGGCATCTTAGCTGAACAGAGGGAAGGACTCAGGGAGAATGTTTCAGGTATACGGAGCACAAATTCCAAGGCCCTGAGGTGGCTACAGGCAAGGAAACCCAGCTGGAGTTCATTGAGGGAAGAAGATGGAAGAGGACAGGGTCAGAAAGGGGAGGCCTGTGGGGGCAGATCTTGCAGGGCTTATAGGCCAAGTATGGACTTGGACTTCTACCCTGAGAGAGGTGGGAGCCATGGGAGGCCTTTGAGCAGTGGACAGCTCTTTGTAGGACTCCTCTAGCTGTTACAGGGGAAGACTGTTGGGATGAGGGTAAAGGCAGGGAGACCCAGGAGGTGAATGCTGCTGGAGTCCTGGTGAGCGGAGCAGGGCAGATCTGTGTGGTGGAGGTAGAGGTAGAGGTGCTGGTAAGTAGTCACATATGGATCTGTTTTAAAGGTGGAGCTGACAGGGTTGATGGGTTGAGCTGCAGTCCAAGGGGAGAGCAAGGCTGGCCTGGAGCCTGAAGGTAGATCATGATCACCACGGGTATATTAGTTCTCTAGGGCTGCCATAACAAAATACCACAGACTGGAGCTTAAACAGCAGATGTTTATTCTCACAGTTCTGGAGGCTGGAAGTCCAAGGTCAAGGTGTCGGCAGTTTTGGTTTCTCCTGAGGTCTCTCTCCTTGGTTTGTAGGATAGCTGCCTTCTTGTTGTGTCCTCACATAGCCTTTCCTCGTTGTGAGCATGCCCCTGGTGTCGCTCCCTCTTCTTATGAGGACACCAGTCCCGTTGGGTTAGGGCCCATCTATGTGACCTCATTTAATCCTAAATACCTCTTTAAAGGCCATATCTACAAATACAGTCATATTCTGAGAGGTACTGGGGGTTAGGATGTTAACATATGAATTTGAGGGCACACAATTCAGTCCATAATGGGGTGAAAGGGCATTAGTGTGAGTGTGGGGATATTGTCTGGAAGTCTCTAGAGGAGGAGAGGGGAGAGAGAGGGCAGCAGCTGGAGGAGACTCAGGTGCCAGGGAGAGCAAGAAGGAAGAGCTGGATTGACAGTTAACAGGTATGGGATGACTTGGAAAGTCAGTGGAGGCTTTTGTTAGTGCCTTCTTCTCTGCCCAGATTGTGAGTCTGTGCTCTTAGCACTGGGAGGAGTCCTGGCCTCTCCATAGCCTGAGGCTGGGGCATCCATGGTGCTTAGCACAGGGCCAGGCACCAAGAAAAGTTTGCTGAAAAATGAATGAATGAACAAATGGCAGACCAACAGACTATGCTTGCTCGAGCTGGAGCTGCTCTGCTGGATTCTCACTTACCTCCCACACCCACTGTAGCCCTTCCACTCCCTACCCCAGCCCTCAGAAGGCCCTTTTTGTGCTTATTCTCTGACTCTTCAACCAGTGCTCTAGGCTGCTGGGCTCTCCTGAGTAGATTCCCCGCCCCGCTTCTCTGCCTCGTGTGTCTTTCTCATCCTCTCCCCAGGTTTCAAACCTCATCTTTTTCAGGGAGTCTTCATTTTAATTTGGCAGTTGTATCAGTCAGCTATTGCTCTATAACAAATAGTTACAACAGTTCAGTGGCTCAGAGCTATAAGTGCTTATTTCTCTCATGATTCTGAGGGTTGGCCGATCTGGGATGAGCTCAGCTCCAGGCTCCAAGTTGGGTCCACCTGTGCTGCACTTGTGTTGCAGGGCTCACAGGGCAAATTCATCTCATACTGGTGGCAGAGATGCCAATGGGATTGAGGCCTAGGCTCAGGACTGACGTATTTGCAGTTCCACTCAGATTCTATTGGCCAAAGTAAGTCACAGGGCCACACCCAAAGTCAAGGAAGGGACATCTTTGCTGCCTTTAGTGGGAGAAACCACAAATATGGCCAAGGGTATGTACACAAAGAGGGGTGAAGAATCAAGCCAGTAATTCCATCTGCTTCATCAATCCTTTTGATTTCTTTTCTTCCAGGGTGAAGTCAACAAATCAACATTTGTCATCTTGGTTTTTTTCAGTTCAAGGAAAGTGAGCACAGGGCATATCCAAAGACTTGCCACAACCCCTCACGGGGATGGTAATGGAAGTCATCAGAGAAGACATTTCATGTGGCTCTGCCTTCCCAGACTGGTGCTCCTGAGGCCTGCTCAAGGAACCAGAACAGAAGTTCTGCTGGAGATGTGGAGGAACATTTGCTTTTCTGGGAAGAAGATTTAAAGCAACAGTCAGTTCCTGACATGGAAACTCCTAGTGTGGGGAGAGGCTGTGGAGGCAGTGAAGTTGTGAGAAGTGTCAGGATACCTTCCAGCCCTATCAAACAAGAGAGTGTTGCTGTGGAGAAGAAACCGCACATGTTAGTTGCACATGGAGGGAGCTTTGAGCAAGTTCCAGGGCCAGCTGTGTTGTAGGCAGCCTGTGTGAACAGGATACCCTGAAGGTGCAGCTTCTGTGGGAAGAGTTTCAAGCAGCACTTGGCCCTCAGTGTGCACGAGAGGACTCACACGGGGAAAAGCCCTATCCATGCAGCACCTGTGTGAAAGTCTTTTGGTGCTAGTCCAACCTCACTGTGCACCAGAGGATCCACACTGGAGCGAAATCCTACGAATGCCAGGAGTGTGCGAAAGTCTTCATTCAGAACTCCACACTCACACTGCACCAGAGGACCTACACCAGAGAGAAGCCACACAAATGCAGGGAGTGGAGCAAGGCCTTCCAGGGAAGTTCAGACCTGTGGAAACACCAGCAGATTCACACAGGGGAGAAGCACTATGAGTGTCAGGAGTGTGGGAAAGCCTTCAGGTGGAGCTAGCCCCACATCTGCCATCAGAGGATGCACAGTGGTGAGAGACCATATGCGTGTGGCTGGCGCAGCAAGGCCTTCATCCAGAGCTCACAGCTTAGCCAGCACCAGCAGAGTCACATGGGTAAGAAGCCTATGAGTGCCCAGAGTGCAGCAAGGCCTTCAGCCTGAGCACCTACCTTGCTGAGCACTAGTGGATCCACATGGGCGAGAAGCCCTGTGCCTCCCTGAAGTGCGGCAAGGCCTTCATCCAGCGCTAACACCTCAGCCAGTACCAGCGCACCCACACGGGTGAGAAGCCATACATGTGTGTTGAGTGGCAAGGCCTTCCACTACAGTTCATTTCTCCTCCAGCACCAGAAGCTCCACCCCAGGGAATAGCCCTGGTGGCTGTGCTCTCACCATGTCCTATGTCACCTCTCACCATCCTGAAGGCCTGAGGCAGCACATCACCCTCGTCCTGTACCTCACAGGCTCTCATTGCTTCTCTCCCCTATGCTGGGCTTTCCCCCCTCACCTGCTCCTTTTTCCATTTTCTTTCCCTTTAAAAGTTTTTAACATTTTTTTTAGCTGTAATTCACATACCTTAAGTTCATCCTTCTAAAGTGTACAATTCAGTGGTTTTTAGTATAGTCACAAGGTTATGCAACCATCAGCACTGTCTAATTCCAGAACACTTTTATCACCCCAAAAAGAAACTCCATACCCTTTAGCACTCTCTATTCTCCCTGTCCCCCCAGCCCCTGACACCCAGTCATCTGCTTTCTGCCTCTGTGGATTTGCCTGTTCTAGATATTTTGTGTAAATGATCCCTTTGCATTTTCTGTCCATCAGTAGATACACCCCAGGTGTCCTAATCCAAGGAATCCTTTGCTTTCCCCAACCAACCTCATCTCATCCATCAAACACTGGGCTGGGCTTTGGCCTGTGGGCAGCACTGGTTGCCTTCATTTCCTTGGGTCTTGGGCTTCCTTGTGGGTTTCTGCCTTCTGCTGTCATACTTCTTTTTTTTTTTAAAGATTGGCACCTGAGCTAACAACTGTTGCCAATCTCCTTTTTTTTTTCTCCCCAAATCTCCCCAGTACATAGTTGTATATTTTTAGTTGTGTGTCCTTCTAGTTGTGGCATGTGGGACACTGCCTCAACATGGCCTAATGAGTGGTGCCATGTCTGCGCCCAGGACCCAAACCCTGGGCTGCTGAAGCGGAGCGCGAGAATTTAACCACTCGGCCACAGGGCCAGCCCCCTGCTGTCACACTTCTGTTGTGGAAGGCAGAGCCCCAAGATGCCCACCCCCAATAATCGCAACAATAAACCAGATCTTCATCGAGCCCCTATTGTGCACCAGACACTCGCTGGGCAGTGTCTGTTAATCCTGATTGCCAACTCTGCCTGTGACCTTCTCCCTTTCTGCACCACCAAAGCCTTTATCTCTGGCAGCTCCTACTTCCTAGCCCCCAGCTCTGCCCCCTCTGCCAAGCCCAGCTTCACATCACCAATGTCTCCCTGCATATTTGCCTTGACACCTCTCTGCCTCCAAGTAGAACTTGCCTCCCCATCCACCCACCAGTGAAGGGAGCCCCAGATTTTCCTGGTTTCTGTTTTATCACTTTCCAAACCATCATTCTTCCTGTTTTCCAGCTGGTGCAGTTGGCGCTACACAACTGGTCTGGTTTGTATCTAGAAAGGCTGTATTAGTTTCCTATGGCTGCTGTAACGAATTACCACAAATGTCGTGATTTATAACAACAAAAATGTTACATTTCCTGAGGTCAGAAGTCCAAAATGGTTCTCACTGGGCTAACGTGACCACGTTGACAGGGCTGGTTCCTTCCAGGGTTACTTGTAAGGGAGAATCCATTTTCTTGCCTCTTCCACCGTCTAGAGGCTGTCTCCACATTCCTTTTTCTGTTCCCTGCCTCACTGTCATCACATCTTCTCTGACTCTGGCCTTGCTGCCTCTTTCTTTCACTTAAAGACCCTTATGATTACACTGGACCCACCTGGTAATCCAGGATACTCTCCCCATCTGCAAATTCCCTTTTGCATGTAAAGTCACATATTTACAGGTTCTGAGGATTAGGATGTGGACATCTTTGAGTGTGGAGAGGGGAGGCATTATTCTGCCTATCACAGATCCTAATTTCATTGGTCTAGGATTTGGCCTGGGCATCCAGATTTATAAAAGTATCAAGGCAATTCTAAAGATTTTATTTTTTTCCTTTTTCTCCCCAAAGCCCCCCGGTACATAGTTGTATATTCTTAGTTGTGGGTCCTTCTAGTTGTGGCATGTGGGACGCCGCCTCAGCGTGGCTTGATGAGCAGTGCCATGTCCGTGCCCAGGATTTGAACTGACGAAACACTGGGCCGCCTGCAGTGGAGCACGCGAACTTAACTACTTGGCCACGGGGCCGGCCCCTGAAGGCAATTCTAATGTGCAGACAAGGCTGAGGACCACTGGCTAAGAAACAGCACGATGCAACAGGAAGCACAGTCTATGGAGAGGGTTCCGGCCCATCTCAGTTCCTAGTCCCACCTCTCACTCTCTTACTTGAGCAAATGACTTCACTTCTCTGGCCCTCTACTTCCTTCTCTGTATCATGGAGATAATAAACCCTCCCCTCTTCACAGCTGATCATGATACCCTCTGCTTCCCCATGTCCATGGTGGAAGGCAAAATTGTGCCTGCTCAGACACAGCCACACACTTAACACTCACACAGACACACAGATGCACAGACATACAGACCCACATAAAGACACACAGACACACAAATACTAAAGTGGTATCCAGGGGGCCGGCCCGGTGATGCAGTGGTTAAGTTCACATGCTCTGCTTCTCAGTGGCCCGGGGTTCACCGGTTCGGATCCTGGGTGTGGACATGGCACTGCTTGGCATGCCATGTTGTGGTAGGTGTCCCACATATAAAGTAGAGGAAGATGGGCACGGATGTTAGCTCAGGGCCAGGCTTCCTCAGCAAAAAGAGGAGGACTGGCAGTAGTTAGCTCAGGGCTGATCTTCCTAAAAAATAAATAAATAAGTAAATTGGTATCCAGGATATATAAAGAATTCTTACAACTCAACAATAACAAAAAAACACAACCCAATTTAAAAATGAGCAAAGATTTAGTAGACATTTCTCCAAAGAAAATATACAAATGGCCACTAAGCATATAAGTAGATGCTCAACATCCTTTGTCATCAGGGAAATGGAAATCAAAACCATGCTGTGATGCCACTTCCCACCCAGTAGGATGGCAGTGATCAGAAAGACAGGTAACAGCAGGTGTTGGCAGGGATGTGGGAAAATTGAACCCTCATGCATTGCTGGTGGGAATGGAAAATGATGCAGCCACTGTGGTTTAACTTTTTGTTAAACATAAGAGTTACCTTATGACCCAGCAATTGCAAGGAAATGAAAAAATATATCCACACAAAATCTTGTACAGAAATGTTCATAGCAGCATTTTTCATAACAGCCCCAAACTGGAAACAACGCAAATGTCCATCAACTGATGAATGGATAAACAAAATGTGGTCTAGCCATACAATGGAATATTACTTGGTCACAGAAAGGAACTCAGTGCTGATACATGGATGAACTTGAAAACATTATGTTCAAAGCAGCCAGACACAAAAGGTCACATATTCTAAGATTCCATTTATATGAAATATCCAGGAAAGGCAAATCCATAGAGACAAAGTAGATTAGTGGTTGCCAGAGGCTTAGAGGAGGTGAATAGGGACTGACTGCTAATGGGTATGGGGTTTCTTTTGGGGGTGATGAAGATGTTCTGAAATTAGTGGTAATGGTTGTTCATCTTAGTGAATATACTGAAAACCACTGAATTGTACACTTTAGAAGGGTGAACTTATGGTATGTGAATTTTAAATAAAGCTCTTATAAAGAAGCAGACATAGACACACACCTACGGACACACAGAGACAGATACAGAGACACACATACACTCCCACCCAGAGGTAGGCTCCCCCACCGCCCAGCCTCTGCATGGAGGACCCAGCAGCTGCCTCTCAGCCCTGGATTCCATCCCAGAGACCTTCTTAGCACCCCACCACTGTGCAAGTCAGCAGAACCCCACACTCTTGGGGCTCCTTAGTGAGAGGCCCAGATGCTCCCACTGCCAGGTAACTGCTGTGGCATCCTTGGTAGGCTGCCCTGGGAAATGTGTAAGTGTGGGAATGAGTATGTGTGTGTGTTGTTAAAGAAAAAATTACCCAGAGTTAGACAGGAGTTAAAGCAGTAAAAGCATTTTATTAAGAAAAACTATTGCAATCGGGGAAAAAGAGACCTCAGTGTAGAACTGGGCTTACCTCTGAATACAGCATGGACAAGTGGGAATTTATAGCCAAGAAGCAGGGTGGGGGTCAATGGGTAGAAGATTACTAAGAGGAAGCCTCAGGGGTGAGGGGATTCTGACAGGATTCTTGCTGAAGGCAGGCCAGAGTGATCAGATATCACCTGGGGGGGTGGGGATGAGGAACTGGAGTAGATAACTGAGGGTGATCAGATGTGGAGGATGGGAGAGTCTTGCTAAACTGATTTAAGATTTCTGCTAAAACTGGACTCTAAGGAAGGCCCCAGAACCCCAGGGTTTGAGGCCTAGTCAAAAAGAGCTCAGAAGAGCCTGACTAGTTTGGTCATGGAGAGAATCTTTGTCAGGGTGCGAGTGTGTGATGGTGTGTGTGTGTGCACCTGTGTGTGTATGATGGCGTATGAGTGCAGACGCACACCCCAGGTCACAGGCTGCAGCCTGCCAGGGAACCAGCCCAAGGGGTGAAGTGAGAGCCCTGAGGCCCTGTGGACTCCTCTCGCCTCCTGCCCCAGGACTGTCTGCCTGAGCCCGGACGCCCGCAGGACCCACAGCCTGAGGTCCAGCCTCTGCTTCCTGCAGCCAGTGCCCACAGCTGCCCTGCCCTCCACGCAGGGTCTGGGCAGCGCTCCGCACACTGGCATTTGGTATGAGACACATGGAAGAACGACAGTAAGAGCTAAAGAACTTGAAGGCCCTCTGGCCTTATGGGAGGAATGAACCACCCCAGAAACATCCTCTGGCTAGGCCCCTGCTCCATGTAGCACTATGTCAGCCTCTGCCCTGACCCTCAGGTCAGAAAACCTCAGGTCCTCCCCATCTGAAAGCTCCTGCCCCTACAACTGCGGCCTTCTGCCACGCTCCTGCAGCGTCACCCGCACTTGTCGTCAGCTGCACTCAGTCACTCAACCACAGCCAACCTGTGACCACACCCACCTCCCTCGGGCAGAGGCTGCTTCCTGGCAGAATAACACACTGGACGGGGGCCCTGGTACACGTTTCCTCTACAAGTTAGTATGTTAAATCCTTGCAGGCATCATCACCACTCCCATTTTACAGACTAGGAAGGTGAGGCACAGAGAAGACCCAGAGCTCAGCTGGGCAGTGCTGGGCTTCAAATTCATGGAGCTGGAGGCAGCTGTTTCTTATGCCTGACCACCCCTCAGGAAGGAAGCTGAGGGCTGGCAGTGTCACATCTCTCCTCATCTCAACCTTGCTGCCAGGACATTTTTACAAAGGCTGAGTTTGTGGCCCATGACAAGCTACAGGGGTGTGTGGTATAGCCAGCACACCCTGCCCCATCCATGCCATGTGGTGCCTCAGAGGCCCAACAGCTGCCTGGTTCTTCCTGCCTCTCGGCCTGGTTTCTGGGGCACTCATGGGGTGCTCTCCCAAATGTCCACTCCCCCTGCACCCCTGATGGTCTTGCCCCTGCAAAACTGAGTTGCCTCTTCTGCTGAGAAACTCCTGAGCATCCCGACCAACACCACTTCTGTCGACTGACACTTCTCCCTCTTGTGTTACAGTAGCTGTGGCCCTCAGCCGGGTAAGGAGGCATTCCCGGGCTGCAGTGTGCTGGCTCATTGTGCAGTAAAGGGTTAACTCAGCAGAATTAGGGTGCCCAAACTCTGCACATTGCAAAGAATGGATTGGCCCCTGATCAGCTCCTGAGACCCTCCCGCCCTTGGAATATCCTGCCTGATAAGAGTGTCTTTGTTTACTGGGGGCCTTGGGCCATACCAGATAGTCTGTGCCAACAGTGTGATTTATGATGGGGACCTTGGGTCACACTGCATCAGGTTGACCTCTGAGAGAGCTGGAGGCTGAGTAAGGTCAGTCATGCAAGCAGTCCACATCTATGTGACCAACCCCCATAAAATCACCAGGCCTGGGTGAGTTCCCTGGTTGGCAATACTCCACGTGTACTGTCAGTTGCTACTGCGAGAATTAAGCTGTCTGTACAATTCCACTGGGAGAGGACAACTGGAAGCTTGCACCTGGTCTCCTAGATTCCAGCCTGTGCACCCTTTACCTTTGTGATTATAACCTGTATCCTGTCACTGCAAGAAGCCATTAAGAGTCTATCACTTATTCTGAGTTCTGTGAGTCCTTCTAGTGAGTCCTCAAATCTGAAGGTGGTCTTAGGGACCCCTCAGTTGTCATTTTGTATTCAGTGTCTCACTGGTTCACTCACTCATTTCCTGTCTACTTTGGCCCTATATGTGCCAGGTAATCGGGATACAGAGGCACCTGAGACATGAGTGTGTGCTAAAGGGGCTCCTGGTCCAAGGCGGCTCTGGACAAGGACAGGGACAATGGCAACGCAATGTATGCGCTGCTGTGGGGACAGGAAGAGAGGACAGGCTTCTGATTCAGCCAGGGAGGAGTCACCCTGGAGCTGATGCTGAGGACATGAAACCAGAACAAGCTGGGTTGTCCAAGGAAAAGGGAAAAGGTAGGTTTGGTCAACACAGGCTGCCCATGGGACATGGGGAATGAGCCTGGAAAGGCGGGCTATGGTGGATGAGGCGACAGAGAACCCCTGAGTGAAGTTGCAGGGAACAGTGAAAGGCTCACCCATCACAGGAACAAATGTGTGTCTTCTAGCAGGAATTTAACCAACATCTGGCCTGAGCAATGGCTGCCCAGCTCCTACTTTGCCTTTGCCTCAAGTCAGCCAAATGGCCTCACTTGCTTCTTCAGGTGGGACCCGATCATCCCACTGTCTCTCATTCTCAAGGGAACTTAATATTCTAGAACTGCCTTCTCACAGACCTCTGGGGGTCTGCTGAAAGGGAAGGAGGCCCTTTTGCCACTCTGTCCTTACCTGCCAAGTCTAGTGTCTTCATCCTGAAAAGTGAGTGGCTTCTAGTGGGGGGCCTTGAGCATGTGGTTTAACCTCTCAAAGTCTCAGCAACTTCATCTTTGAAGTGGGGATAAAAACACCTGTGTTCCAGGGCTGCTGAGAGGACAAAATGGGACAGTGTGTGTAAGTGCTCAGAAAGTGTGCAATTTTATGCTAAGATCACTCTCTGGCTTTAATGAAGTCCTCATGCTGAAGTGGAGGAATGACATAGAGTTTTCTTTCTAAAGAGCTGGACTTGGTGACACACCACCGCATTTTTGAATAGAGAGCTTACTTTTTGAGGGGGGAAAACAAAACCAAGTGGCCTGAGTTAATACAAGGCACCAACGACTGAAAAGCATCTTTTTCCTTAAAGATTGGCACCTGAGCTAACAACTGTGGCCAATCTTTTCTTTTTCCCTGCTTTATCTCCCCAAATCCCCCCTGGTACATAGTTGTATATCTTAGTTGCAGGTCCCTCTAGTTGTGGCATGTGGGACGCTGCCTCAACGTGGCCTGATGAGCAGTGCCATGTCTGCGCCCAGGATCCGAACCAGCGAAACCCTGCGCAGCCGCAGCGGAGCACGTGAACTTAACCACTCAGCCATGGGGCCGGCCCCCCTTTTTTTTCTTTTAATTACATTTTTGCTTTGGCAAAAACTTTGAAATGAGCTCTGTTCCAGGCCTGCTGAGAGGAAGACCATTCACACTTGTGGATCCTACCAGCTGGTGGGCATCTGGGTGAACCTGTACAGTGGAGAAGAATTGGGGGTGGTCATTGTTCCCTTTGAAGGTTATGGAGAAGCATCCAGAAGATGGATCTGATGCCCACTACCAGCTTTCTCATCCAACTAGGTGACTCTGAAGATAGAAGTGTGAGATGTGCAACACGGTCTGCTCTGCGCTGGCCCAGGGTTCCTGACACTTGGCCCTCCGCAGGATGGAGGACAACACATCAAGGACAAGTCTCTGCCACACTGGGCACATCCCCACGTCACCGATGTATGAGAACCAAACAGTGTTTGAAGGATTTCTGATACTTGCCATGGTCTCACGATCTCCCCTGGGAGTGAATGCTCTCATGTTGGGCCAGGGACCTGCTCTGGCTGAAGGATTTGCTGCATTTGTGACACTCAAAGGGCTTCTCTCCAGCATGAATCCTCTGGTGCAGAATGAGGGCCGCAGCCTCTGGAAAGGTTTTCCGACACACGCCGCATGTGAAGGGCTTGGCACCCACGTGGACACGCTGGTGCTGCAGGAGGTGTGTGCCCCGCCCGAAGGCTTTGCCACACACATTGCACATATAGGGCTGCTCCCTGGTGTGCACTCGGTAATGCTCGGTGAGGTGTGACATCTGGATGTAAGCCTTGCCACACTCATTGCACTTGTAGGGCTTCTCCCCAGTGTGAGTCCTCAGGTAGAGGGCGAGGGAGGAGCTCTGCATGAAGGCCCTGCCGCAGTCGCCGCACACGAAAGGCTTCTCCTCAGTGTGGATCCGCTCATGCTGGGTGAGGAACTTGCTCTGGCTGAAGGCCTTCCCACATTTCCCACACGTGTAGGGCTGCTCTCCTGTGTGGACCAAGGCCAAAGAGTCACTGAAGGGTTTCCTGCACTCCCCACACATGAACGGCTTCTTGCCACTGTGGATCTTGAGGTGCTGGGTCAGGTAGGAGGTCTGGCTGAAGGCCTTCCCGCATTCTCTGCACACGGAGGGCCGCTCACCCGTGTGCACCCGCTGGTGCTTGGTAAGGGAGGATCTCTGGCTGAAGGCGCGCCCACACTCACTGCAAATGTACGGCTTCTCGCCTGTATGTGTCCTCAGGTGCTTGATGAGGGATGAGCTCTGGCTGAAAGCCTTCCCACACTCTTGGCACACATATGGCTTCTCTCCCGTGTGGCAGCGCATGTGCTCAGCCAGGGACAAGCTGAGGCTGAACGCCTTGCAGCACACATGGCACTCATAGGGCTTCTCCCCATGTGGGTTCTGTGGTGGATCAGGAGGGCTGAGGAGTCAGTGAAGGCTCGGCCGCACTCACAGCAGGTGAATGGCTTCTCCCCACTGTGGACTCGCTGGTGATGCACAAGGTGGGTGCTCTGGCTGAAGGTGCGCCCGCAGTCACCGCAAGCGTATGGCTTCTCACCTGTGTGCACCCACTGATGCTTGGCCAGGGACGAGTTCTCCCAGAAGCGCTTGTTGCAGTGGCCACACATGTAGGGCTTCTCGCCTGTGTGGATGTGCTGGTGCTTAACCAGGGATGAGTTCTTGCTGAAGACACGTCTGCACTCCCGGCACATGTACGGCTTCTCGCCGGTGTGGGTTCTCTGGTGCTGAATGAAATTTGAGCTCTACCCAAAGGCCTTCCCGCACTCTTCACACACATAGAGCTTCCACCTGTCAGGAATCCGCTGAGAGCTCAGGAAGCTTGTGTTCTTGCCAAAGGCATCCTCCCATCCGCCACACGCCAGTGTGCCCTCTTCAGTGTGGACACCTTGTGGGTGACGGAGGTCTGGAAAAGAGTCACAGGCTTCTGTACACACACCCTCTCCTTGGCAGGGGCGCCCCTGACCTAGGACTGAAATACATGGGAGACCCTTTTTATGAACACAGTCTGTGGGAGCCTGCACCCCCGGGGGACGATTTTGATGCTCAGTGAGGAAACGGCACCAGAGGAACCTTCCTCCAAGGCTCCTCTCCCTCTGGCTAGGTGTCACTGCTTGGCAATGTCTTTCTGCCACCTGGCTGCCATGCTCCGTGACTTCTCTTAGGATTATGTGCCGGAAATCCTGCCCCAAGAGTCCCATTGTCATCTGCCCCTGAGGAAGAGCGCCTTGGTCTGGAAGCAGCCATATGGCTTGGGACCCAGGCTCTGAGTCTGAAAAATAAGCAGAGAAACATGCTCAAGCCCCACCCTGACTGTGTACCGCCAATCCAGAACCTCGGCAGTCAGGCTAGGCTGCCAGAACGAGCTGCAGGCCAGGGTGGTAGAGTCTGTGGCTTTTAAGATTTTTTTTTTCCTTTTTCTCCCCAAAGCCCCCTGGTACATAGTTGTATATTCTTAGTTGTGGGTCCTTCTAGCTGTGGCATATAGGATGCCACCTCAGCTTGGCCTAATGAGCAGTGCCATGTCTGTGCCCAGGATTTGAACCAGCGAAACCCTGGGCCGCCGCAGCAGAGCGTGCGAACTTAACCACTCAGCCACGGGGCTGGCCCAGAATCTGCGGCTTTTAGAAGGGGCTCCCGCAGTTGAGGAAGGGGACAGGGACTCAGGTACCCACTGCACAGCATGTACCAAAATTCCTGAACCCAAGAAGGAAAGCACGTGTTCAGTATAAACCAAAACGGTTTAGGCACAACGAGCCACTCTGATCATTTAGGGGATGGTGAGGACCCTCCTGAAATCCAAGTTCCAAGACACCAGCCAAAGGCCAACGTTGCCCCAGGCCTTTTGGGGGATGGTGGCCACAGGCCTGCTGTGTTAACCCTTTGCTGCACAGGTGGGAAGGAAAGGGGTAGAGGAACACAGAAAGACACGGGCCAAAGCCTCAGGAGCCACCCCAACTGTCAGCTGCTGGTGGGGCTGTTTCACAACCATGCCCTCACTGGAGCAGGGCCTGGCCCAGAGAGTGCAAAACAAGTGCTCGAACAAAAACCTGCATGTGACTGTTCATGGTGGCACTGTTCCCAATCGCCGAAATGTGAAAACAGCCCAACTCTCCATCAGCGAAGAATGTATAAACAAAACATGGTCTATCCACTCAGTGGAATATTATTCAGCCACAAAAAAGAATGAAGGACTGATCTGTGCTACAATGTAGATAAACTATGAAAACACTATGCTAAAAGGCCAGACACAAAAGACCACATTTTGTCTTATATGTATCTATATGAAAATATATGAATACATTTATATAAATTCCATTTATATGAAAGATTCAGAACAGGCAAATCCGTGGAGACAGAAAGTAGACTAGTTGTTCTCAGGGCTGGGAGAGGACTGCTTAATGAGTCTGGGTTTGTTTCCAGGCTCCTGCACCTACCCACTCTTTCCTGTTGGTTGTACACTGCACCTTCTTGCCCTAGGAGGAGAAAGAACAGTTAACAACAGTTACAGTTAAAACACTGCATTGTACGTCTCAACTTTCCTGAGAGTGAATCTTAAGTGTTCTCACCACAGGGGGAAAAAACTCATAACTATATGTGGTGATGGATATATTAATCAGCTTGATAGTGGTAATCATTTCATAGCATATACATCTATCAAAATACCATCTTAAATATATAGAATTTTTATTTGTTAATTATACCTCAACAAAGCTGGGGAAAATTAAATTAAAAAAATAATAAACTGATCTGATAGGGAGACCCTTCCTTCACTCACCTGGACCTCTCGGGGCATCTCTCCCCACAGTCCAGGGGTCTTCCCACTGCTCCAGCTTGGAGATCACGTCTGGTTTGGAATCAGGAAGTCCTGCCCATGGTGAGAAGGGAGGAGGAAAACATTGATGCTGTTGCTACAAGTCAGCCAGGGCCAAATAGGGCATTGTATGTGTCCCGAGGCACAGGAAAGGTCTCTACCTGGTGACATAGGTTGGGGCACCCGGTCTTTGCACTGGGGGGACTTGGCTGGGGGACATGAGTCAGAGCAAGGACACACCTGGGTGTGAATGACCGAGGACGAGGCAGGGGAAACACACACAAATGACATGGATGAAGAGGTGACAGGGAGGCCTCAGCCAGGGACACCAGGTTGCTGTAGTTCCTTAGCATCACGTCGTGGAACAGGATCCTCTGTGTTGGGCCCAGCAGCCCCCACTCCTCCCGCGTGAAGTCCACAACCAAGTCCTTAAATGTCACTGGCTTCTGAAACATGCCACATGCACTGGCTCAGCCATGGGCCATGTCTGACCAGGGCTAGCCCCATGGGGAACAGCAGATGTGAATGTTCTGGGAAACGCTCTGTTGTCAGGGGCTCATGCTGAGTGGCCTAAGCCAAGAGTTGGCAGTATTATCGCCTTGATACTGGATACTGTAGTCTCACCTAAATATCTGTATCTCCCCCAAATCCCTATGTTAATGCCCTAACCCCCAAAGTGAAGGTGTTTGGAGGTGTGGGGCCTTTGGGGTGATGAGGTCTTGAGGGTGGAGTCCCATGATGGGATTAGTGCCCTTATCAGAAAAGGTAGAGACCAAAGCTCTTTCTTTCTCTCTCCGCCACGTGAGGACAGTGAGAAGGCAGCCACCCGAAAGCCTGGAAGAGAGCTCTCCCCAGAACTGAGCCCTGCTGGCACCCCGATCTTGAACTTTCCGCCTCCAGAAGTGTGAGAAATGATGCTGTTGGTTAAGCCACTCAGGCTGTGGGATTTTGTTGTAGTGGCTGAGCAGATGAAGACACAGTGATTCCTCAGCACTTCCCAAAGTGTTCAGCTCTGCAGCCCCTAGAGGGACAGTTGGATGGCCCTTGCCAGCCCCCCACAAAGCCACTTGTCACACCTCTGTGGTCTCCCTCCCCTTCAGGGCTGGGCAGGGGAAGCTTGGAGGCTAGGATGGCATGTGGTGCAAGCCACAACATGTGTCCCCAACATGGCCTTTACTGCCCCCACAGTGGCACCCTCAGGCTCTGGTAACAGCTCCTCTGCCCGTGTGTGGCTGTGTCCTTAGGGACCCCATGGAGAAGGGGCCTGTCAGGAGGCAGCACTGATTTCAGAGTAGCTACTTACCACTCTTAACACCCAAAGCCCCCACCTCCTATCTAGACGCTGCCCAGCACCACCATTCACTCATTCGCCTGCTAAGACCTCCTCCCAGGTGTCTGCATTGCCGGGCCCTGCTCTGTCCCTTTCCTGGATATGTGGCTGAGAGACAGAATGGACAGACCAACTGCCTCACTCCCCCAGACTGAAAACACATTCACACAAAAACCTGTACGTGAATGTTCACAGCAGCATTATTTGGACAAACTGTGGTACATCCATACAAGGGAATGTAATGCAGCTATAAAAACGAATGAAGTACTGATACATACATAGCACAGCACACTTAGTGAAAATATTATGCTCAGTGAAAAAAGCCAGACACAAAAAACTCACCTATTGTATGATCCCATTTACATGAAATGTCCAGAACAGAGACAGAGGGTTGATTAATGGTTGCCAGGGGCTGGGGAAGAAAGGGAATGAGTAGTGATGGTTAGGGGGTATGCGGCACAGGCACACATGTGAGGTCACACCTGCACACACAGGGGCTGTCATACACTCAACACTCCCTCCATGCAGATATGCGTGCACAGTGACATGCTCGGCCACATGTACACAGCTGGGGCCTCAGGTGCACACGCAGGTGGTGTCACACATGCAGGACTCCCCTCCCCTCTGACACGTACGGTGACACACCGGGCGGCCCCCACACACCTGAGATCTCATCTGCACACACAGGTAGTGTTACGCAACACACCCTTCCCCTGTGACACACTCAGGCACATGCCCACATCCGAGGTCGCACCTGCACACACAGGCAGTGACACGCTGGGCCCACACACACACCTGAGGTCGCACCTGCACGCACAGGTCGCTCCCTCCCCACCGCCCCACCCCCAGCCCCGATCCCACGGCCTGGCCGTCCTGGGTCGCTCTCCCCGCCCGGGCCTCCCCGTCCCTCACGCTTACCCGGGCCGCCTCAACCGCAGCACACTCACCTCCGCCGCCGTCTGCTCACACAGCCCGAGGGCGCCGCCACTGGCGCGCCCGCCGCCTATGCACAGCAGCCAAAGGCACTTCGGCCCGCGCTTCCGCCAACTGGCCCGCGGTCTGCCCGGGACTTCACCTCCCAGAGGGCTCTGCGCGCCGCGGGACTGGAGCCGGCCGGGCACTGGGTGAATGGCGTCCTGGGAAATGGAGTCCGTAGTGCGATGGCGCCCCAGGGGAGCGTGGGAACTTGTCGGTCGCTCTACCCCAGGGGACACACAGGGACCGTCGTGTACTGACCAGCGTAGTTTTATGTCTGTTCGTTTAAGTATACAGCGTGTGTACTTTTTCCCGTTCGCACACATACACACATGCATATATAAGTGTATACTTTGGGAAAATTTCCCCCAATCCTGTATATCGTGTAAATCCTTCAGCAGAAGTCCCTTAAGAACAGGTACATTCTTCCACCCACGCAGGAAACGACCTTGGAACCACCGTTATTTAAGCCACAGTCCTGTAAGCTAATTTCTCCCAATAACGTCCTACCTGCCTTTTTGTTTTCATTTTATTCAAGCTGATAAATAAATGACAAATAGGATATATTGGAGTATACGGCGAAGCCATTTGGTGTAAAACTGAACATCTTTTTCCAAAAGGGCCTGACTCTGGCCATAGAGCATGCATTGTATACCTGCTTTAAGTATTTACTGTGTCCCCAAAACAAGAACAATGCCCTTAAAGATAAGGATGTAACTTCCCCCACATTGACATTTCCTTAAGAATAAGCCCGTCTCCCTAAACTAAGGATTGATTCTGGTCTGCTGCTCTCACCCTGTGACCACCCAGCTGGAGACCACAGACCTGCTACCTGCTCTGTTCATCAATTGCTGTGTGAATCGCAGTGCCAGCAAAGCAGTCTCGTGACTACTGTAAAAGGGACATTCCAATTATCTGTGCTACATGCTCTTTGACGGTCTATAACTACTCCGTCAACCCCCACTTCTTTGGAGCACTCCATTCCTTTGTGAAAGGACTCTCCTGGGCTATTTGGTCCTCAGATCTGGCTCATAATAAATTCACCCCAATTTTGATTTATAGATTGGTTACGGATTGTGTTGACAAAGCCCAAATCAAAAAACATGCATTGTACTCTGCTGTCCTGTCTTGAGGTGGCTTCAATCTAGAAGAGACCCTGACCTTTTTTTTTTTTTAATAATCCTGACATTTTTCATGTATCCAAGCCAGTTTTCCAAACTATCTTCCAATTTAGATTTATCTGATTGTTCCCTTATATATAAAACAATCATAATCAGATTTTACATACTCCTGTTTTTTCCACTGACTCTGAACATTTCTCCACTTCGTTAAATATTTTTTGAAAACTATTTTTTATTAAATGTCAACACAGTTTTCCACCGTATGAATTTACCATAATTTATTTACCCTCTCTTTTGGGTTCTGGCCTCAATTCCAAAGTTGGGCGAGGGGGAGTGGTTTCCTCCAAACCAACAAGCAATTCTATGACACTGTCTACCCGGAGATAGTATCAGGTCCCACAGGTTAAGGGCTCAGTCCTGCATGAGTGCACTCCACATCAGTTGCCAACACACCAGTCGCTAAGTCCAGGTTGTTACCTATATTTCTGATGGACTGGCTACAAATAGAGGTTCCTGCAACCCTCTCTTCAGGTTCAATTAATTTGCTATTGCGGCTCACAGACCCCAGGAAACCTCTTTGCTTCTCAGACTATTGGTTTATTGTGAAAGGATATAACTCAGGAACAGCCAGATGGAAGAGACACATAGGGTGGGGCATGTGGGAAGGAGCTCGGAGCTTCCGTGCCCTCTACAGGTGCTGCTCTCCCAGCACCTCCACGTGTTCACCAACCCAGAAGATCTCCGAACCCTGATCTTTTGGGTTTTTAGTGGCTGTTACATAAGCATAATTGTTTTTTTTTTTGTTCTTGTTTTTTCTGAGGAAGATTAGCCCTGAGCTAACATCTGCCAATCCTCTTTTTTCTGAGGAAGACTGGCCCTGAGCTAACATTCATGCTCATCTTCCTCTACTTTATATGTGGGACGCCTACCACAGCATGGCTTGCCCCTCAGTGCCATGTCCACACCCAAACCAACGAACCCCAGGCCACTGAAGCGGAACGTCCGCACTTCACTGCTGCGCCACTGGGCCGACCTGCGTAATTGTTTGAATCATTGGTTATTGGTGACTAATTCCCCCTCCGGTCAGAGAGGAGGGACTGAACATTCCAACACCCCAGTCACAGGGTTGGTTCTCTTGGCAATCAGCCCCCATCCTTAGGTGCTTCCAAAAGTCACCTCATTCACATTGAACAAGACACTTTCATGCTCCCATAAATTAGGAAATTCCAAGCATTTTAGGAGCTGTGTGCCAGAAAGAGGGACAAAGACCAAATACGTGTTTCTTATTATAAATCACGATCACACCCTTCCTCCACACCTTTAGCTGGAAATTGAGCTACTATAAACACATGCAATGAATATCTCTGTACATGCATTTTTCTGTATATCCATGGCGACTCCCTAAAAAATCAAGAATGGATAGGACCTGTGTGATGCAAATTACCTTCTTAATTAAGGGATGTGCCTGGGTACAATGTGGGACTTGAAAATTTCATCCAGAAGCAGATGCCTGTGACTTGGTAGAGAAGCTGACTCCTGATGTGCAGGCTGACCTGTCCTTCATTCCTTCTAGTCAGTTGATAACAAGGAGAATTAAAAAAAAAATCTCTCAGCCACGTCCCTTTAGACTAGAACCATCCAAAAGAACTTTCTGAGATGATGATGGACATTTTCTACTTGTAACTAGTGAGCAGTTGAAATGTGGCTACTGTGACTAAAAAACAATTTTTAATCTTGGTTAATTTAAAATTACATCTAAATAGCTACATGTGGCTAGCTACTACCACACTGGACAGCACACTCTGGAACATGTTCACCTTGGATCTCCTTACAAGAGAACTGGGAGACTGCTGTTCAGACTGGGTGCAGATTTCTTCCCAGTTACCTTTTGTACAAATGACTTGAGGATCCCTGAGGATGTGCAAGGAGATGTTGAAAATGGGATCTTGGGCTGTTGGCCACAGTTTGTGTGTGGGTTCTCATAATTTGGGCTGATATAGGGAATTTAATAAAATAACTTGGAAATTTATGTGCTACAACCAGCTTGCAAGAAACTTCACAGAGTCTAAGTCACTTTACACTCAGCTGGTTCCGTTAACATACACATGAGCAAGTGTGTCTATGAACAGCTGAGGCCAAGAGGCAGTCATGTGGATGTTTTAGTGGGGGAGACAGACAGTACACAATGAAACAAATTATCAAACTTTAATGTGAAAGAGTTGAGACTTTTAATTTAAATTTACTTTTTGAACTGGTAATATTTTCACATTTCAAAATTCCAAAAATATCAAAAGATATAGAGTGAAAATTATTCCTCATCCTGGTTTCTCCTCCCCAAGAACTACTATGCCTGGTTACTTTGTACCCTTCAGAAATTGTGTGTGTGTAAGCAAATGTTTCCTTTTCAGACAAATGGAAGCATACGATCCACACTAGTTTACACCTTTTCCCGCAGCAGGAGCACCAGCACCGTAACTTGGACCTCTTTCCCACCTTAGTACATAGACAGTCCCCATTTTTACAGCTGTGTACAATCCACCATACATCACTTAGCTAGTTCCCCATGGTGGACGCTGAGGTTGTTTCCAAATTTTTCTTTTTTTTTTAAGATTGGCACCTGAGTTAACAACTTGCCAATCTTTTTTTTTTTTTTTTTGCTCCCCAAATGCCCCCCCCAGTACACAGTTGTATACTTTTAGTTGTGGGTCCTTCCAGTTGTGGCATGTGGGATGCCGCCCCAACATGGCCTGACAAGTGGTGCCATGTCCGCGCCCAGGATCCGAACTGGTGAAACCCTGGGCCGCCGAAGCGGAGTGCAAGAATTTAACCACTTAGGCCACGGGGCCAGCCCTCCAAATTTTTACTTTTGAACTCAATACCACAGTGACAACCATGTACAAACAGTTTGCACGTGTACAAATATATCTGTAGGATGCATTCCCAGCAACAGGTCTGCTGAGACAAAGGGTTTGTGTTTCTAATTTAGATGGCAACTGATAAGCTGCCCTCTACAAAGGCTGTGTCAATTCATACTCCCCCTAGAAATGCGGAGGAAACTCTCTTCCCCTTTTTGGGTAAAAGTCAAGGCTAGTAAAATGCTGAGTGGAGGTCACATTGCTACAATTCTCCTGAAAGTTTATTTAAAAAGCTACATGAAATTTATTGTCAGAGGAAAATGCTCAAAATATAGTAAGAAGTGTTACAGGAGAACTAGAAGGGATTCCAATTTTCTAAACACAAGATAACTACACATATATATTTTGTGTGTGTATAAGATTTAATGTACATACACGCGTTCAAGAAAAAATTACAAGGAAAATTAAGAAAATCTTAATAGTAATGACCAGCTCTGGATGGTGGGAGTATGAGGGATTAAAATTTAAATAAATCTTCATACTTTCGTGTATTCTTTTACTTTTGTGCATTTTCCAGGTTTTGCTATAATTAATTTGCATTACTTCCATAAACTGATAAAACCATGCATTTTCCCTAGTTTATAGTAATTTCCCCTGAGGAGTTTCTTATCTGTTTCAAAATTTCTATAAGGAAATCAGTAGGAATATATGCCTAGAAAAGGTGATTAGAAATGAAAAGTGGAAAAATTTGCAAAGATCTGTGCTTGCCAGGAGAGGGAGGCAAGTGCCAACAGTGACAAGCTTGTTCCTAGCTGACCCAGTGAGGGCACCGTGACCTCGGTCCACCCAGAGTCCACTCTGAGAACTGTGGAACCATAACCCTTCAGGAGCTGCCATTTTGGGGGCCAAGGTGGAGGCCACAGGGCAATTGAGGCCCGGCCTCCAGAGCAGTCCGGAACCAGGAAATTACAGCTGCGTCTCCCTTCCCAGAGGGCACTGGCAGTTGGAGCATTCCTGAGCCCGCATCCTACACGACTGATGGGGCAGTGAGGTGGAGGCACAGTCAAAAGTGGGGCTCTGGCAGCTGGGCCCCTTGGTGACATGTCACTTCCCTTCTCAGGGCCATCCTGCACTGGCGATGGTAGTGGAAACAGGATGAAGGGAAGAGAGCTGAGATGTTTAGACACTAAGATCAACAGGACAACTATCTCCTGCCTTCAGGGACGGACTGGTGGATGGCCACATGCTCCATGAAATGGCCCAGGGGAAGGGGGCTGGTTTGGATTGGAAAAGGACATTTTGTTCTGGGAAGGTTATGTTCTTGAAGCTCATGGCACATCCAGGGGGAGCTGCCAGCAGCACAATGCTGCTGTTCCAGCCTGAAGTCCAGGACTCAGCACCAGAGACCAGGATTTGGGAGTGAGCAGTGCAGAGCCATGGGTGCAGATGAGGACATCTGGGGAAGGTGTGGAGCACAAGATGGGCCCCTGGGACAACACCCCAGGGACCCCAACATTTAAGAGGTGAGGGAGAACAAGAAGCCCCTCAAGAGGTGGAAGGAATCCAGAAGAGTGCAGCATCCTAGAATGTCAGGGCACTGCGGGTTGCAAGGAGGGCCCAGGAAGCAGGCTGAACAATCCAGGAGGTGAACAGAAGATGCTGAGGCAGTGGCACCTGACCAGGCAATGGGGAGCACTGGTGATTCTTCCAGGAAAAGACTGGAGGAGAAAGGCGGCAGATGCTGCTAGTTGCCTATCCACCCCCACTTCCCCAGACCTCCTGTGGGTGGAGGTCTCCACCACGGAGGTTAGAAAAGCTAAACACTAGCTTTCCAAGCCCCTGGTCAGTAAGAGTGGCCCTGTGAGCTAGTCTTGGCCAATGAGGCAAAAGTGGGCATCTGCTGGCATCTTCTGGGAAAGCCTTTTCTTTGAAACCTCATCAGAGATGAGTGTTGGCCCGCCCTTCCCCATCTGCTTCTGGTCTTGACTGCGGAAGCAACAGCTGATGCTGCAGCAGTCTCCCTGCGACCGTGAGGGAAAGGTTGAGAAAACCCTGCAGAAAACCCTGCCTCTGACGTCACTGACCCACTGAAGGGACAGTGCTTAAAAGAAGCCTAACTTGCTTAACCCACTGTTGACTGGGTGTTGACTTCAAAGTCTACCTCCAATCCCAGCTGTATAACCTTGGGATGGTTACTTTTGTCCTGTGCCATATTTTCCTTCTATGTATAAGGGTGCTACCTCACAGAACCATGACCAAGGCACCATCTGTCTCAAAACACACCTTTTCTTAGCTGGTAAATGAAGGTTATCTGCTAAGAATGAAATGGAAGGTGGTGCAGGCCAAGGTACGAGGACAGAGTCACTGTGAAAAGTGGGCGCTGACAAGGGAAACACGTGAGGACAGCCCCCGAGGAAAGGGGAGCACGGAGCAACAAGCCTCAGGAGGGTCTTGTAGAAGCCCTGGAGATGAGCAGCACAGCTGGCTCTGAGAGCCTGGAAGCCAGCTCTGCCATGAAGGAAACTCATCAGCTGTGACACTCACAGCATCCAAAGGACAAAAATGGACACGAGGATTTGGGACAGAGTTCTGACACTCGCCATGATGTTCTGGCAGTGAGAGTTCTGGTCAATCATCCCGACACAGCCGCCAGAGCTGCTGCTGTATTCTTCCAGGATGATGTTTCTTCCACTCAGCTCTACGCTCTGCCCATCCATCCCTTCTGCAGGATGTTTATAGGAAACTGATTTCTAGAGGCTGAGATGTGCTGTGATCAATTTCCTTCCTTCCAATTTTCGATGTTTATGATTTACGTTTAACTTCACTAGGATGCAACTGCCATGGGAACAGCAGACATAGAAACAAAGGCAGCCATTCTGTACAATGGAGCACATGACTCAGTGTCCCCGTGGGACAGGCATAGTGCTTACTGACAGTCCATGACTTGTTTCATTTTAGGGTAGAAAGTAGGTAAGGTTTAAAGTCTGGTTTTTATATCCCTCGTGCTGTCAGACACCAAGGATCACACCTCAATCACAGTGTTCTTCTTTAGGTCAAGAAGATACAGACAAAGGTCAGAGCTTTGCTTTCCTCAGGAGTAAAAGTGGAGGAAAGCAAGAAGATAAGGAGAAGTTTCCGACTGTGGGCGTTAAAATGGTCATGTTTGAATGTTCTGCATCATATAAAAATAAACCATTTCCTCAGGGGTCTGGCTTTACCTGGCACTGACAGCTGAGACCTCCAGCAGAGACCCCATGCAAGATGCGGAGATGAGCCTGAAAAGACAGGGAGTCACACAGCTCACACAGCCCCTCAGCACAGCCCGGGGCTTGATGCCAAACCAGGAGTCATCCCACCAGCCTGAGTGAGGACGGTCTGATGGCCAGGCTCAGGATGAGGGCAGCATTTAGGTTTCCCTGTTGTTCTTTTCCCCCAACAAAGAAAAGACTAAAAAAGAAAGAAGGGAGACAGATTAAAATAAAAGAGACCTAAGAAAACTATCAACCAATGCACCGTGTAGATCTTATTTAGATCATGATCAGAACAAATCAGAGAAAACAAAACAAAGTTACGAGGCAACCAGAAACATGTGAACACTAGATACTGGATGATATTTTGAGGAATTAACTGTTATTTCTGTTTAGATGTGATAATAGCAACAGTTTTACTTAAGATTTAATAAAAATTTTCCTGCTTCATCACAGACATTCTTTTTTTTCTTTTCTTTTTTTAAAGATTTTATTTTTTCTTTTTTTTCCCCCAAAGCCCCCCGGTACATAGTTGTATATTTTAGTTGTGGGTCCTTCTAGTTGTGGCATGTGGGACGCTGCCTCAGCGTGGTTTGATGAGCAGTGCCATGTCCGCGCCCAGGATTCGAACCAACGAAACACTGGCCGCCTGCAGCGAAGCGCGCGAACTTAACCACTCGGCCACGGGGCCAGCCCCTCATCACAGACATTCTTAAGTGAAACAAGCATTTTTTTTTTTTTCTTTACTGCAATACCCAGTGAGGAAGAATACAAACAGGCCCCCAGGACACCAGGCCCTGGCAGTCTCACCCACTGCTGCTGCTGCACCATCAGTGAAATGCCAACACGGCCAAAAGGCAATTGATGGCTCAAGATTATTATGAAAATGGTTTTGTCCCGTGGCCCAGCCTAAGTCCCTCCTCTTAGAGATATAGTCAGAACGACAGATGAAATGAGATGATTTCTAGGACTGAGGTGAAAATAGTCCCATGGCAGGTAGGATACCAGTGGAAATATATTATCTGTGTTTTGCTAGGTCCACAATAAAATGGTAAAATTTAGATTATTCATAAAAAGAAGTGGATTATCTTCTTTTCTTCACACCAACTACGAATGCTGAAAAATGGTGAAAAAGACTACTAAAAAAACACATTGTGCATAAAATAGCTAATGATGTCATTTGTTAAAATCAAACATCGGATTGTTAGTACAGCCCTGATCAATCAATCTACAAGGTTTGGAAAAAGCTGGCTGCAGTGTTGGGCATGGTTTCTCCACCTGACATGTTTGGGGCCAGATAATTCGTTGAAGGGGCTGGCTTGGGCATTATAGGATGTCTAGTAGCACGCCTGGCCTCAACCCACTAGATGCCAGGGGCACCCTTCCCTTCCACCACTCATGACAACCAAATTGTCTCTAGACATCACCAAATGTCCCATGAGTGGCAAAACCATCCCCGATTGAGAACCTCTGGTATAGAGCAGCACTGGCTGTTCTAAGGCAATGGTCTTCAAAGGAGCTGTGACACCCCAAGGGAATGCTGTGGGTCTTCCCAGTGGCTTCTCTGGCATTTGACTTGGGCGTGAGTGTGGCTGACATGTGGGCAGGAGCCAAGCGTGCTCTAATGACTGTGAAGTGCAGAAGTGGCCCCAGTGGATCACATATGTATGTGGGAAACAACCTGTTTATAATGTATGAACTGAGATCTTAAGTCAACTTCACATATTAACACAAATTAATTCCTGCATGCTTAGAATTTTATACAGAATCTTCCAGAAACGCAACAGCATTTTATTTTGTTCAAAGCTCTTGCAGGAGTTAGTCACCACTGTGGAAAACCACATCCCATACAGGAAGGCCCCTCACAATATTTCTGTGGCCAACACCGCACCTCGTGTGCCAGATGGCAAGTGACAGGCAATGTCCCAGATTTCTGGGTGTAATGGCCCACACAGTCAAACAGATAAATACTGTACCAACTCAGGACAAGTTACTCTATCACAAATTACTTTCCTTTTAATTATCCTTTACAAAATGGGGCTGTATATTGATTTTTTCACATTACACATGTGTGTAGACTACATTACCTATGAATTTATTTCGGGGTGATAGAGGCAACAGTACAATTATCTATGGTTAAAGGGACACTGGGCTTGACAGATTTGAGAAGCACCATCTCAGGTGTCAGGAAGCACGATTTCCCTAGGACATCAGAGGTCACGATCGCCACTTCTACCCCAGTACCCCTTTCTGTGGATATATTATGTGGACTTACCACATTTTTGTACCTGTGGTTCAAAAGTCATCTGTAGGCTTTCTCCCCTATGTGGATTCTCTGATGTCAAATAACATGGATGTGCCCATGGAAGGCTCTTCCACCCCGATGACATGCACCGGGTTTTTCTCATGCATGATTTCGTGGATGTCAAATAGAGCAAGCGCCCGGCTTGCAGGCTGTCCCACCTCTGTCTCGCCCCCAGGGTGCTCGCCCGAGTGTGGGTGCTGATGCTGAGGCTGGCCCAGGTGCGAGCCTCGGCCAAATGGCTGCTCACGACGCCGGTTCCGTCCACGGGGCTCCTCTCTGGTGTGAGTTATCTGGTGTCGGATGAGGTGCGAGCTCTGAATGAAACACTTCCCGCACTGATTACACTTGAAGGGCCTATCGCTCCGGGGAGCCCTCTCATCTGGATTCAAGGGTGGGTCACAGCCCAGGGCTTCCGCCCACTCGTGCTTCGTTAGAGCTGGTGTCTGCTCAAAGATCAGCCTCTGGCGGCACTCATAGGGCTTCTCCCCAGCATGCTTCCGCTGATGCTGGGCCAGGGAGGAGCTATGCCTGAAGCCCTTCCCACAGTGGTTACACTCGTAGGGCCTCTCCTCAGTGTGAGTCCTCAGATGCAGAAACAGGCAAGTGGTCCGTGAGAAGGATTTCCCACACACACTGCAGGTGTATGGCTTCTCTCCAGTATGCGTCCGTTTGTGCCGGCCCAGGGAGGAATTCTGGTTGAAGGCCCTCCCACAGTCCTGACACTCATAGGGCTTCTCTCCGGTGTGAATCCTCCGATGGACGGTGAGGTGTGTGCTATGGCAGAAAGACTTCCCACACTCGGCACACTTATAGGGCTTGTCTCCTGTGTGAATTCGCTCGTGCTGAACCAGGGAGGAGTTCTGGCTGAAGGCTTTCCCACACTCTTTGCACATATAAGGTCTCTCTCCTGTGTGGATCCTCTTATGTACTGTGAGGTGTGCATTATGGTTAAAGGACTTCCCACAGTCTGTGCATTTGTAGGGCTTATCCTGTACCTGGCTGCGTGTGAGTTCCACAACAGGAATGGCCTGACTGGAAGCTTTACTCCAGTCACTGCTGTCACATGGCTGTTCTCCTGAGGAGCCTATTTGCTGACTGACTAAGCCTGAGTTACGCTCTGTGTCTGTAACCTGTGAGTTGTAAGTACAGAAACCTTCTCTCCCAGTAATCCCCGGGAATGGGTTTAAGACTGAACTCAGGACACAGTTTTCTCCAAGTCCGAGACTTCTGTAGCCTCTATCTCGAATTGGTGCTTCCTCAAGGCTAAATTCCAATTGCCTCAAATTATCCTGGTCCTTCTTGGGTGTCTTTACCTGGCTCTCAGGTTCCCAGTCTCCCCCTAGTGCTGTGGGACAGGGAGCATCCCTCAGGAAGCCTTCCCTTCCTGAGACATGGGATGGCTCCTCCTCAGGAAGGCCCTGCTCCTCAGGTGGCGCTCGACCTTCAGGTCCAGGCTCCCAGTCTGAAAGAAAATCAAAGAGCTCTGAGGGGTTGGTGGAAAAAACACACAGAGGCCTATGTCCTAACTACAAGTCCTGCCTCCAGGCAAATCCTGATTCTGCTCTTATGTTGACACCAAGTGCCCCTTCAGCAAATACAGCTTCACTCATTCATTCTTTCAACAAAAATTTCTTGAGCATCTGCCATGGGTCCAGGTACTGGCCTGGATCAGGGGCCAGCAAACTACAGCCCCTAAGTGACAGATGGTTTTTATGTTTTTAAAGGGCTGTGGAAATTTTTTAAAAAGAGAGTATGTGACAGAGACAGGCAGAATTCTAAAGCTGTCCCCTGGCTGTCAATCAGACAGTCACTTGGTACTGCTGTGAAGGGATTTTTGCAGGTGACATGAAGGTCTCTCATCAGCTGACCTTCAACCTTAAAACAGGGAGATGATGCTGGGTTATCTGGGTGGGCCCAAAGCAATCTCCTGAATCCTTAAAAGCAGGAGAAGGAGGTAGAAGAGAGAGGCTGGCCATGCAGGGGGACACAAGCAGCTTCTCCCGAAGCTAAGAAGCTCTTGGCTGACAGTCTGCAAGGAAACAGGAAGCTCACTCCTATGAGTGCCTGAAACTGAATCCTGCCAACAACCTGACCGAGCCTGGACCAGATTCTTCCTGAGCCTCCCAACAAGCACCCCTAGCTCAGCCGACACCTTGACTTTGGCCTTGTGAGACCCAGAGCAGACAAAGCACTTGAGTCTGACTGACGGAATCATGACATAACAAATGTGTGTTGTTTTAAGTTGCAAAGTTCATGGTAATTTGTTACAGCAGCAAGAGAAAAAACATACAGAGATTGCATGTGGCCCGAAAAGCCTAAGATATCTACTGTGTGGCCCTAGATGCTGGGATGAAGAATGACCCTAACAGACGAAAGCCCTGCCCTCAGAAGCTGGGGAGGCAGCCACTGAACAGAGCGGGGAAGGAGCAGACTTGAGGGGAGACGAGGAGCTCAGTCTAGAAACCTGAAGTTTGATAGGCCAGATTACCAAGTAGAAGTGCCCACACATCTTCAGGAAACCTTGCAAGGACCAGCCCCAAGGTTCTGGAATCCTCCAGAACAAGAACTGCCCCTCGAGCAGGCACAGGCTCTCCGCTCCTGATGGTGCAGAGAAGTGAAGTGTCTTAGTTTCTCATGGCTGCTGTAACAACTTACCCCAAGCTTAGCACCTTACAACAGCACACACTTATTTTCTTACAGTTCTGGAAGTCAGAAGTCCTAAAGTCAAGGTGTTGGCAGGGCTGCATAACCTCTGGAGGTTCCAGGAGGGACAGCAGTCTCACCATTTCCAACTTCTTGAGGTGTCCGCACTCCTCAGCTCTTTCCTTCACCCCCAGAGTCAGCAGCCTAGCGTCTTCAAGTCTCTCTCTCTGACGTCACATCTCCATTCTTGCCTCCCCCAACACAAGGACCATTTGATTACAATGAGCCAACCCAATAATCCAGCAGAACAGGTTCTAGGGATTAGGACGTGGACATCTTTGGAGGCCAGGCTTCCCTGCTCGCCCCAGCTGTCTTGAGCCCCCTCACCTGCTGGAATTCTGTCCACAGCACACTATGTATTCATTCACTCAGGGTCCATCTCACCACACCAGGATGTCCACGGCCAAGTGCCTAGAGCTGACAGGTAGCAAGTACTCAAAACTACATGCCTCCGATGTGAGGGAACAAAGGGGAGCGGGACCCAGGGAGAGGGGCTGGAAGAGCCGAGGCTGGCTAGGTGGCAGGCTCCTGTTCTCACTCGCCTCTGGCCCCTAAACTGGACTTTCTGCACAGCACCCAGCGGGATCTTACAAAAACATGTCAGTCCACACAAAAACTTGTGCAGGAATGTTCACAGCAGCACTATTGACAAGAGTGAAAAAGTGGAAACAACCCAAATGTCATCAACAGATGAATGGATAAATTAATGTGGGTATCCATATAACGGGATATTACTCACCACAGAAAGGAATGAAGTACTGACACAAGCTCCAATGTGACTGAATCTTGAAAACATGTTCATGAAAGAAGCGAGATACAAAAGGACACATAGTGTAAGCTTCCATTTAAATGGAATATCCAGAACGTGCAAACCTACAGACTGAAAGTGGATGAGTGGTCACCAAGGACTGGGAGGGATGGGTGATTCTCACCTGGGCAGCAGCCCTGGGCAATTCCTCTCTCCATCACCCACAGCTCAGCCCCTTGCTCCAGCTGGGAGATGACTTCGGGTTTTGGAAGCTCAGGCCCTGGAAACAGGGAAAGATACAGAATGTGGGAGTCTGCTCTGGGAAGAAGGAACCAGCCCAGGTTCCAGCCCTAGACTCCTGACCACAGGGACATGGGTACACCTCAAAACAAGGTGAAGGCTTTGCACTGGGACAGAAACTCCCTGCCTGCATGTCCCACAGGGAATGAAAACCCAAGGTCCCTGATACCCAGTCCAAGGTCAAGTCCACAGACCAGAGGCCCTACGACCTACAACCCAGGAAAAATAAGTCACCACAGGAATCTAATCACCAGCTCAGGAAGTGGGCCTTACCCACAGAGAGCAGGTGACCAAAGGTCTCCAGCATCACATCACGGTACAGGGTCCTCTGTGCAGGGCCCAGTTGCCCCCATTCCTCCTGTGTGAAGTCCACAGCCACGTCCCGGAACGTCACTGGCTCCTGAAACATCAGACACACTCTCAATCAGCTGGACTGTCCCCATCAGTGCTCTCGGGAACAGGAGGAGGAATGGGGAAGAAGATGGGCAGACCAGTGTCCTAAGAGAGTGCACATGCTGAGTGACATGAGTCAGGTCTTACTGGGCACCTCCAGGGCTGCTGCATGTCGGTGTGAGTTGTACTGCAAGGGGATGTGACAGCAACCAGGCAGGATGCAAGCCAACCACAGCTGACCTACAACCGATCTCAGATAAGTGAGGGTGCCTCAGAGAAGGGTCTAAGCTGCTGACTTCCAGATCCTTGGGCTAAAAAAATGATTACTGTTTTAAGTCATTAAGTTTTGGAATAGTTTGTTATGCAGCAACAGCTAAGTGATGTGCTAACCAATCCTCAGATTCAAAGCAAGGCTCATCATCCTCCCTGAAAAGAGGGGTGCACAGTTGGAGTCAGAAACTCGCCTGCCTCCAGGGACCAAGCTGGCTCACAAGTGACTGAAGTGGGCAGCATGAGTGCTGACAACGGGACCTAACCTGTGAGAGGTGACGCTAGAGGAGACAGGTAATACGTGATCCATCTGAAGTGGCAGCCAGGAATCAGAACCAACTGATCATGGGGAATACAGGCCCCATGTCATCAAAACTGCCAATCTCTGGCAAGAAGCTAAAATATGGCTCATGTTTTTACGTGAAAACTTTTAATTTTTATAAGTTGATGCAATGTATCTAAAACATGTCCCACAAATGAAACACTTCTGTGGGCTGGCTGTGGCCATGGTTGAAAGCTAGATATTTCTGGATCAGAGTCTTGGCTCTGCCACTTCCTCCTCAAGAAGCGCAGAGCAGATAGCCACCTCTGCCTCATTTCCTTGTCTACAAAAAAATCATTCTTTGGGAGCTGTGACAGGGATTAAGTGACTGCAAAACACTTCCTACAGGACAAATAGATAGCTACATGCAAAAGAGCAAAGTTGGTCCTCTACCTCACAGCATATATAAAGGTTAACTGAAATTGGATCAAAGGGGCTGGCCCCTTGGCTGAGTGGTTGAGTTGGCGTGCTCCACTTTGCGGGCCTGGGGTTTCGCCAGTTGGGATCCTGGGTGTGGACATGGGACTGCTCATCAGGCCATGCTGAGGCAGCATCCCACATAGCAGAATCAGAAGGACCTACAACTAGAATCTATAACTATGTGCTAGGGGGATTTAGGAGGAAGAAGGAAAAAAAAAAAAGATTGGCAACAGATGTTAGCTTAGGTGCCAATCTTTAATAATAAAAAAAAGATCAAAGACATAAACGTAAGAGCTAAAACTATTAAATTCTTAGAAGAAAATATAGATAAATCTTCAAACCTTGGATTTGGCAAAGCATTCTTAGATATGACAGCAAAAGCACAGGCAACAAAAGAAAAAATAAATAAATTGGACTTCATCAAAATTAAAAATTTTTGTGCTCCAAAGGACAATGTCAACAAAGTGAAAAGACATCCACATAATAGGAGATAATAATTGCAAATCACATATCTGATAAGAGACTTGTATCCAGAAGATATAAAGAACTCTTACAACTCAATAATAAAGACAACCCTAATATAATGGGCAAAGGATCTAAATAGATATTTCTTCAAAGAAGATATACAAACAGCAAATGAACACATGAAAAGATGTTTGACATCATGAGCCAACAGGGAAATGCAAATCAAAATCACATACGAAATATCTCAATTTTAAAAGGATATTTTCTTTTAAGAAAAACACAAATAGACTTAAAAATATTAAAGAAATTATAGTACAGGTAGCATGTGGTTCTGACAAAAATTGTGCAGGAAACATGCAGCACCCTTTGGTTGGAAATAAAGGTCTCTGTTGTCCCGTATCCTCACCTCCCACTCAGAAGGTCCTCCAACCCTGAGACATGCTCCCTGTGCCTCCTGCCCCCACCCACCATCGCCTACTCTGCATGAGTTGCCAGTGACAGCCCAGGTACTGGTCCACTGGGTACTGGTCTACCCAGGCCATGAGACCTCTCAGTGGCATCATGTGAGTCTTTCACGTCTCCACCTGGAATTGTAGCAGGAGCCACTCCTTGCTGTCTTCCTGCTGCTCCACCTCAGACTAGACCCCTGCAGCTCTCCTCTTGCTCTGCACTGTTGGCGCCTGGAGGGATGGGCTACATCAGACCCCTCTCCTCCACACACTCTCCCACAGCTGACCCAGCCACCCCGGCATCAGCCAGCACTTCAGTCACTGGGCAAGCCCGTCTCCATCCCGGTGCCTTAGTTAGCTCTCAGTATCTCTCCTACCGCCACCCTTCACATGCTTGAATGGTTTTTCTCCAACCCATGCTATTCCTGCTTAAAACACTTGAATGGCTCCTTCTCACCTCTGGATAGAGGACGACCCCTTTCAGCCTGGCTAGTTGGCTGGATAATGGCCCCCAAAGATACCTGGATCCTAGTTCCTGTGAATGTTACCATAGTGGCAAAAGGGACTATATGATATGATTAGAGATTTTAAGATGGGGAGATTATCCTGGATTATCCAGGTGGGCCCTAAATGCAATCACAAATGTCCTTCTAAGGGGAAGGGAGAGGGAGATTTAACTACAGAAGGCAGAAGGCAATGTGACCACTAAAGCAAGATGCTACGCTGCTGACTTGAAGAAGGACAAAAGGCCACAAGCCAAGGAATCCGAAGCTTACAGCTCCAATAGCTGGAAAAGACAGGAAATAGATTCTCCCTCGGAGCCTCGACAGCAAGGGTGGCTCTGCTCACACCTTGATTTTAGCCCAGTTCGACTTCTGACCTCCAGAACTGTAAGAATAAGTGTGTATTGTTTTAAACAACCAAGTTTGTGGTAATCTGTTACAACAGCCACAGGAAGTTAATACACTGGACCTCAAAGCCCTCCACTTCTGGTCCTTGTCTCCTGTGGTGGCCTGCCTTCAAGATGGCCCCCAAAGATCCCCTGCCTTCTGTAGTCCCCTCCTATACTGAGCAGGTTTGATTTGTGTAACTGATAGGATATTATGTAAATGACAGACTGAATTCTGACCCCAGGTCACAAAAGGCATCATGGTTTCCACCTTGCCCTCTCCTGGATCACTCACTATGTGGGAAGCGGGATGCCATGCGAGGACACCCAAGCAGCTCCACAGAGAGGCCCACATGGCAGAAACTGAGGCCTCCTGCCAACAGTCCTGTGAGTGAGCCATCTTGGAGGTGGATCCTGCAGCCCCAGTCAAGTCTCAGGTGAGAACAGTACAGGCTGACATCTTGACTATAACCTCATGAGCCAAGGGCAGAGCCACCAGCCAAGTCATTCCAGGATTCCTATCATTGGAAACTGCGAGATAATACTTGTTGTTTTAGGCATCTGAGTTTTGGGTTGTCACACAGCAACAGATAACTTAAGCCTATCTTACTGCTGACAAAGACTCTCCTTGACTAAACTTTAGTCTGTCTCCTCTAAACCCTCTTCTCAACGAGGCCTTGACCTTTGGGCTTCTGTGTCCATTTCTGCATCACCAGTTTTACCAAAAGTCCTGTCAAATAAGTTTAGCCAGAATCCCCACCCTCCATATCTGATCACTCTCTATACCTTTTCTAAGTCCTCATGCCCCACAGTCCTCCAGGTAATATCTGTACGCTTGGCCTGCTTCAGCTAGAATCCCATTAGGTCAGTTTACCAAGAATTACCTGCCCCCCATGCTATAAGTCTCCACTTTTCCTTGTGGTATTCCAAATTGAGCCCAGTTTTATACTGGTCTCTTTTCCCCTATTGCAACAGCTCCTGAATAAAATTTGTTTTTACTGCTTTAACTACTGTCCAGCTCTGATTTTCTTTGACGCTGCTCACTCCCTGCCCACTCCTCCATCCACAGCAAAAGCAAACTAAAGTGTGGTTGCATTTCACGCAAATCTGCAACAACACACATCTGAAAACGTGCAAATCTCAGATTATCAATAGTTGCGCTTTGCGTACCAAATCTGAAATAATGCAACCCCCCGTAAACAACAAAAAAAGACAAGTACATAATTTCAAAGACGGAGAGCTCCAGGAAAGATGAATTATTTTTGGTTCCTGCCACGTGGAGACACCCGTGGAGAACACAGGCAGCGGCTCCTGTGTCTACAGTTTCTGGAGCTTCCCAGGTGGCCTTGCAGGCACCGACCGCCCTGGACCGCGGCTCCCCACAGCCCCGCGTGCGGGGACCCGGGCTGCCGCTCCCGCCACACCAACGCGGTGCGCGGTGACCCGTCCTCACTCCCAGGCGCCGTGCCCCGCGCCCAGGCCAGGGGTGGCGCGGGGCGGGGCTCTCCGCGGGGATCTACCGACTCCGCAAGCCGAGGCGTCTCTATTCGGTAACACCTGCCATCTCGGTCACTGTCACCGTCCTCACGGCGGTCGACCTTGGGGCGGGGCAGGAGTATCGGCGGGAGCGGGACCAGCCCTGTCCTGGGGAATGACCCTAAGCCGCATCCGAGATCCTGGGGCCGGGGCATCAGCGGAGCAGGCGCACTCGTGGACCAGAGGACCGGGTTCGAACCCCGGCTGCACCCCTCCACCCCCGGCCGGTCACTGCGTCGACTGCGCCTGTTGCCCCGTGTGTAAGGGGGACAATGCCCGTGCCCTGCTCACCGCACGCTGCGAGGGTTAGAGGTCACTATCTGCGGGAAGCTCGGCCCTGGGCCCGCTGCCGTCGTTATTTTTATTATTATTGTTACCTGAAGCCGTTCCGCCGGCGGCCCTATAGCCATCGCCAGTGCTGCCGCTTCTCTCTCGGGGTCCATCATGGAAGGAGAAGTTGAGGACAAGCGCCCGAGGCGACCCTAAACTAACAGCTTGACCCGCCACCAGAACCGCTCGACTCACTGCCTGCCGGACAATGGCGGCGGCGCCGGCGACGCTGGGACTACAACTCCCAGAAGGCCGTGCGGCGCGCCGCAGCGCCCGGCCAATGGAAGCCTTCGTCCGTCGAGCCCCCTACCAATGGGAGCCTCCGTCCCGCTTGTTCTTCAGCCAATGGAGGCGAACTGGCTGCCGGCCAATGGGAGCCTCCGCCCGCCGGACCTCTGGCCAATGGGGTCGCTCAGGAGGCCGGCCCGGGCCAGGGGGTCCTGGAGGGTGGGGGCGGTGGCGACTCTGGCTGCGGCGCTAGCCGGGCGCCGGGTGACACAGGCGTCTGTCCTTTAAGGGCGCGCGGCAGGCTCCCGGGACCCGGATCGGGGGATCGTCTTCCCAGCCTCGCCGTTGAGGGTCCGCGTATCTGCGACGCGGCGGCGCGTTGACGGCGGCCAGGCAGGCAGCGTCCCGCAGCCTCTGCCCCGCATCCACCTCAGAATACGGTCTGTCTACACTGGAGTGGGGCCCGGACCTCTGCCCCGCGTCCACCTCAAAATGTGGTCTGTCTACACTGGAATGGGGGCCGCAGGCTCTGCCCCGCATCCACCTCAGAATGCTGTCTGTCTACACTGGAGTAGGGGCCGGGCTTGAAACCCGGGGCCTGTACCGTCCAGCTGGACATGCACAGGTGCAGGCCTGTGGCTCCCGTTTTATTCTGCCATTGTACTTAAAGCATTTCTATGCACCAGAATTGCGTGACCATTTAACATGTGCTCATGTAATCGATTTAGGCGGGCTGGTGAACGGAAAGGGGCACGCACGGTTTCTGAGGGCTGATCTGTTTCTCCATTTGGGGTGTTCCCTTTGCAGTGTGTCATTTCTGTGGGTCCGTCAGAGGCCATTAACAAGTTTATTAGGAAAGAAGGAAGAAGCAGCTGTTCACTAGGATGCAGTTGAGCCATAACAAATATTTATTTGACTATTTACCGTGTGCTAGGAACTGGGCACACGTGAGGGAGTAAACACTCTCCTGGGCTGCCGCTCTGCCCATGGTGTGGTGGGAAGAGAGAGACAACAAACCACAGACGTGATAAAGGGGTGGACGACAGTGGTCACCGGCGGGGATGGAGCAGCTGGCTATGTCCACACTCGCCCATCCCTGTCCTCTCTTCTCTGCCCCTCTCTTCCCTCCAGTCGAGCAAACGCTCTGCTCTCTGCTGGGCAGCAGGGTGTCTCCTCTGCCACCTGCCCAAGGCACAGCCCCACAGGGTCAGCAGTACCAGGAGGAGCACACGTCAGGCATCTTCACTCACCTGAGCAGATGGCAGGAGCTGCTGTGCGAACCATGGACCAGGCAACCTCCAGGAGACCGAATCTGGCCTCTCCCGAGAGCCCAACACATTTTCCAGGCAGTATCCCCTTCTCTGTGGGCAGAGAATGTCCCAGGAGGATCTGCCTTCCCCTTAGTAGCCGTCCCCCGGAGGGTGGAGAAGGTCCGAGGTTGGGGTTGGGGGCTGGATCTATTATCTTCTCCTTAGGAGCAGGCCGTGTGTTTATTCTGGAGTCAGTCACTGGGCTCAACTTTCCTCTTGATTCTAATGGTGCTGAATCTTTGATGCATGATGTTTCCATATTCTTTTAATTGTTTCTTTTCTACTACTTGTAGTTTTGTTTTCTCCTTGATTGTATTATAGGGTTTTGTCTATTGCAGTAGTTCTCAAAGTGTGGGCCAGTCACACCCTGGGGGTTCCTGACACTGCCTCTGAGTCAGCAAGTTCAAAACTAAGTTCATAATAATACCTTTTTTCCCCACTCCCATTTTCTCACAAATGTACAGTAGAGTTTTCTGGAGGCTTCTGGATGAGTAATATTGCAACAGATTGAAGGTGTTAAAGACAAACAAAGCTGGATATTAGTTAAAGTGGTGAAAACAGATTTTATTCAGTAACTGCTGACAGTAGGGAAAAGAGCTGAGCTCCATTTGAGTTTGTGCAGAGGCGACTGGGCGTTTTAAAGGGAGAATGAGAGAATTGGCAGCGGGAGAGAGTGGGGGCTTGTGAAACATTACAAAAGGTTGGTCAGTGTAAATGTAATTAGGCCAGCTGTGTCTGCTAGCTGGTAATTATCAAAATTATCACAGAGACTGGAGACACAAGCCCCTATCCTTCCTGGATGATTAGATTGCAAAGGAATGGCTTTCAGGTCCTTGAGAAAGACACTTCTAAGTTGCAGGAAATACATAGACATCTTAAAGGGACAGAGAATGGATTCACGATTGTAAGCCCTTTTTAGCAAATGCTCTAAGAAAGGGAGGTCAGGCGCCTATTCTCAGGTGTTGGCTAGAGGAAACAGGAAATTCTCATGGCAGCATTTCTCAAACGCATTTTAATGGGATGCTGGAGTCTTTCTAGGAACACAGCCTCTTGCTACTAGAAGTCATGCTAGACGTTTGGTCCTCTCTTAGCACAGGGGTTTGGACTGAGTTCTTATGTGCTGAGAGTTCTGCAGTTCTCAAAGGCACAAGCAGCTATGGAAGTCCAGCTGCCCTCGGTCAAGTCAGACATTTAAAAGGTTTGCAAAAGTATAATATAATATAATGCCACTCATCACCAATTTTTATTTGTTTTGGAAAATGTAGCTATTTTCCATAAAGTAGGTTTTTTTTTTTTTTTTTTAAAGTTGTATCTGTCAGGGCTGCTGGAACAAAGTACCACAAACTGGTAGGCTTAAACAACAGAAGTTTATTGTCTCACAGTTCTGGAGGCCAGAAGTCTGAGATCAAGATTTTGACATCATTTGTTCCTTCTGAGGGCTGTGAGAGGAAGAGACTCTGATGTATCCATCTTTTTTTAGCTTCTGGTGGTTTGCTGGGTATTTTAAAATATCATCCAAAAGCTATTTGGTCAAAGAGGAAAAAAATAAGTAAAATAGAAAATAATAATCTGAATTTGTTTAGATAAAAGAATTAAAATACTCTATGTCAAAACCATAGGTTTTGGTGTCCCTTGGCTTGTAGATCCCTGCTTTCATCTTCACATGACTTTTCCTTGTGTGCGTGTCTGTCTCCAAATTTCCCCTTTTTATAAGGACACCAGTCATATTAGAGCAGGGCTCACCTTGGTGACCTCTTTTTAACTTAATTACCTCTATAGAAACCATATCTCAAAATTAGGTCATATTTTGACGTACGGGGTTAGGACATCAATATATAAATTTCCAGGGGATACAATTCAACCCATAACATACGATAACATATGATGTATTTATTTTTATAAACTAAATTAATAAAATATTAAAATTTTTGTTTTAATTGCTAATATGGCAAATATTCACAGATAGAACCTACTTAAACAAAAACTGTTTGGGGTCCTCATTGATTTTTAACACTATCAAGGGATCTTGAGACTAAAAAGCTCGAGACACGCTTGTCTGCAGTGTAGGCTTTTTTTAATTTTTTTTTTTATTGAGTTATTGATAGGTTACAATCTTGTGAAATTTCAATTGTACATTAATGTTTGTCAGTCATGTTGTAGGTGCACCACTTCACCCTTTGTGCCCACCCCCCACCCCACCTTTCCCCTGGTATCCACTAAACTGTTCTTGGTCCATAGTTTTAAATTCCTCATATGAGTGGAGTCATACACAGATTATCTTTCTCTCGCTGGCTTATTTCACTTAACATAATTCTCTCAAGGTCCATCCATGTTATTGCAAATGGAATGATTTTGTTCTGTTTTGCAGCTGAGTAGTATTCCATTGTATATATGTACCACATCTTCTTTATCCATTCGTCTGTTGATGGGCACTTAGGTTGCTTCCATGTCTTGGCTATTGTAAACAGTGCTGCAATAAACATTGGGGTGCACAGGACTTTTGGGATTGCTGACTTCAGGCTCTTTGGATAAATACCCAGTAGTGGGATGGCTGGATCGTATGGTAGCTCTATTTTTAGTTTTTTGAGGAATTGTGTAGGCTTTTTTTAAAAGGAAGCTTTGATAATAATTTTGTATGTACTCCTATGGTTTTGACATGGAGTATTTTAATTCTTTTATCTAAACAAATTCAGATTATTTTCTATTTTATTTATTTATTATTTTCCTCTTTGATCAAATAGCTTTCAGAGGATATTTTAAAATACCAAGATTGAGCTATTTCTCCTAATTATTAATTTGTCATTTTCTTGCAGTATTAGATAATATGGTCATGAGATTTTAGTTTTTTGGATGGATGACCCAGTGGATGATCAGGTCTCAGGGACATCTGAGAAGGTGATTTCTCTTTAAACATAAATCTTTAGTAAGAATCTGCTACTTCAAGCTCATTATTGTATTACTAAAAGTTTGCATGTCCCTTTTTGTGTGTCTGCTTAGTCCTTTGCTGCTTAAATGGATTTTTCCTGGTTCAGTGGGATCAGGACCCCATAGGAATCAGCGTGGGTCATGTGCCTAACACTGGGCCAATGAGTGTGACTTGAGAGGATCGGAGAACTATGATTGGTTCAGCCTGGGTCACAAGCACAGTCCTGGGCCAGAGGGTGTGGCTATTGAGATGGGGGACTCTGATTGGCCCAGCCTGGGTGATATGCACAGCTTCTGGGCTCGTCCCAGAAGTGGATATCTTGTATGGGAATCCGTGCAAGTTTCCTAAAGGAAAGGTCTCTTTTATGGATAAACATAAGAAATGTCTCTCCTCCATTTCATTTTGAATGCTGGTCACAAACCTCAAGGGTATTAGCTGGATCTGTGACTTTGTCACCGAGAGAATTCACACATTTTTGTAGCACAGGACAGTATTGCAGATATCTTGAAATATCATGTCACTCATCACTACTCCAAAATTATGATAGTTATTAGGGTCGCTACTAAATTGTGTCATTTAATGTATTAGTAAGGGAGCTCACATATTATTGTAATGGTTTGTTTTTAAGTATTTTGATAACTGTATTTCAGTATAACTTGCTTCCTTTGTAATCTTGTGCATTTTATGTTATGCCCTTACAAACATAATTCTGAGAGGCTGGCCCAGTGGCTCAGCAGTTAAGTGTTCACGTTCCGCTTCTGGCGGCCAGGGGTTCACTGGTTCAGATCCCAGGTGTGGACATGGCACCACTTGGCACGCCATGCTGTGGTAGGCATCCCACATATAAAGTAGAGGAAGGTGGGCATGGATGTTAGCTCAGGACCAGTCTTCCTCAGCAAAAATGAGGAGGATTGGCAGCAGTTAGCTCAGGGCTAATCTTCCTCAAAAAACAAACAACAAAAAAAACACATAATTCTGAGAAGGGGTCTGCAGGATTCACCAGATTGTCAAAGGGTTCTATGGCACAAAAAGCATTGAGTCTCTGTGGGAGCCAGCCCTCATGGCCTAATGGTTAAAGTTCCACGTGCTCCGCTTTAGCAGCCTGAGTTTGGTCCCTGGGCGCAGAACCGCACCACTAGATTGTCAGTAGCCATGCTGTGGTGGCGGCTCACATAGAAGAACTAGAAGGACTTACAACTAGAATATACAACTAGGTACTGGGGCTTTGGGGAGGGGGAAAAAAAGAGGAAGACTGGCAACAGATGTTAGCTCAGGGTGAATCTTTCCCAGCAGGAAAAAAAAAAAAAGAGTCTCTGTGGGATGCCCCTGGAGGACAGCTCTTCCTTTTTTCCTCTGGAACCTCTGTCCTAAGCTGAGAAATCAACTTTTTTACTATTGGAGCCATTTCACCTTGGGTCTATTTGTGACGTAAGCATAGCCTACCTTGTCTCAAAGCCAATAGGAAAACCATGGAGAATTCCAACTCTACCTCTAAGCTACCTCAAATGGAGAAAATGGAGAATGTAGCATGTTCTGAGATGGACAGTAGTGCTTGCTGTCACACAAATGTGGGTCAGCCCAGTGGACAGGTTGGAGACCTCTTGCACACCTTCCTGTGGTCTCGAGAGCTCACCCTATTTTCATGTGCATCTTTCCTTTGAAAACCCCTTTAGAGCATCTTCAAACTATTTCTCTATATGCTTGAAAATCCACTTTCTGAGGAGGCGGCATGTGAGTGGAGGTCTGAAGGAGATCCTTCAGGGAGGGAGCCATGGAGATATTTAGGGAGACAGTGTCCCAGGCAGAGACCACAGCAAGTGCAAGCCTCTAGATGCTCAAAGAACACACTTTCACAGCTCTCTTGTGAGACTTAAATAAATAAAGCCAAATACCATGACTTTTCCTGACCCTGGATAACGTTTTAAACTGGGCAGCTCCACCTTGATGTCCCTTGGGTACCTCACTGTAACCTGTCCAGAAGCACACATATTGTCCTTGCGCTCCAAGCTTGCTCCTTCACGTCACCTCAGCCTACTCAGTCATCTATATCATAAGTTGAGTGTTACTCTAGGTTCCTCCTGATCTGGTCACTGAGGCTCCATGGTGGATTAAAGATGGCCCAAAATTCTTTGTGACTCTTCCCTCCCCTTGACTCTGGGCTGATCCTGACTGATTATCCAATAAAATGTGGCAGAAGTGATGATGTGACTTCTCAGACGGTATCATAAGAAGCTTTGCAGATTCTGCCTGTGTCTCCTGGAATGCTCATTCTAGGGACATTCCTTCTTGGAACCTAGCCACCATGCTGAATGGAGCCCAAGCCATGTGAAGGGGTCTAATGTGAACGCTCCAGTCAACAGTCCCAGCTTAGCTCACAGCTGGCAGCTAGCATCAACTGCCAGTTTGTGAGTGTGTCATCTTGGATGCTGAGCCTTCAGATGCTTCCAGCCCCCACTGCTTCTAACTGAAACTGCATGAGAGGCTCCAAGTGAGAAGAACCACCCAGCTGATCCCAGTCAACTTATAGAATGGTGAGAAATTAAAGAAGTCAGTGTTTTAAACCTCCATGTTTGGGATGTTTGTTACTTAGTATTAGAAAAGTGGCTCTTTGCCCATGTGAGGACACAGCAAAATGTCGTCAGTCTGAAACCCAGAAGAGGGCTCTCATCAGAACCCAACCATGCCAGCACCTTGATCTCAGACTCTTCAGCCTCCAGAACTGCCAGGAGTGCAGCCCGTTCCTGAACCGTTGGTTAATTCACTGTAGTCTGCACGGACTTCCATCATGCCCACTTATTTATTACACTGGGCAGCAAGTGTCTCCTCGCCTTTCTTTCCTAGAATGCAAGCTCCTGACTGTTCCTGGATAGCAGGCATCATGCTACATTCTTCTCCATGCCTTGCACAAGCAACTGCAAATAACAGATGAGATCAGACTTTTACATGAAACAAGCAGCCAGAGACCTTGGGAAGAGCACACCACGACAGCCCTTCCTCTGCTCCAGGGACTGCCAGGTACATGGCACCTCCCCCAGGAATGGAATCCTGACTATGGAGTCTGGCAAAGCACCAGCTACAAACTACAGTTCCCAGCATCCTTTAAGCTGCAAAGACCTTTCATCACAGCGACCTTGGCCCTGCCGTCCTGGAACCACCAAGCCAACACCAGCAACCTTCTCCCTCTGTGAGGAAAACAGCCTGCGTATTCCTCTTGGATTCACCAGTCCCAACCAAAAAATCTGTACATATTTTGTGCACTTTGTGGACTTTACTGGCCACCTGTCAGTCACAAAGAGGAGTCAGATCAAACCCTAAAGAAAAAAGTGAAGCTGGCTTGTGGGTTTTTACCTCTTAAAAGTCTCTCCCTCCTGCTCTTTCCTTTCTATTTCCACCACATGGGCCTTATTTCAGGCCCTCATCATTGTTTTTAAAAATGTAAAAATTGTGTTTTTGAACAAGTAATACATTCCTATGGTTAGAAATTCATAAGGTACAACAGGTGTCTGGTGAGATCTCCCTCTCTCCCTTGACTCCCATCACCAATTTCCCTCCTCATTGGCAACTATTTTTAGTTCCTTGTGTGTCCTTCTGGAGATATTTTATGTGTTCATCAGTAAATATGTATAAATATTTTTCACCCTTTTATACAAGTGGTGGCTACCACACATTGAATTTTGTCTTGCTTTTTATTCATTTAATAATTTTCTGGAAATCTTTCCATACAAGCATATTGAACCCTTCTTTATTATTTTTAACAGCTTTATTGAGATATTAGTCACAATTCATCTATTTAAAGTGGGACCCAACTAGAGCATAGAGACTTTATGGGGCCAAAGAAATGACTGTCAAGTTAAGAACCTCAGTAGACAAACTGGGACAGAGGAGGGTCTCTGTTGAGAACCACAGAAGAAATGGCTCATGCCAGAACAAAAATATAAATAGATGAGATTTTGATGGAAAAGATAAGAGACCTGGTAGACATATCCGGAAGACCTCACGGGCAAATAATGGGAACTCCGGATGAAGAAAGGGGAACAGAGGGAGAAGCTAATGATCAAGGCAATCACTGAGGAAACTTTTCAGATGTGACAAAAGTCCTTGTCAGTTCATGGGAAGGGCTCACTGAGTTCCCAGCAGGAGAAATGTATTAATCTATTTGAAAACCTATTTGGTCACAAATGTGTGTGTTTTATGAGTAGGTGAATGTAAGTATTGTGACAGTTATGTCAAGCTTCTTAATCATCGCTTCTTGGTGAATCACTTATCTGCTTCATCAGCCATTTTTCTGAGAGAAATATGTTAAAGTTTCCCCAAATGGAGCCAGTCCCGATGGCATAGTGGTTAAAGTTTGGCACTCTCACTGCTTCAGTGGCCCAGGTTCACTTCCCAGTCTCAGAACCACACTACCCATCTGTCAGTTGCTGTGCTGTGGTGCCGGCTCACAGAGAAGAGCTAGAACAACTACAATATACAACCATGCACTGGGGCTTTGGGGAGGGAAAAAACGAAAAAAAGTTTCCCCAAATGACTGTAGATTTACCCATTTTCCTGATATTTCTACCAGTTTTCAGTTGGACTATATCTAAAGGTTCATGGCCACTTAAAATATTTGTAGATTTTAACATTTATTTTATAAAATATTTTGTAAAACATCCTTGTGCAGAACAGAGAGGGTTATTGCAACACGTGGTCTGAAACTTTGTGAAGCTCTTCATACCCACACAAGTCCCTTTCCAGAAACTCTCACCCTTGACACTTCTCCATCAGTGTATTTCCCTCACCAGCCCCTGAGAGAGGACTTTCCAATTTTAAAAGAATCCTTGCAAAGCCAATGGGCACAGAACAGAGACTCGCCTTTTAAGTTTGTATTTCCTTAATCACCTAGGTTAGATCTACGTATCTACTACTAGGCCATGTTTGAGTCATTTCTTCTAAGGATTTTGGATTTTCTTAGCTTACTTTTACCAGGTAATTTCAGACCATTTGCCTACCATAGATCATTCCATGTTCGTTCATCCAGCATTTATTGGGTGCCCTTTCTGCTCCAGATTCTCTGGGGTAGATCCTCTTGGGCCCTCTGCCTGGCAGCTAGGAACAGCTCCCTTCTCCTGTCTCATGGAAAAAAGATGCTGGGTTGCTCTGAGCATCTTTCTGGGGAGCTCAGCACAGATGGGGCCAAACACCAGGAGAACGACCGGGGGAGGTGATCACGCTGGGGTGGAGCATTTCTGAGGGCAGGCTGCAGAGACTGGAATCCCCCGACATAGCAGGGAAAGGCTCCTTCTTAGTGGCCACATACAAAATCCTTGAGTCTGGTTCAAGAGACAGGCTGTTTTCGACCTGGGGTGGCTGGGTGTGTGGCCTCAGTTTGTAGTAGGCAAAGGGTGACTTCTCCTCACTCACTCTGAGCCCAGCATGTGGGAAGGGTTTCCACGTGTGCAGGAGACATAGAAGCCACCATCGAGCTATCTGCATCTTCTTAGCTTCAACTAAAGGGCCTCTCTCCAAATGCTCCACATCTCTCCCACTTCTGAGAACACAGCCAGGCACGGTTCCATGATTTGGAGCGATGCTTCTTTTCCCTCTGGAGAGCCTAGTTCCAGCCTGGACTTGGCCACTAACTCACTCTGTGTCCCTGAAAACCCCTTCATAGGATGACTGCTTGGTCCCAGGCTGTGCAGTAGGAAATGGGCCTGGAGAATACTCCTCATCTAAGGGGAGGTGACTGAGCAACAGAGAGGTGGATGTAAGTGCCTCAGGCCACATAGCACTCTAAGGAAAATTTGCTGAATATGACTAGTGGGTCCGTAATTTTGTCCAAACTCTTCTTATTCCTCCCCAAATCTGCTCCTACTTCCCCCATCATCCCTCCAGTGCTCAAGTAAAAAAATAAAATAAAAATAAAAAACTGTTCTCCAACATTTCTTTTTTCTTTTTTTTTTTTGAGGAAGATTAGCCCTGAGCTAACTACTGCCAGTCCTCCACTTTTTGCTGAGGAAGCCTGGCCCTGAGCTAACATCCGTGCCCATCTTCCTCTACTTTCTATGTGGGACGCCTACCACAGCATGGTGTGCCAAGTGGTGCCATGTCCGCACCCGGGATCCGAACCAGCGGACCCCGGGCTGCCGAGAAGCGGAACGTGAGCACTTAACCGCTGCGCCACCAGGCCAGCCCCCAACATCTCTTCATTGAACAAATACTTGCATTATGTACCAGGAACTGTTTGGTGGTAAGACAAAATTCCTACCCTCGTGAGCCGACATTTTTTTGTGTGCATGGGGGGTGGGAGTGAGTGGGTTATAGAGTAAATAAAAGTTCCAGAGTAGCTTGCAAAGTAAATTAAAGTTCCAGCTGGTAAACTCGACCCAGACATTATTAAGAATGTTTAATACATAAATTCATATATTATATTCAGGGTATTTATAGGAGAAAAAAATGCATCATTTTTTTGTTCTCTTATCAAGACACTGCGGCATTTAAGCTAAACCTGTAGTAGTGCAAATGGGATTCAAGTCTCCAAGATGAAATCACAGGAATGAACGTCAAGACTGAGATGCGATGATGTTTTAGAAAACCAATCCCAAGCAGGAGCTACATGAACCATGTGCTTTAGCCACTTGTGTAGCCAGAGTTGCAGTTTAAACAGTTTGATGGAACAGGTATTGTGAATACTGCTAATTGTACTGATTTTTGAAGAGGTATGAAAGCTTGTGCAAAAAGGATTAACACAGCAGGCCTGAGGCTGTGGCTTTAGAAGATCCTGTTTGCAAGGTTGGCCCTTGGCTGGCATCTGGGAACTTGGCTCTTAAAATGCTGTCTGTACCCTAAGTGATAAGGATGTCTCACTGTGTCTAGACTGTGCAAACAATGTGATTTACACTGAGCCCTGCTTTCCTTCTGGGAGTCTGGAATGTGGTACATGCTAGGCAGAAGGTGCCTGCTTGCCTGGTTCCCAGTGTTCTTTGTATGACCCCCTCAGGTGAGGGAGAGCATTGGAAGCCCACATAGGAAGCACACATAGGTTTTCCCAGACTTTGCCTGTCTTTTCCCTTACGATCCAACTGTTTATCCTTGTTACATCCCTGCAGTAAATCTTAGCCTTGAGTACAACTACACGCTGAGTCCCATGAATTCTTCTAGAAAATCTCTGGATGTGGGGGTACTCCTGTGAGCCCCTAATAGTTCCACTGCTAGTTGTAACAAAAATATGTTTAGGATTATTTTGATATCTGTGTTTTAAAAAGGGGGAAGGGAGGGGTTGGCCTGCTGGTGCAGCGGTTAAGCGTGCACATATGTTCCGCTTTGGCGGCCTGGGGTCCGCCGGTTCAGATCCCGGGTGCAGACATGGCACTGCTTGGCACAGCCATGCTGTGGTAGATGCCCACATATAAAGCAGAGGAAGATGGGCACGGATGTTAGCTCAGGGCCAGTATTCCTCAGCAAAAAGAGGAGGATTGGGAGCAGATGTTAGCTCTAGGGCTAATCTTCCTCAACAAATAAAAATAAAAATAATAAAAAATAAAAAAGGAGGAAGGGAGGATGGATTTGTTTTCTGTTAAAAGCAGCCCCTGGGTCGCCCATAACAGATCTGGATCTGTTTAGGGTCTTTGAAAGTAAGCCACAAATTTAAGTGAAACTAACAGAGAGGAAAAAGATACAGTCATATGTCACTTAACGAGGCAGACATGTTCTGAGAAATGCATTATTAGGTGATTTCATCATTGTGTGATCACAGAGTGTACTTACACAAACCTAGATGGTATAGCCTACTGCACACCTAGGCTATATGTTTCTAATCTTATGGGACTACTATTGTATATGCAGTCTGTTATTGACTGAAATGTTGTTAGGCAGTGCATGCCTGTGTATGTATATACAATTTTGAGATTACTCTTTACGAAAGGTTACCAAAAAAAAATAGAAAGTGTCCTCAAACTATGCAAATTATCTAGGTACTACCTCAGCCTGACTAAGTGGACTCTCTGAAGATGGTCCTGGGAACCCAAAATTCATCTCCATTCAGATGAGTCTTACGCACATTTCAATTCGGAACCACTGGCTTCTGGGTATAAGAATCATTTTGGGTGGAAAGGTCTCAGGTTCCTATTTCAAATGAGCCCACTTCTTGGGTCCTGAAGAGCCTCAGGTTTCAGACTCACGAAAGGGCAGAACAGCTATCAAAGCAGGGCCTGACGCACTCCCTGTGTACACACCAGCTACTGTCCTTCCAATCCCTGCACACATATCCTTCCTGTGTGATTCACACTGGGCGTAGTCACCAGGAGTATGTGGCTGCCAAGTCCATGTGGTGTCCCCATTTTGGAAAGAAGGGACTTGAGGACACTGTGGTATCACTTGCACCTTTCGTATCTCAGCCTCTAGTAGCACCTTCATTGAACGAGGCTATTTTCAAGACTCACTGAATGGAAATGTCTCAGATGTTTGGTCAGCAAGCATTGTCAACATATGTTCACTCTGCTGGATCTCTTGGACAGGTCCTTCCTTTCAGGCTCCAGCATCTTCTGAAGGCTATACGTTGGTCCTGGCACCAGGAGGAACTTCCCAACCAGGAGGCAAGGTCCCCACCTGTTCTGTCCAGACTGCCCTAGGCAAGGCATTTCCCATCCCAACCTCAGGGTCTCACCTGAATCATGAGGCCTATGTTACTTAAAGGGTTATATGAAAGGTACCAGGTAACTGCCAGAGTGACCTTGGGGAAGTACATTCAGTGGTTGGTGGTTATGCAAACTCACACACCTGTCTTGCCCCTTCAGAATGGATTCTACCCGGTTGTCCCCAGATACCAGCACCTTCCAGGTCCCTACTTTTTGGGGTCCACTGACTTCCTGGTGATAAGGCTTCTGGAAAATCAAGTCTCAAAAGACTAAACCACCTCCTTTAATTCTGGGGACTTCTAAGAAGTCTAGGAGCCTTTCTGACCTACTGGAATCAATTCTAATTGGCCAAATGGAAGAGTCTGACATCTTTTCTTTTTGTTCTTGCTTTTAAAATTGTCAATTTACTATCACAGTGACACTGAATCAAAAGAAGGAAAACTGTACATAGTCTCACAAAACAATTACAGATGTCCTCATGTTTCGCTTGCCTATAGGTACACATTTGAAATAATTTGTTAGCCAAATAACAAGTGTACCACCAGGGAAGGAAATACTGCAGAAAGTTTAAAACGGAAAGCAGCATCTTCTGCCCCACCCCACCCGACAGTTATGCAACCCAACGACCACTTTTACCATTTCCATTCCGGTTCTTCCTGAGCTACCTCTGGAATTCTGATCTTTCGTGGCCTAGAGACTTTACTGACTTCCTGCTCTGATGAGGAATTTAGATTTGACTCACATCACTGCTCCTCTATTTGCTCCCAATTTTTGTCATATTAGTTTTGAGCCCCAATTTTGGTCTCCTAATTAACCTATTATATTTAAAAGCCCACATCCTAAGAGGAGGCTACAGGGACCACCCCACCCCCGACTTTACAACAGCTGCAGCCTGTGCTGTTACTGTTCATGACAGGCTGACAACAAAGGTGCTCTACCATGCTGCCATTATGAAATGCTCATGTCACAGCTCTGGGTTTCTTCCACAAATTAACACCACCAGTACCTACTGTTTATATCATATCCATGCAAATACTGTTCAGTGAAGGGCCAATCAAAAGAATCTGATTATATTTCCCTCTTTTATTTCAATTTCCTAAGTCCTCTGCCTCTTCCAGGAAGAATTATCAGCATCAGGGTCAAATGAATACTCCTTTCTAAAGTTTGCTTCATATTTGGGCAATTGTCTTGTACCATCTGTACACTTTCTTGAACAATTTCTTGACCTGAAAGTCTCTGATTACCTACTTTTTTTTTTTAATTCAAAGAAACATTCCTTTTCTTTAAAAAAACCACATTCCTTTCTTGGTTTCAAAATTATTCTCTCCAGAAGATTCTGCAATATCTTCTTAATAATGGTGTTCTCAATTTTTCATGCTGTATGGATCTTACATCAATCCTGGATAGTGGTTGGCATGATCTGAAGATATTCCTTCAGCTCTGGGAAGTTTTCTTTTTTTTGGGTCAAGAATCTTATAAAAATTTTATTTTCTTCAAGATTGGCACCTGAGCTAACAACTGTTGCCCATCTTTTTTTTTCCTTCCTGTTTTTCCTCCCTAAATCCCCCCAGTACATAGTTGTATATTTTAATTGTGGGTCCTTCTAGTTGTGGCATGTGGGATGCTGCCTCAGTGTGGCCTGACGAGTGGTGCCATGTCCGTGCCCAGGTTCCAAACCAGCGAAACCCTGGGCCGCCGATGTGGAGCGTGTGAACTTAACCACGCAGCCACGGGGCTGGCCCTCTTACTTGAAATTTCATAGTCTATTCTTGTTTTCACAATTCTCTTTTCTAAAGAGCATCTTACATTTATCTTTTATTTGCAATTATATCTTGACTTGCTCTTAGAACAAAACATTTTAAATATTTGGTTACCGTGAACAGTTATTTTCTTCGGGGCTGTTTTTCCTTAGGTATTTTTTCTTCCATGTTGGAGGCTTTCTTCAAGCCTCTGGCTCCTTGGCTCCCATCCATACTGAAGGGGCTATTGGAAAGCAGATGGGAAGCTCCATAGATGGGGGGAGGCAGTTTAATGGCATACCTTGCTTTAGGGGGAAAAGGGCAATAACTAGAAGATCCTTGAAATGCCAAAACAAGGCAGCCCTTGTTCAGGAGCATAATACACCAGATTCCCTACTCCTCCAGACTAATTTTTTAGCATATAACTCATTCCCTTCTTTACTTATTGCTTACCCACAGCCAGATACTTAATGCAAGACAAGAAAAAAAGGGGAGGTCGGGGGAGAAAACTTGGGAGTTTCATGGCTAGACCTTCAATTAACTCTTCTCTCCTGCTCCACCTGTCAGTCGGCAGCTCTGTGGGGTCCCATGACCACCACAGCTGCAGTCCTCTCTTCATGCTCCTGGCTTCAGCCTTTCCCACTCTGCATCTTCAGGCGACATCTCCTACCTGCTTTCATCTTGCTCAAGTTTGCAGTAATGGTCTCTCCCATGTTGTTCACCATTGTTGATTTACATTTCAGCCGTTTTTTGAACACGCTGCTCAATTGACCTTCTTAACCATCTATGTACACGTTTTTATGCAGTTGTAATGTTTTGTGTACATACTATTTTGGGTCCTGTTTTCATTTCACCTGATATTTTTCATATTGCTATGCACCCAGTTCTGATTACAGTCAACCTAACTGTGCAACAAAGGTGAGTTAGAGTAGAACAGAGTCCCTGAAATACTCAGAGTCTACCTTTAATTCTAATAAAAACCATTTCAGAAGACTTCCCATCCTTAGTCTTCCTTCAATTTGTGTTGTTAATTACTGGTTTACATTGAAAATGGCTGGTTTTCTAGTTCATCACTCAACACCAACTTCCTCATGCAATGATTTCTTCTTTGATGAAGTGTTTGGGACTCTGTATCAGGAATATCTTCCAGTCCCCCATCATTTCTAGGAATGTGTTACAGGGACAACATCTGATTAAGTTTGGCTGGTTGTTTGCACTAAAAAGATTATCTGGTAGGGAATTCAGAATGGCATTGTACCCAAGTCCTGTTAAGAGCTCTGACTGAGTTTTTCATCAGTGGTCCCAGTCATAGCTTCTCACCTAAATTCAGAAGTAAACACATTTTAGTGTACATACAAATCACTTGTGCTGCTTTTGGAAACTGCAGGCTCCTGGGTCTTAATGCTAGAGATTCTGATTTTGTAGATCAGGGTGAGCTTGATAACGTGCAGTTTCAACACACACACCAAGCAATTGTGATGCATGTGGTCACTAGACCACATTCTGACAGTCATACCTTGGTCATCTGATGTCTAGTAAAGTAGGTCTGGCAGTAAGCTTTTCCATCTTGATTATTCATAGGTTTTCTCTCTCATGAGTTTTCTCATGTTGAACAAGGGAAGTATTATAACTGAAAGATTTCCCACATTCGTTACATTCATAGGGTTTCTCTCCAGTATGAATTCTCTGATGCCTAGTAAGTTGACACCGCTGGCTAAAGGCCTTTTCACAATGATTACACTCATAGGGTTTCTCACCAGTGTGTGTTCTCTCATGTTTTGTAAGGGTTGATCGATCACTGAAGGCTTTCCCACAGTTGACACATTCATAGGGCTTTTCTCCAGTATGTGTTCTCTGATGTTCAATAAGGCGTGACCTCTGACTGAAAGCTTTAACACACATCTTACACTGATAGGGCTTCTCTCCAACGTGTGTTCTCTGATGCACAATGAGGGGAGACCTCTGGCTGAAAGCTTTTCCACAATGACTGCATTTATAAGGTCTCTCTCCAGTATGGGTTCGCTGATGCACAATAAGCTGTGATCGCTGCCGAAAAGCTTTCCCACAGTCATTACATTCATATGGTTTCTCTCCAGAATGAATTCTCTGATGTGAAAGAAGGTGAGAGCTCCCAGTAAAGGCTTTCCCACACTGATCACATTCAAAAGGCTTCTCTCCAGTATGAGTTCTCTGATGTTCAATGAGGTGAGAGCTCCCAGTGAAGGTTTTATCACACTGATTGCATCTATATGGCTTCTCTCCAGTGTGAATTCGCAGATGCCTAATAAGTTGAGTGCTTCGGATGAAGGATTTTCCACACTGGTTACATTCATAGGGCTTCTCTCCAGTGTGCATCCTTTTATGTGCAACAAAGTCAGAGCTTTGGCTGAAGGATTTTCCACAATGAGCACACCCATAAGGCTTCTCTCCAGTATGAATTCTTTGATGTACAATAAGGTTAGAGTTCCACCTGAAAGATTTCCCACATTCATGACATTTATATGGTTTTTCTCCAGTGTGAGTTCGCTGATGCCTAATAAGTTTGGAACTCTGGGTGAAGGATTTCCCACACTGGTTACATTCATAGGGCTTCTCTCCAGTGTGAGTTCTCTCATGTACGACAAGGTCATAGCTCTGGCTGAAAGACTTCCCACACCGGCTACATTCATAGGGCTTTTCTCCAGTGTGTGTCCTCTGGTGCACAACAAGCTTAGAGCAACAGCTGAAAGATTTTCCACACTGATTACAGGCATATGGCTTTTTTCTGGTCTGAATGTCACAGTCAGTAAAAGATGAGGCCACATGGAAGGCATCACAGTCCTCCTCATACCTGAATGGTACCTTTCCAGGATCTCTTATTTCAGTTTGTACAAGGCATTCGTCACACTCACACTGACTTTCCCCAAAATGCATTGGCTTGTGTTCACTCAGAGATAGGCTATGATTAACGATGTCTCCATAGTCCTTACAGTCATTGCTGTTCTCTGCTGAAGAAATTATATTATGAAAATGAAGGGAGGTATCACAGTTGAAAGAGTCACTACTGACAGTATATTCACAAGGTTTTTTATTTCCCATTTCACCATTTGCAAGTTTATTCAAGTAAATGCTCTGACAGAAGGCTCTAACACTTTGATGACTTTCACAGGGCTTCAAGTCAGTCCAGTCTTTCTGATGATTAATGAAAACTGAATTCTGTTTCAACTTTTTAACCTGTGCATTGAACTTTTGGAAATGTGTTCTTATGGGTAATGTTGAAGGTAGAAGGCTTAAGCTCAGATAACTTCCCCAAAGGTCATGCTCACAATGTTCCCCTTGAGCAAACAGTCTCTCTGAGGTGAGTCTTGTTTGACTCCAAGAGTCCTCCTGGTGCTCTCCTAGCTGGTCCCTCCAATCCTGCTCTTCTCCTAATGACAGGGACCAGAAGCCCTCTTCCCAGACACAGTGTTTCACTTCCACGTGGTGGGATGTATCCTCCGCAGCAGTACCCTCTTTGGAAGTTGGCTCTTTCTTTTCAAGTGTAGTCTTCCAGTCTGAAAGAAATCCAAAATGTCTGAAAAATGGAGAAGCATCAGAGGGGAGGGTGAGATGAAGGAGACCACTAAGTATGAGAAGTGTCTCTGGGTTGGTTTCTAATCCATAGACTGTAATTTCACACAGGACATGAAAGGGAGGGATGGATCAGAAACAGGAAATCAGTGGTAAAGTACAAAAAACAAGCAAAGATAATGACGTGGTGACCCAGGAAGACTGGTCCCCAAAGAGGGAGCAACGGAATAAGAAGCAGCAGGGGAGGGTGAAGATTAAGGGAGAATTCACAGAAAGAATTGGGTCTGAAAGTATACAGCCCTCAATAACCACAAAAGATACCTATGTCCTAATTGCTGGGACCTGTGAATGCAGTGCCTTATTTAGAAAAAGGGTCTTTGCAGATGCATTAAGGATCTCGAGATGGGGAAATTATCTGGTGGGCCCTAACTGTCATCACAAATGTCCTTATATGAGGGAGGCAGAGGGAAATCTGATACACACAGAGAAGGTGATATGAAAATGGAGCAGAGAGGTTTGAATATGTTGGCCTTAAAGACTGAAGTGATGTGGGCATGAACGAAGGAATGCCATAGCCACCAGATCCTGGACAAGACAAGGAGAGATTTTGTCCTGGAACTTCCCAAAGGAGCATGGCCCTGCTGACACCTTGATTTCAGCCCAATGATATTGATTTCAGGTTTCTGGCCTCCAGAACTGTGGGAGAATCAATTTGTGCTGTTTTAAGCCATTCAGTTGGTAATTTGTTACAGCAGCCACAGGAAACTAAGATGGGATCCTAACTGGTGCTTCTACCTGGATTACTGACCCTTAGTTTATTTATTTCCTAGTTTTGGATCTTGAACAGGATTCCAAATACCAATACTGACTTAATATTCTCTTTTTTCTTTTCCTCAAAGCCCCCCAGTGCATGGTTGTATATCTTAGTTGTACATCCTTCTAGTTCTTCTATGTGAGCCGCTGCCTCACCACAGCAACTGACAGATGGGTGCTGTGGTTCTGCGACCAGGAAACAAACCTGGGCCACTGAAGTGGTGAAGTTAACTACTAGACCATCATCGCTGATCTGACTTAATATACATATATTTTTTGGTGAGGAAGACTGGCCCCGAGCTAACATCTGTTGCCAATCTTCCTCTCTTTTTTTTTCTCCCCAAAGCCCCAGGGCATAATTGTATGTCATAGTTGTAGGTTATTCTAGTTCTTCTATGTGGGATGCTGCCACAGCATCACTTGATGAGTAGTGTGTAGGTCCACACCCAGGATCCAAACCAGTGAACTCCAGGCTGCCAAAGTGGAGCGTGAGAACTTAACTGCTAGGCCACAGGGCCAGGCCCTGACTTAATATTTTTTTTCTTTTTTTTTTTTTTTTGAGGAAGATTAGCCCTGAGCTAACTACTGCCAGTCCTCCTCTTTTGGCTGAGGAAGACTGGCCCTGAGCTAACATCCATGCCCATCTTCTTCCACTTTTTTATATGTGGGACGCCTACCACAGCCATGTCCACACCCAGGATCCGAACCAGCGAACCCTGGGCCACCAAGAAGTGGAACGTGCACACTTAACCACTGCACCACTGGGCCAGCCCCATGACTTAATATTCTTAACACATCACTTCTACCATTTCTTCAGGCTGCCCACAGAGAAAAAAAGTCTTTTGAATCACCCCAGAATTGATGCCACAGACTCCCCAGAAAAGCACTGTCATCCCAGAAGCAGCATGGTCGGCCAAACTGGGTTGCAACCAACTGGCCACTTCTGAGGCTCATTTTCCTGGGCAGTAAGCCAGGAACAAGAATGTGTAGTTTGCAAGGTTTACCGTGAGGTGTAAATGAGTCAATATGTGAGCCTCACACAGTGTGTGGTACATGGTGCACTGTTAGCACATGGTACTGTTGATAAAGTCACACTTGTTACAGTCCTACTGGGGACTCCCCCCTCTGCTGAAGATACTGGGCGTCTAACAATGAGTGCCACAGGCTCTCAGCTCAGGACTCTGGCCTGGTCCTCCAAGATTCCCCCTTTACTTGTCACTCTGTCCATTTTAGTCATGTAGCCACTCATATCCAGTGCTATCAAGGCCTCTGCTTGAGTCCCCATGCTTTGCTCTCCAGGCCTGCCAAGGAGACAAAGATCCTCCTTCTGGCAAAGTATTAACTACACTCTCTAGCCATCCCTTAACTTCCAAGAGGATGTTTCCCTCATGTCAGAGACCCTCTTTCTCTCTTGGGCAACGTCCTTACCTACACTCAACATCCTCCACAATCAACATAGTTCTCCTTCCTAAAACTCTCCAGTTTTCCTTTGGAGTATGGCCTTGGAATCCCTGTTGATAAAGAATCTTTTCAAATGCAACAATGGTTCAACAAAGGAGAGTGAAAGGGTATTTGAGGATGAGAAGGAGGAAAAAAATTCTTTGGTTGGCTAAGATATGTCCAAGTTGTGCCTAGCCATTGGAAAATGGGCAAAGGAGGCTAAACATTCTACAGCAGTATCTCCATCAGGAACATGAAATGAGGAAGACAGACTGTGCAGGTCAGCCAGAAAGTAACGTCTATGACAGACTAGAAGGGAGACGCTGCCAGTAAACCGAATACAGAATGACGTCATTTGAGAACCAAAGATAAGTACATGTAGGTGAGACTTCAGAGGAAGACATAACAGGCTGCAGGTGAGAGTCACAGGGTAAGAAGGAGCAGGAATACACGGGATAAATTCAACACCTCCAGGCCAGGGGCATGTCAGATATGTGAAGGACACACATGATGCTTATTGCTAAGCGAAAGCAGCCAGTCAGAAAAGGCTATACATCCATGATTCCAACTACAGGACATTCTGGAAAAGGCGAAACTCAGAGAGACAGTAAAATAATTGGTGGTTGCCAGGAGTTAGGGTAAAGGGAGGGATAAACAAGTGGGGCAGAGGATTTTTAGGGCAGTAAAACTACTCTGTATGATACTATAATGGTGGATATATGACATTATACATTAGTCCAAACTCACAGAATGTACACCACCAAGAGTGAACCTAATGTCAACTACTGATCTCTATTGATAATAATGTTATCAATACAGGTTCATCAATTTTAACAAATGTACCACAGAATGCAAGATATTAACAATAGGGGAAACTGTAGGGGGCAGGTGGTATATGGGAACTCTGTACTTTCTGTTCAACTTTCTGTAAACATGAAATTACTCTGAATATACCGAAAGCCTTTGCATACTTTAAAGTAGTGAACTGTATGGTATGTGAATTGTATCTTGATACAGCTGGCAAAAAAAAAAAATTCCAATTAGGCTGACACACTGGGACGTATAAAGAGATGGGTCTATGGGATGAGGAGAGGCGGGAAAGCAGGTCCAGGAATGGCCACTTAGTAGGAATCCTGGAAGGGTTGCTGCCATTTCGTAGGTCACACAAGTTCTCATCACACCTCAGGATCACCTAGAAGTCATGGAAACGTCCAACATGGAGGAGGGGTGGACATCCAACTGCAGGGCAAAGGCCAGGCTTGAAGGGGAGGCCCAAGGAGCTGCTGCCCCAGGTGCAAGTCAGGATCAGGGACTCAAGGAAGAGAGGCGGCACAAGGACCTGGGAATAAGACAAGTTGGCTGAGGGGTGAAGACCAAAGGGAAGATGTGAACAGAGTGAACCTTCATGTGACAAATGGCTGGATGACAGTGACATGTGTTCTTCATGGCCTGGGACAGAGGGACAGGCTGACGTGGATGGGAACGTGGCTGCCTTCTTAGACATGAGGAGGCAGCAGAGAACACCGAGGAGGCTCCCCACAAATGGCCTCCCTCCTCCTCAGACCCGGGGCCCAAAGAGAGCCCTCTGCCCATGTTAACCGACTGGGCTGTGGGCCTGCTCTCACCTTGGGGAGGTCCCTGCCTCGCCCTCCATGGGTCTTCCCCTTGCTCCAGCCAGGAGATCATGTCCGGTTTGGAAAGCAGAAGCCCTGGTCAACGGGGGAAAACACAGGACTTGGTGCTCTGCTTGGAGACAAGGAGAACCACGTCCTCGGGCCCGGCCCTTTGCCCTGGGGTCAGATGTGGATGGACTAGGAAGGCCCCAGCACCATCCCAAGCAAACTCCTTGCTCCCTGAACTACAGGTCACAAACCTGCCGTGGAGGCAGAACAAGTGGCCCACCCAGGATCTGCATCTCAAAGGAACCCACTTCTGGAATGCTTCCTCCCAGCCTAGGTGCACCTATGAGAAGAGCCACAGCTTTGAGCCCCAGAGCCCGCCTTACCCAGGGAGAACAGGTGGCTGCAGGTCTCCAGAGTCACGTCACGGTACAGCATCCTTTGGGCTGGGTCCAGCTGTCCCCACTCCTCACGTGTGAAGGTCACAGCCACGTCCTTGAAGCTCACAGGGGGCTGAAACATCACTGTGTTACCATGAGGCCCTGCCTCCCGACGTGGAGGGTGGGAGGTTGGGGTGGCACAGGGGACGGAGATGACGTGCACTGAAGATAATGTCCAGGAGTGCCCCAAAGGTTCCTGGCTTTGGGCTGTACTCAGGTCAAACACAGACCCAGGCACATGGCCCTTCACCTGCCAGCCTTCCTTGAGAGCAGGCTTGAGCAGCCTTTTCTGGTGCCAGGCCCAAGTTGGCATCTTAGCTTCACAACTTACTAGCTGGACATCTGGACATGTCTCTGAACTTCTCTGGCACGAGTTGCCCTGACATGACTATGAAGACAGCCTCCCATATCAGGGAGTCTCACAGGACATGAGGGGAACTGGGCCCTGGCACCCGGGAAGCATGCAGACAATGCCTGTGGTGTTGGGACCCTGAACAAGGTCAGGGACCCGCTCCTTACCCCATAGCGTGCTGCTGGTCTCTAAGGGTATGGAGGCTCCACTCTGCCTGCCCTCGAGGGCCCACTGAGCAACGACCACAAACAGGAGGTCTGAAGCAGAGACTGGGCCCATGGAACGAAGTAAGGGAGGTTCAGGCTGGGTCGGGTCCTAGGAGCTCCTGGCCCATTCACACAAGGAAGGCAGGGAGCCCCTGGGCGTCTCCCGAAGGCATAAGGCAGCATTACTGAGCTCCCATGTGTGCCGGCCTGAGGAGGCTGGTGCTACTCATGGAGCCATTTTGCAGCCGAAGAGACTGAGGCAAAGAGAGTGAAGGTCCCTCACTCACCTGGGATGGGACTGGCTGAGAATGCGCTTCTGTTTCCTCCTCATAGCTGAAAAAGTTGTCGTGAAGAGGGCAGAGATCCTCAGAAGGCAGGGCTGGGGTTAGGGGAATAATTAGGGATTCAGCCCCACTTCAGAAGCCCCAGGCTCACAAGCCCACCCCCGACCCCCAACAAACGAGAAGGTGGCTGGTACAGCTGAGGAATATTCTCTTGGGGTGTGAGGAGCAGGAAGGCAGGACTCCGACCTCGCCAAGGCTCTGAGGTCAGACGAGGTGGTAAAGCTGGCTTTCCAGTTGCAGAGTGGGCCAGCTGCCTGGGTCTGGGCCTGGGCTGCCCCAGGCTCGAGGTGAGTGCCCAGGCACGCACTGGGGTGTCAGAACCACGAGTCCATAGATACACAGTTGTCCCTCTACAGTCAGAGAAGGAAGGGCCAATTTCTCCAGTCATTTCAAGAGACCAAATAGGAGGAGGCAGAGTGTCAAAACAACAGTACAATTTTAAAATATCCCAATGAAACATCAGCTGGTTTCCAAAAAAACCTGTTTAGTTTTCAGATACCAGTGAAACATGAGCTGATTGAAAAAAAATTTTAAATATCACAATGAAACACTGGCTGGTTTCCAAAAATGAGGGGTCTGGGGGGGTGGGAATGGGGATAAGGAAGATATGAAAATTCCCAGGAGGACAGCTGAGGACACTCGATGATGGGGTGCTGTCACAGGCATACCCTCCTTCGAGCCATTCTGGAGGTGCAAGGATGCTGTCCCACAGCCTGGGTGGCTCACTCATCACCCTCTGCCTTCCGTCACTTCGTCATCATTTCCCACACTCTGCTTGTCCCACTGAGACAGCCAGGCAAAAACCCTCCTAAATCTTGCCCCCAATCCTTCCCCATATTTGACTCCAGCTGACCCCACTGAAAGCACACCCACACCCATGCCCGTGCTCGCACACCATCTCCCCAGTCACTGGTCAGCGGGATGGCCCAACACCCCAGAAATGCATCCTGTGCGGTGCCTTTGCTCACACCCAACAACCGCTCACTTGGCCAGATGGCGCCTCTCACTCACCTGGCGCCTGTGGGTGAACTCTCACCCTCTTGAAACTTGGAACTACCATCTGGCCTAGAGGCCCCAAGGGACGACGACCGTCACTCGTGACTTCCAGGAGGCAGACATTCACCATTCTCCCAGCTTTGAACACTGGCATTTTCCTCACCTCACTTTCTCTATAAAACCCATTTTCCTGGAGAACCAAGGATCGAGTCACAAGTCAGGGAAATCATGCTCTCTCCGTGCCTCATGTTTCTGGCAGGTCTCACCTTTGTCTTCAAATGCTTGGGTAAGTTCTTCCACCAGCATCATCTCCTCTTTGTGGTTCTCCAGGTGCTGGGCTTTCTCTTAGGTCCTGAGCTCCCGAGAGCGTGTGTCGGGGGGCCGCTCCTGGACACTGACAGCAGGAACACAGGGCCAGCACCACCTGCAGCTACTGGAACCATGAAACCCTCCAAGGCAGCTTCCCGCCAGCTCTTATTTCCAAGACAGTCTCTTCTGGGAACCCTACTGCTTCGACACACAGCTGGGGTCTGAGAGCTCCCTTAACTCTGCAAGGACGCTCTCCTTCTGGGCACAATCTAGGCGGTGGGTCCCAATCTCTCTTTCTCACACAAACTTACGGTTCTTCAGGCAAAACAAGCATTCAACTCCTCTCAGAATAACTAGAAAATGAAGAGAAAGCAAGCTGAGCAGCTATTTCCATGCTGACACAGAAGATGATGCCTTCACACTGCAGGGCTGTGTCTGACCTGGCACCCGACCAGGAGATACGGCAGCAACGCACAGGCAACGGATGGAATGCCAGAATGATCAGAACTGCTGTCAAATAAGGAATTTGGGGGGAAAACCATTCATATCCCACTAAAAAATGTTTAAGGCAGAACATAAGTCTGTGAACAAACGTTCAACGTTCAAGTCTCTTAGAGTTGGTGTGAGCACACGTCTACCTGACTCGCAGCATTAAACTCAAAGAATAAAATGACCTCCCCCCAAAAAGGCAAAAGCTCCATCCATCCACAACATGGGGTGGCCACATGGCCAGCACACAAGGGGCTGACTCCGCAGACCTGAGTTCTCCACGTCCTGCACAACCTAAGGAAAGGTCTATTCCGTGACCAGCTGCAGGGAGGTCACCTCTGAGTCCTTGGGGATATCCTGCCTGATAAAATGTCTTTGTTTCCTCGGGGACCCCTCCACAGTGAGTGCCAGACTCAATGAAAGGACAAGGCCACCAAGAGGAAGATGTCTCCAGGACGTGTAAGAAAGTCGGCCATTTCTGTAGAGCAGTGGCTCTCAACTGGGGGTGGTTTTGCCCTCAAGGGACATCTGGCAATGTCTGAAGACATTTATGGTTGTCACAACTTGCCAAGGGGTGGATGTAGAGAGGAAAACTACTGGCTACCATCTAGTGGGTAGAGGTGAGAGATGTACTAAGCATCTCGAAGCGCACAGGACAGCCTCACCAGAGAATGACCGGCCTCCTGCGTGGAAAGTGCCAGGGACGAGAGATTCCGCTTCACAGACAGACAGGAACTTGAGGGCAATGCTGCGTCACGGGGGCACCAGGATTCTTCAGCTCAGGGCAATCTTACAGATCAGCATATCTGCAGAAAATCTGAGGCTATAGATCACTCAGCCCCCTTTATTTTCACTAACTTCTCTTCTTGAGTGAAATGGAGAACTCAGAGGCTGGTTAGGTCAGAAGTGACAGCTAGCTCTCAGGATCCTCACCTCTCACTCACCACAAAAGGCTGTCACCCACCGGATGCCACCACACCTGCGACCACATCCCCTTCCACTCTTTCCTCCTCTGCTCACAGTGTCTCAGTTGACCCCTCTGTTTGCACACTGATTGGGGTTTTGCAAATTTTTTTTTTTTTTAAACTTTCAAGATTTTATTTTTTTTTCCTTTTTTCTCCCCAAAGCCCCCCGGTACATAGTTGCACATTCTTCGTTGTGGGTCCTTCTACTTGTGACATGTGGGACGCTGCCTCAGTGTGGTTTAATGAGCAGAGCCATGTCCGCACCCAGGATTTGAACCAATGAAACACTGGGCCGCCTGCAGCGGAGCGCGCGAACTTAACCACTCAGTCACGGGGCCAGCCCCAAGTTTTGCAAATTTTTTTACCATGACTGTGGTTGGCTGAAAAATGGCCCCCAGAAGACGTCCATGTGCTAATCTCCAGAACCTGTGACTATGTCACCTCCCATGGCAAAAGGGACTCTGGAAATGAAATTCAATTCAAGATCCTGAGATGGGGAGATTGTCCCGGATTTTCTGGTGGGCCAATGTCATCACAGTGCTCCTTACAAAGAGGGAGGTAGGAGGGTCAGGGACGGAGGAGGAGAGGTGCTAACAAAAGCAGAGGATGCTGGGCTGTTAACCAACACGTTGTCCCTGCCCTTTGTGCTGCAAACCACTCATGTATGTACTTCCCAACCTGGAAATGTTTATTTTAACACCTGATCCCCACCCTTGTGCCAAGAATGCGGGGGGCCGAGCTAGGACACTAAAAGTCCTTCTTGACACCTCCTCCATGCTCAACTGTCACATTCGGTCAGTCACAAAAACCCGGGGACCCTGCCTTTCAAATATCACACACCCCTGGTCCTCAATGCCTGGCCCTGCTATTGCTTCTTGCTTGGGATACCACAGCAGACCCGACTGGGTCCTGCCTCTTATCTTTCCCCTGTTCTCCCAGGAAACCATGGGGACCTACGGGATGCAGCATCTATCACAACACTCTTCTAAGTGCAGCTTCTCGCTGTGCTCAGGTTAAACTCCAAATTCCTCCACAGGCTCTGGAAGTTCTTTTCCAGATTGAAACCACCCATGGAGTTCTGGTTCAGATGCCCACCGTGTGTGTCAGTCACGTGAACATCTTTCAGTTCCCCGTGCTCCCAATGCTGCACCTCTAGTCATTGGTACGTGCTTTCCCATCTGACAAGCACCTCATCACTTTGCTGACTCCTCAAGTCTCTGTTTCCATGCCAATTAGGGGCCATGCAAATGAAACTCTGGGCTTCTAGCGAAGTTCACACATTGGGGTGTCCACTCTAATCCTTTGACAGATAAGATACAAAAAGGAAACATATAAGAGACACAGCACAGATAAAAAGCAGCACTGAAGTCTCCATGGATGAGTGGAAAGTACAGCAAAGTGGTGGTGGGTGTGGGGTCCTTGGGCGATGGGCTTTTGGGGGCCATGCAGGAAGCTGGCAGAGGCTGGGGTTTGGTTCCTGTGGCCTGAGAGGATGAACCACGTGCCAGGCTGTGCTGCACCAGAGTGGAGGCCTCAAACTGAAACCAGAACCCACAGTACCCCTACCCTACTTGCTAAGAAATCTGCTGACAAAACTGCATGAGATGAGCAAGCTGCTCACCTGGTGCATCGGTTCCCTGCGGCTGCTGAAACAAACTGCACAAACATGTAGCTTAAAACAACAGAAACTTATTCTCCCACAGTTCTGGAGGCAAGAAGCTTTTCTGCTGAATGCCCTTTTTATTTATTGCTTTCATCTCTTTGCAATTTGTTCTGAGAAATGGGTGCGCTGAGGCTATAAAACATCTAGGAGGGCATTCCTAACTCATGATTTTCTTTTTAAAAGTCACCAATAGGTAAAAGTGAAGAGGTCTGAACAGCCAAGTCAGAACCGAGTAAACTAATACCCAGGAAGCTGCCCAACCTCACCAGAACCAAGAACTCCAAAAGCAGGCTGAGGTGTGGCCACGAGAACTGCTCAGAGGAAATCTGTTACAAATGGAGAGCAGCATGGCAATGTATAACAAGAGACTGAGTTATCAAGGTCTCAAGTCTAGAAATCCCATCACCAAAGTGATGGAAGACATTTTAAGGTTAAAGAAAAAAAAAAAAGGTGTGTGGGGGTGTAGCCTAAATCTTTGATGGTAAGAGTTAAGCAGTCTGTGGAACATCCTCTTGATATTTTATTGTGGAACCTTTAAAGTAAGACTTTCAATGAATAATATTCATGAGGAATGTTCAAAGTTCTAAAATTTTTAATTTATTTAAAAGTCACAGAGCAATCACAATCTCGGGCATTTATTCCAGATAAATGAAAACACGCATGCAGAAGCCTGTATACAAATGTTCATAGCAGAAATTTTCATAACAACCAAATACTGGAAACAACCAAAATGTCCTTCAATGGGCGAATGGCTGAAGGCTGGTACATATATAACATGGGAAATTACTTAGCAATAAAAAGAATGAACTATTATACATGTAACAACCTGGATAGCTCTCAAGGGCATTAAATTTAGTGAAAAACATTAATCTCATAGGTCAATTAAAAAAAGAGAGAGAGAGAGAAACATACCATGTTCATGGATTACAGGACTTGACATAGTAAAGATGTCAATTCTCCCCAAATTCATCTATAGGTTCAACCAATCCTATCACAATCCTAGCAAGGTTTTTGTAGACACGCACAAATTTACTCTAAAATTTATATGGAAAGAGAAGGGCCCTAGAATACCTAAAACAAATTTGAAACAGAAGAATAAACTGGGACAAGTTACTCTTCCTGACATTAAGGCTCACTACAGAACCGCAGTAATCAACAGTGCGGAATAAGCAGAGGAATGAACACCTAGATCAATGAAACAGAATAGGGAACCCAGAAACAGACCCAGAAACATATGCCCAGTTTATTATTATTTTTTTTAAGGTATAAAAGAATCCAATGGAGGACTGAAAAGCATCCAAGAAACGGTGCCAACAATTGGATATGCATAGGCAAAAAAACGAACCTCAACTTATCTCACATCTTACACAAAAATCAACTCAAAACGGATCACAGACATATATAAAACATAAAACATTTAGAAAAAAATAGGAGAAAATCTTCAGGACCTACAATGAGGCAAAGAGTTCTTTGACTTGACATCAAAAGCATAACACACGATAAACTGGACATCAAAATTTTAAAAAATGTTTGTTGCCTGAAAGCCCATGTGGACAGAATGAAAAACACAAATTATACATTAGGAGAATATTTGCAAACCACATATCTGACAAAGGACTCATAGCTAGAACACACAACGAACTCTGAAAACTCAACATTAAATAAACAAAAAAAATCCAATTAGAAAATGGATGAAAGACATGAAACAAACATTTCACCAAAGATAAACAGATGGCAAATAAGCACATGAAAAGATGCTCAACATAGTAAGTCATTACAGAAATGCAAATAAAAGCCACAATGAGATATCACTACACATCCATTAGAATGGCTAAAATTTTTTAAAAAGTGACAATACCGTATTGGAGAGGATGTGGAGAAATTGGATAACCCATAGATTGCTGGTGGGAATGTAAAATGGTGCGGCCACCTGTGCTATGGAAAATAGTTTGGCAGTTTTTTAAAACGAAAAATGGACTTACCATATAACCCAACAGATGTACTTGGGGCATTTATCTCAGAGAAATGAAAACTTATGTCCACACAAAAACTTGTACACGAAAGTTCATAGCAGCTCTATTTGTAATAAGCTAAAGTGAAAACCACCAAAGTGTCCTTCAATGGGTGAACAGTTAAACCGTGATACCTCCATACCATGAAATACTACTCAGCTACAAAAAAGAACAAAGTAATGATACATGCAACAATGTGGATGACCCTTGACGGAATTATGCTGAGTGAAAAAAGTAAAGCTCAAAAGGTTACATACTGTATCACTGCATTTTTATAATATTCTTAAAATAAAAATATAGAGATGGAGAACAGATTAGTAGTTGCCACAGTTAGAGACTAGGGGGAAGGAGTGGGTATCCATATAAACATGTAGCAGGGAGCCTTGTGATGGAACAGTTCTGTATCTTGACTGCGGAGCTGGTTACATGAAGCAACACATGATAAAACTGCATAGACCTATACAGATGCACGCACACACACTAATGAGTGCATGTAAAACTGGTGATATCTGCAAAAGCTCTTTGGAGGGTACCGATATCAACGTCCTGGTTTTCATATTGTATATAGTTATGAGAGAGGTGGACACTGAGGGAGGTTGGGTGAAAGGTGCACAGGATCTCCCTGTACATCTTTTTTTTTTTACAACTTCCTATGAATCTATAATTATTTCAAAACAAAAAGTTTTTAAAAAGTTAGGTATGATTTCATTAGTAAAACATTCTCAAAAACACAAAACCATAGGGATGAAGAACATACCAGTGGTTGCCAAAGGATAGGATGGGGTACAGATCGGGTGAATACAAAGAGGTAGCAAGAGGAAGTTCTCTTGTGGTGACAGAAAAGGCGGCGCTACAGCCAGAGTCCTGGACTCAGGGGACTGCAGGGTGATGGAGAGAAATGGGCAGATTCATTCTCCACCTTGGAGGCAGAATGGCTTGTGCAACAGATGTTGGGGATAGGGGTCACCAATGACATCTCTCGTTCTGGATGGAAGAACTACAAAAAGGTTGTACCTTTTGTGGAAACAGAAAAGGGGGAGGAGAATCAAGACAGGTTAAGACTGGACACAGTTTCCAAGTGGAGATGTTACACAGGCAGTTAGATCTGCCAGCCTGAGAAGAAACTGGGCACCAGCAACATAAAGATATTTAAATATCTTTTAATTTAAATAATTTAATTTCTTGTAAGCCTGCCTGCTTGGAGACAAGAAATTCAACCCTCTTTAACATCTATGTTTTGCCCTCCTCACAATCCTCAATTTCTACTGAAACAGTTCAGAAGATTAATTTGACACTGTATTAGTTTCCTAGTGCTCCTGTAACATATTACCATAAACTTCCTGGCTCAAAACAACACAAAGTTATTATTTTATGGTCACCGGGTTAAAATCAAGGTGTCAGCAGGACCGCACTCCTTGGGGCCCTGGAGGAGCCTACATTCATTGGTTGTAGCCCACAGTCAGCAATCCCATGTTTCTGTCCTCATATCCCATACTCTGACTCTGACCGTCCTGCCTCCCTCTTATCAGGACCTTTGTGATGACATTGGTTCCGCCCAGATAATCCAGGATAATCTCCCCACCTCAGGATCCTTAACTTAATCACATCTGCAAAGACCCTTTTGCTATGTAACCTAATATATCTACAGGTTTCGAGGATTAGGATGGGGAAATATTTGGGGCCATTATTCTGCCTACCAAAAACATTATGTTTTTCTATTCTTAAAGAGAGCTTGGTTTCCTTTAAAAACCCTTTCCTGAAACCTACATAACAGTTATAACCAATTAACAACGACAGTTTAGATTTAAAAAAAAAGATTTAAAAGTTTTTATTTCTTTATCAAACACCATCACAGTCATAATGGATATAATGTTTAAAAAGCAAAAACGTATTCATGATATAAAAAACAAAGATGCAAGATGAAAAGTCAGAATATTCTGTCCCATTTTCAAAACAGAATGCTGTGATTTATTGTGTATCCTTCCAGAAATGTCGTGTCTAAAGCTTGTGTTTTATACTTTATAATATAAAATATGTGCTTCATCTGCACACAGGCACATACACAAATGTAATCAACGTGTACTAACTGGAAGCTTTTTTCACTTACGGTTCCTGGACTCCACTCCATATCCATACAAACACATCAGTTGTATTCCTTTATAAAGCTATCTGATCATCCACTCTACACAGGGACCATAAGTTATTCTGATGGACATTTAAGTTTGTCCTGTTTTTGGCTATTATAAGCAATGGGCAACAAATCTCTTTGCACATATATTTTACACACTTGTGGATTTCTGAAACAGAAATGCCAAGAGGTAGAACTGCAAGGCCAAGAGCATGGCTGCATTTAAAAATTTCAGTAAATGTTGCAGAAGCTCCGGCAAATGGCTGTTGCATTCACACTACTATGACTCCCACCAACAATGTGTGAGAGAGGTCGATTCCCTCTGCTCTGAGATCAGAACACCAAAACCTGTTAAAAAAAATAATTAACTCCCCTAAATTTAATGTGTAAATTCAATAAAAAGGCCACCAGAATTATTTTTTGAACTTGACAAAATTAGACTCAAGCTTCTTTATTAAAATAAAGACATGAGAAAGAAGAGGAGAAAGTGATAGACATGAACAGGTAATTCACAATAAAATAAATGGCATGGCTGATCCACGTAAAAAGCTGCTCTCTGAGGGGCTGGCCCCGTGGCCGAGTGGTTAAGTTCGCGCGCTCCGCTGCAGGCGGCCCAGTGTTTCGTTAGTTCGAATCCTGGGCGCGGACATGGCACTGCTCATCAGACCACGCTGAGGCAGCGTCCCACATGCCACAACTAGAAGAACCCACAACGAAGAATACACAACTATGTACCGGGGGGCTTTGGGGAGAAAAAGGAAAAAATAAAAAAATTTTTAAAAAAAAAAAAAAAATTAACACTAAAAAAAAAAAAAAAAAAAAAAAAAACACCACGGGGCCTCTGACCCTAGCCTCCTCCCCTGCCTCACTCTCCTTGCATTTCACCCCTCAGAATCCACCAACCACTCAGGCTGTACTTCTTGTAAGCCAGGTGCTGTGCCCAGCACTTGCCTGAATTCATGCATCTGATCCTCCCCGCAACCCCACAAGGAAGATTAACAGTACTGTCCTCATTTTGTAGACGAGGACACCAAGGCAGAAAGAGCTTGAATAAACCCTAATCAAGGCCTTATGGCTGGGGAGTAGGAAGCCAGGAACTCTGCACCCATGGCCCTAAGCACCCTGCCATCCTAGCTCTCAGCCTCCTGCTCTGGTACACCCCTGCCCAGTCCACTGCCCCTGCCTTCTCTCTTAGCATCCTCCATCCAGGGCTCAGCAGTCAGCCTCTCTCACTTGGGTGCTGTGCACAATCTGCCCCACGCCACTGGCTGCCCTCTCAGCCTGCCCCTGCTGGCTTCTGAGTCCTGTGTGGTACAAGACTGCGATACCGACATCCACTCCATCTCCATCCCCCTTACAGCAACAAGTCCATGCTCGAACTCCCTCTTCCAGCCCCTCTCACCATTATCCTCTCTGTGCAGACAAACCTGCCTCCTAATTCACTCCAAGGGATGACCCTAGACAACTCCACTTTCCTGGCACACAAACTCCTCTAGGCCTGCACCCTCCCTAGTGGGTCCTCTCAACTTCTCAGGGGAGAGGTTTTCCTTCTGGTCAAAGTAATTCCTGCATCCCAGCGCCCCGCTCTTACCCCTAGGCTGCTGCTCCTCAACAGCTGAGCCCTTGGCAGAGGGGCCAACACGCCCAGTCTCGTCCTCTCCCTGCCCTCTCACTCAGGAACACACACACACACACACACAAATGTACACCACACCTAAGAAAGCTGCCCAAGACTCTACATGAAGCCATCTTGTCCTGACACTCCTGCCCATCCTTGGGCAGTCTCCCACTGTCTGTGTCCACCTCCACCCTCTGTTCTCTCCTTCCTTGTCCAGAGGCATCCAAGGGTGAGGGCTGGGAGCACCCATTCTGCTGCCAGCCTGCCTGGTCTCAAAGTCCCAGCTCCACCAGTTGCCACTGTAGGACCCTGAACAGCCCTCCTTCACCTCTCTGGGCCTCAGTTTCCTCATCTATAGACTTCTGGGAGAATAGCAGGCCCTGCCTCATGGTGCTGCTGTGAGGACTAAATGAGTACTATTTATAGACCTTAACATCGTGCTAACACACAGCAGTGGCAGAGCAGATTTAGTCCTATCACTATACCTGCACACAAAAGTCCCCTTCGTTCGTCATGCTGCACCCAGAAGGGGACTAGTCTGGCTGCAAGGCTGGGGAAGAGGGTGCTTCTTCTCCTTCCTTCTCCGGTTTCCTCTTTCCCTGTTAGTGGGGTGGGGTTTCAGGGACCGCCCCATGCTCCGTCTCTAGTCCAGACCTGCCTGCCTCCAGGGCTCCCTGTCCCTGCCATTCCTTCCTGCACATCCAGCCACACACTCCAGAATCCTAAACTCAACACCGCTGGAGAGACCAGGAATTCCTTCTCTCTCTCTCTCGCCCTGTGACCTCCATCCTGGCTCCTCGCTAGAAGTGGAAACTCAGAGTCCTCAGCTCTTTCCACTCCCCCTTGCACTGAGTTACTTCCACAGCCAGATGCTTCTACTGCATGAGGCTCCTTGAAACCCAGGCTCGAGCCCTCACGGACAGGGAAGCTTCCAGACCAGAGCCCCTGCTCTCCTCACCCGAGTCCCGCTCGCCTCTCCAGCGCCTAACTTGGGGCGCCAGCGAACACAAGCAACGTAGGCCCCGACACCCCGGGGTTCATGGATGCCGTCTGCCCCGCCTGAACGGCTCCTAGTTCTCTGATCGCTTGGGAAACATACGTTTTCTCTCCAAACTGAGTTCAGAGTTCACGTACCAGTGGAAGACAACGTGTCCACGTCCCGGGGCAGCCGCACGGAGGCTGTCGCCTACCCTCCCGCACAGAGAGCCTCCCACGGCGGGCGGCGTGAGCGCACTGAGGGGGAAACGAGACGTGAGGCGCGGCTGCCGGACGAGCCCCATCCCCTACGCCCGCCCGAGGTCCCCGCCACCAGCTGGGCGCTGAGGGGACGCCGCGGTCGGAGCGTCCACCAGCCCAGCCCAGCCCAGGCCCCGTCCTGCAGCAAGGCAGCCTCGGACCAGATCAGACCCCGTCGGGCTCCGCTGCAGACGGGGCCCTGACCGGACCCGCTCCCGCCCCGTTCACGCAGCCGGAGGGACTTGAACCTGACAGGCCGCTGCCCAGGCCCGCTCCATCCCAGGGCGCGGCCCAGGTCCCTTCAGCCCGCCCTGGCCCAGTCCTCCATCCCGCCGCACCGCGCCAACATCTAAGTCTCCGTCCCGGGCCCCGAACGCAAGGCTCACCTATTAGCGCGGGGCAATGGCGGCGCTTCCGGTGGGCGGCGGAAGTGCGCGCGTTCGGCACAACGAACTACAAGTCCCAGAAGACCGCGGGCCGGCGGCGGTTTCTCCCGCCAGCGGCGTCGAGGGTCGAGTGTCTTGCTGCCGCCGCCAGCCCGAGGCCGGGTGTCACGAGACGGCGGCTCGCGTGCTGGTCTCGAGCGTCGCTCCTTCGGCTCTTCTCCTGGGTGCGCCTCTCCCCGTGGCCCCAGGTCTCCTCGTTTGGGGCTGAGGCCGCGACGCCAGAGCGGACGCCTGCGGCCGACGTCGAGCGCGGGGTTCGCGTCCGGGCGGCGCTGCGCCTCCGGCGTCTCCGCCTCGTGGTCCTCCGACGCCTGCCCGCGGAGGAGGGTGCGGCACGCGGGGGGCGGCGGGAGTGAGCGCTCCGAGCCCGGCGTCGTCCTGGGTCTCGGCCGCCGCGGAGAGGGAGGTCTGGTGGCGCCCGAGAGAGCGTGAGAGACGGAGGCCGGGCGGCTGGAAGCGAGGCTCCCCGGTGGCGGCCGAGGGTACGCCGTTGGCTCTCTCCGGCCTGCCCTCCGTGCGACAGCGGCAGGCACAGGGCAGCCGGCGGGCCGGGCGGGGCCGCAGGGTGTGGGCCGCAGAGTCGCCTTGCGTCTGCTCGGCCGTCGCTTGCGGGCTCAGTGTCGCCGCCTGGGCTCGGGGGCGGAGACCCGCCGCCGCTGCCTTCCCGGCTGTTCGCGGAGGGCTCCCGGGGAGCCGCCCTGGCCGCGCTCGCACCTCGGGCCCCAGCGTCGCCTTCCGTGCCTGTGGCCGGCCTGCCTGGCGCGGACGCCCCCGGGGCGGGCGCTCCGCACCTGCTGACGCGGTTTTAGTCCTCCCGGAGTCTGCAGTCCGACTTGAAAGGGAGAGGCTCAGGGAGCGGCGTTGACTCAGGCGAGGGCATTGTGGCCAAGGAGGGATGGCGCGTCTGCGGTTTTCCTCTCTCCAAAGTGGACGCGGGACGCTAGTGTGCCCTTTTGTTGGCTCTGGACGGCGTCGTCTGCGTGGGGTGTCGAACAGTACGCGGTGCCGGCACCGCGGGGCGAAGTCGGCGCTGAGAACGGCAGAGCTGAAAGGTGGAAAGGACCAGGGTCAGTGTTGGGATCCTCCTTGAGTCGCTGAATCCGCTCTGGAACTTTTCCTTCGGAGGTAATAAACGACGCTTTGTGTTCTTGTCATAGAAAATTTCAAACGTACAAGAGTAAAGAGAATGGAATGGTGAAACGTCATGCTTTCCCCATGCATTATCCAGCTTTATTTACTGTTAGCGCTCTGCCTTTAGACTTATCTTATCCCCACCTGCTCCCAGCTACCACTGGATTATTTTAAAGTAAATCCCGCATACGTCATTTCACCCATAAATACCTAAGAGTGGCTCCCTAAAAGATGATGATTTTTTTTCCAGAATAGGGAAATCCGTAGAGAAGGTAAATTAGTGGTTGCCTAGGTCTGGGGGGAGTTTGAGGGGAAATGTGAGTGACTGCTAAATGGATATCAGTTTCTTTTGGGGGTGATGAAAATGTTGTAAAATTGATTGTAGTCATGGTTCTAAAACTAAGTATATTAAAAACTATTGAAATGTGCACGTTAAGTGCATGAATTATATATGAATTGTATCTCAATAAAGCTATTTAAAAATCAGTACATAAGGTTACCAACACCTACTGAGATAAAAAATATATAATGGGGGAAAAAAGATATTTTTTTCTCTACCAGTTTTTGTTTAACCATTTGCAGACTTAACAGTATGTTTTTCTCCAAAAAATTCATTTAAATGGCAGACTAGAAACATTTTAACGATCTGTCGGAAAACCCATTTCATGTTTAAGGTACCAGCAACTATGGTGTTATTTACTATTTGAGTTTAGGGATGGTAATTTTTTTATTCCACTCACTATTTCTCTGTTCTTAAGATCTTCAGATTTGTTGAATATTTCCCTGGAGACTGAACAGTCTCAGCATTAAGATATGACAATGCACAGGTTTGTGCTTCATCTTGCCCTTTGCATTTTCAAAGAACTTGGAGTCATCCAGCATTACCAAGGATTGTCTCTCTGTTATAGCTGCCACCCACAGTCCTGAAGTCATCTCACAGTTTGTGATCAGTAATGATTGGTGCAGAGTGCATATGTCAACATGGAGGTACCAATGTCTGGCGACAGCCATCGCAGTCTTCCCTGTCTCTTGGAAAAAATGTTGTGTTTTCGGAGATTGAATATCGAGGGGAAGAAAATGGTTCCTAGTTTTTGGTGACAGACCTTGATCTGGGAGGTAGAGTGCTGGTCATGGGAAGATGTGGTTTCTAGTCTTGACTCTGCTGTGTTATTTTGGGCAAGTGCTGGTCTTGGGCATTGGATTCGTCTTCATCAATGAAATCATGTTGACCTCTTCCAACTTTAAGGGCCATTCATATATCTTTACCATGTTAATTCTTTTAATTGAGAAATTGATTGGCTACAAGTTAATTGTACATTAGTTCTGAGTTTGATAATCTCATTATGTAGCTGATTTTGATAGCCAAAGAAAGATTTTTAAATACATAACTACAAAATCATTAACACACCTAAAAATATTAATAATTCCTTAATATCAAATATCCAGTGTTTACTCCAAATTGTGTCAATTTTTTTACATTGTTTATTCAAATTAGGATCTGAACAAGGTTTACATCTTGCATTTGGTTAATGTATGTGTCAATTTTTTTACATTTTGTTTATTCAAATTAGGATCTGAACAAGGTTCACACCTTGTATTTGGTTAATGTATGCTTAAGTCTTATAATTTATGGATTTCTCCTATAAGGGCTTTTTACTTTTATTGCCTTTTATTTGTTGAAACCAGGTAAATTTTCCCATAGGATTTACCATATTCTGGATTTTGGTGATGGTACCCTTATTGTGTCATTTCTCTGTCCCTTGTTTTTCTTGTAAACTGGTAGTTGGATCTAGAGGCTTAATTAGGTTCAAGTTTGCACGTTTGTTTGACAATCCTTCATAGGTGTTGAAGGTGTTTCCTCTTGCATCACATCAGAAGGCACATGTCTGGTGCCCTTCTGTGATGTTTATTTTGATCATTGAAGAGCTGACAGCCTGATCCACCTGTTACAAAGTTCTTCAACATTTTTCACAGAATGGTTTTAGCAAACGTTGATGATCATTGCCTACACCCATTATTTCATTAGGAATTGCAAAATGGTGGTTTTCTTTTTTTTTAATAAATTACTTTTTTTCTTAAATATTGGCACCTGAGCTAACATCTGTTGCCAATCTTTTTTTTTTTTCTTTCTCCCCAAAGCCCCCCAGTACATAGTTGTGAGTGTCTCTGGTTGTGCTATGTGGGACGCCACCTCAGCATGACCTGATGAGCAGTGCCACATCTGTGCCCAGGATCCAAACCGGCGAAACCCTGGGCCACTGAAGCGGAGCGTGTGAACTTAACCACTCGGCCATGGGGCCAGCCCCATGGTTTTCTAATTATACCATTATTTCTGCATCTATTTGCTGGAATTCGTCCATAAGGAAAAACTTTCCTTTACCAACCTTTTGGTTACCTTGAGGTATGGTTTGTTCAGAAAAGCTAGGATAAATGCTTTATTCTTTCCCTTTGAGAAGACTGAGATGTGCTAGCATCCTCCAAAAGTAGCCAGAGTATGTTTTATATACATAGATTTTTAACATATTCTGTGTGTTTTGATCTATTGCAGTGAATAATTTTTTTTTTTATTTTTTTTTTATTTTTTTTTATTTTTTCCTTTTTCTCCCCAAAGCCCCCCGGTACATAGTTGTGTATTCTTCGTTGTGGGTTCTTCTAGTTGTGGCATGTGGGACGCTGCCTCAGCGTGGTCTGACGAGCAGTGCCATGTCCGCGCCCAGGATTCGAACCGACGAAACACTGGGCCGCCTGCAGCGGAGCGCGCAAACTTAACCACTCAGCCACGGGGCCAGCCCAATAATTTTTTTTTTTAGATTGGCACCTGGGCTAACAACTGTTGCCAATTTTTTTTTTTTTCCCTGCTTTATCTCCTCAAACCCCCCCTGTACATAGTTGTATATCTTAGTTGCAGGTCCTTCTAGTTGTGGGCTGTGGGACGCCGCCTCAACGTGGCCTGACAAGCGGTGCCATGTCCGCGCCCAGGATCCGAACCCTGGGCCGCCGCAGCTGAGCATGCGAACTTAACCACTCGGCCACAGAGCCGGCCCCTGCAGTGAAGAATTTGATGCTCCACTTGTCCAAATGTTGGCCAGGAGCAGCTCCTTCAAGCTGGCTCCTGTATCCTTTTGACAGGACCTCAGAAGCCTTTGATGGCTTCTTTGCTTTCCAGTCTAAGAAGATGTTGCAAGGCTCAGATTTACATAATCTGTAAATTTCCTACCCCAACTCTAAAATTGGCCATTTCTCTGAGGAACCTGGTTCTTTTTAGTGGGAAATGTGTTTCAGAGACCACGCTCTGGGCACTAGGAGTACTCATTACTACTAGGGTAGTTATTATAAACCTCTACAGTAGACAAAGTTGGGATTTTTTTTTTTAAGAGATAAAACATTTTTGGATTTGTCCTGATATTTTTAATTCAAATTTAGGATGACAGGGCTTTGATTTTTTTATTTTATGCTTTGATTTTTTATCTGTGTGGTAAGCTTTTCATTGAATACTTTCAATTTTTAGAGATCACTAAAAAATAATCTAATTTATAATTATGCAAAAACATTTTCATGGTTCCAAAGTGAAAACTACAAAAACAAGTGTACATTCAGAGAAGCCTAGCCTCAGTGCCTGCTCCTCCCTCTGTTCCTGCCCTCTCCCATTGGTAACCATTTATATAAATTTTGGATTATCCTTTCATTTTAAAAATATATATAAACAAGTACATTCTGCATGTGTATCCCTCCCCTTTCCTTAGATAAGGGGTCCCATACCACCCAGTGCTGTGATATACCTTGTGGGTTCCACCTAACCATTTGGCTGGAGAAGAGTCCCCGGCAGCTGGCCAGGGCACCATTGTATGGCAGGACTGCAGTTCCTTCCACCCGTCTCCTATTGATGACGTGTAAGCCGTGTCTAGCTTTTTGCTATTACAGATAGTGCTGCAAGAGATACTCCTGTGCCTACGTCCTTTTGTATTTTCTCCAGTGTATGTTTGGAATGGATCCCTAGAAGGTGGGTCAAAGGTAAACGTATATGTACTTTTGCCCAGTACCTCTCCTTTGAGGTTGTACCTTTTTGCATCTCACCAACAATGTGTGAGAGGGTGTGTTCCCCACAGTCTCATCCACTGGCTTGGCATCAAACTTTTGAATCTTTGCCAATATGATAAGTAAGAAATGGTGTTTCAGTGTACCTCTAATTTGCATTTCTCTAATTATGAGTGAGGGTTTCTCTAATTGTATCTTTTAATATGTTTCAGAGCCATTTCGTTTCTTGTTCTGTGAACTGATCATATTTTGCCCATTTTTCTGTAGGGTTGTTAGTCTTTTAGTCTGGCTTTAGAAGTTCTTTATTTGGGCCACCCTGGTGGCGTAGTGGTTAAGCTCATATGCTCCACTTTGGTGGCCTGGGGTTCGAGGGTTCAGATCCCAGGTGCGGACCTACACCACTCATCAAGCCATGCTGTGGCGGTGTCCCACGCTGGGTGTGTTCCCAGCTCTAGGCACAAAATAGAGGAAGATTGGCAACAGGTGTTAGCTCAGGTCCAGTTTTCCTCACCAAAATAAATAAAGTCTGAGTCCCCTCCACATGCAAAAAAGAAGTTCTTTATTTATTAGCAATATTAACCTGTAATTTAAATTGCAAATTGCAGTTTTTTGCAGTTTGTAATCTTTTTATATTGCTAATGGTATCGTGGGGTTTTTTTTTCCCCATACAAAAGTTTATTATTATTTTTTGCAAGAAAAGATTTGCTCTGAGCTAAGATCTGTTGTCAATCTTCCTCTTTTTTTTTTTCGTCCCCAAAGCCCCAGTGCATGATTGTATATCCTAGTTGTAAGTCTTTGTAGTTCTTCTGTGTGAGACACCACCACAGCATGCCAACTGACAGATGGGTGGTGTGGTTCCAAGACCAGGTAATGAGCCTGGGCTGCTGAAGCTGTGAGAACAACGAACTTTAACCACTAGGCCATCAAGTCTGGCTCACAAAAGTTTATTTTTACATCATCAACTTTATTAATATTTTTCTTTATTGCTTCTGGATTTTGATTCATGGATAAGCAGTATTCTCAAGTTATGGGGGAATTCACCCATGTTTCCTCTAGTACTTGTATAGCTTTATATTTTACATTTAAATCTTTGATCCACTTGGAATGCATCCTAGTGTAGGGTGTGAGGAATAACTTCCATCTTACCTTTTGCCATGTGCTTCCACAGTTACACTAAGTAGTCTAGGTAAATAGACTACCTTTTCCTGTTTTGAGGTGCCTCTTTTATCATACACTAAATTTCCACATGCAGTTGAATCTATTTCTAGATCCTCTTTTCTGTTGGATTCGTCTGTCTATTCATGTGCCAATACTACAATTTTTCAAAGATAAAGGCTTTGTAATATGTTTTACTGTGCAGTAGAGCTAGCCCTCCCTCATTGCCATTTCCCAGGGTGTGCCTGACTCTTGCTTGTTTATTATTTAGCCCTTATAAATTATGGAGGGTTGGAAGAGGAGCTAGTAATAATAGTAATATCAGTAGTAATAAAGAGCTTACTGACTGCCAGCCCAGTAAAGCACGAGTGTGTATTAAGTCAGCACTCCTCTCAGCAACGCTATAAGATGGACACTGTATTAACTTCCCCACGGAACAGATAGGAAAACTGAGGCACAGGGGGGTTAAGTAACTGGCCCAAATTGGCACAGCTGGTAAGTGGAGGAGCCCAGATTTGAACCGAGACCATCTTGCTCCAGAGCTTGGGTTTTTCCCACTATCTGCCAGTTTTAGACCAGACTGACTTGGAAATTCTGGATTCCCTCAACTCCTAGTTCTCAGCCATGTCTCCTCTTCTACTGGACCCTCAATTTCCCCAGCGCTGCCAGGAGGAGGCCTCAGGTGGAGCCCTCAAAGTTGGGGTGTACAGGCTGAGCATTGGTGCTGCTGGCAAGAACCACTCACCTCACTCAGATGAGGTGAGACTGCAGGCAGAAGCAGCCCAGAGCACCGCCACCCCCGGGACGGGAGGGAACACTGCTGACCACTTCTCTGACCTGGCTGGGCTTTCCAGGTTTGGGTGCGTTCCCAGCTCTAGGCATAAAACATCATCCTGTGTGACACTCCCCGGCTGGGTAGCCCCTCACACAGCTCCCGGGAATGCCACTCCCATGCAGGGCACTGCTCATGCGGCCTTTTTCTTCCTGTTTTGTGGGGTTTTAGTTTCTCAAACCTGCTTTTCTTTCTCTTGGTGTTATGAATGGAATTCCTGCCTTTGGTTCTTCCCAATGCAGGTGGAAAAACCCTAGTGAGGGGCCCGCCTGGTGGCGCAGCAGTTAAGTGCGCACGTTCTGCTTCTTAGAGGCCCGGGGGTTCTCCAGTTCGGATCCCGGGTGCAGACATGGCGCCGCTTGGCATGCCATGCTGTGGTAGGCATCCCACATATAAAGTAGAGGAAGATGGGCACGATGTTAGCTCAGGGTTAGTCTTCCCCAGCAAAAAGTGGAGGACTGGCAGTAGTTAGCTCGGGGCTAATCGTCCTCAAAAGAAAAAAAAAGAAAACCCCCAGTGAGACGAGAGCAGGAATATTCCCTCTGCCATCGGGGCTGCAGAAGGACTCTGTGCTGCATCAGGGAGTCACCTTGCAGAGGCGAGGAGACTTGCTAGCCACCTGGACTTGAGATGTTGCCATGCCCTGTGTGAATAAACGTTACCTCTAAGGACAGTCTCTAATTCTGATTGATTGTCTCCTCACCAGTGTGGCCCTGATGATACACTTCTGTTAATATCTTTGCTTCCTGTGAGAATGTGAACCTTACCCCAGCCCTGTCCTCCTGAAATATAGCAGCAGTGGAAGAAATCTCTCCCCCTTGTGTTCCTGGAAACGTCTTACTGCAGAGAACCACCACCATTCCCCGCTTGAGTTAGAGAAGACTCACAGATAACCTCTTGTATATCTAGGATCAGCCAGAGACTTTCCCTTTGTTTGTCTCATACGTGATTAGCTGAACTGTTTGTCCCCATGATCAGTTGGAACAAAATGCTTGTCACCTTGACGTGACCAAATTTAGTTAACCTTCCATCCTCCTGACAGGACCCTGAGTTTTAACATACCGTCAGCCTGGGCCAGCATCAGAATGCAGAACAGCCCCTCCCTAACACTCCTCCCGAAAATCAGCTAAAAAACCCCAAAACATTTCTTGAGCAACTGTCCAATGCCTGTTCTTTCTAGTATCTCTATAAAAGCAAAACCTTTTTCTGCCCAACATTTGAGACCCAGATGTTAGAGCCAGAGTTTCCTCTCTGTTACAGGAGTCTTTCCCAATAACGTGTCTCCTTCAGTCTGGATTTCTTTTCACTTGATGCCTGCAAGGTCCTGGGAGAGCTTCTTTGTTAAGCCCCAGATGAGGGTTGTTGCCACATCTTGTCTCTCCCCCTGTGCCTGGAGTGGAATTACAGGCTTCTGCTAGATTTCATATTTACACAAAGAGTTTGAGAGTCCATGTCTCATTTAAATTAACACCTAAAATGTACCTTGGAGTGTGCACAGTGAACCAGCTCTGAGGTTGACATTTGTTGCTGAGGGTGTGATTTCTGCAAATAACAGGATCCTATCAGCTTAGGATAGGTCCTTTCTGGATCTACTAACTGATGCCACGCAGGACGGTAAATGCCTTCTCATATCTTCCAAATAGGTCTACTTGGTTGTCCTTGGTAGCGAGTGACAGAAACTGACTGTGACCCATTTGAGCAGAACAGCTGGAAGGGGTTCAGGCCAGGATGAGCTGGAGAAGGAGGCATGGAAAGGGACTGGAATCAAGGGAAGTGGTGGCAGAGACCTCCTAGCCAGATGCCTTCCTTGGCCTTGCTGTCGCAGACATGCGTCCAAACTCTGGATCTGGTATTTCTGGAACTTTCTGTAGTAGGCAGAATGATGCTCTCCTCAAAGATAGCCTGGGGCTGGCCTGGTGTTATAGTGGTTAAGTTTGTGCACTCCACTTTGGCGGCCTGGGATTTGCACGTTCAGATTCTGGGTGCAGACTTAGCATCACTCATCAAGCCATGCTGTCGCAGCATCCCACATAAAATAGAGGAAGATTTGCACAGATGTTAGCTCAGTGACAATCTTCCACACACAAAAAAAGAAAAAAGATATCCATGTCCTAACCCCTGGAACTTGTGAAAATGTTACCTTATGTGGCAAAAGGGACTTGGCAGATGTGATCAAACTGAGGATCTTGAGATGGGGAGATTATCCTGGTGAGCCCAGTATAGTCACAGGGCACCTTATTAGTGAAAGGAGGCAGGAGAATGAGAGGGAAAGGCCAATGGGACAATGTAACCACCCCCTAGCTCTTTAGGTTAGGGGAAAGTTGATAAAGTGAGTGGGGGTTGGTATAAACCATCCCACAACAGACCACCTGCTATGGACTGAATGCTTGTGTCCCCCCAAAATTCATATGTGAAAACCCTACCCCCCAGTATGGCGATAGTATTAGGACATTAAGGCTCTGGGAGTTAATCAGAATTAGATGAGGTCAGCGGCTGGCCCAGTGGCATACTGGTTAAGTTTGCTCATTTTGCTTTGGTGGCTCAGGGTTCATGGGTTCAGATCCCGAGTGTGACCTAACACACCGCTCATCAAGCCATGCTGTGGTGGTGTCCCACATATGAAACAGAGGAAGACTGCCACAGATGTTAGGGCTAATCTTCCTCACCAAAAAAAAAAAAAAAAAGAATTGGATGAGGTCATGAGGGTGGAGCCCTCATGAATGGAATTAGTTCCCTTATAAGAGTCACTGGAGAGCTTGCTTGTTCTCCCTCCTTCCACCAGATGAGGAAACAAACCTGCAGCCCAGAAGAGAGCTCTCACCAGAACCTGACCACGCTGTCACTCCGATCTCAGACTTCCAGCATCCAGAACTGTGTGAAATAAATTTCTGTTGTTTATAAGCCGCTCAGTCTGTGGTATTTTGTTGTAGGAGCCTACACAGACTAAGACATCACCCATCCTTTTGCTGCAAGTATATCCTAGGATCTGAAGCCTTCTGATCCTCACCTTGGGCTTAGATGCTCCTGTATCATCAAATCCTGGAGAGAATCCTACACCAGTTCCCTCCCCTGCCTCACCTACCTGCCATCTCTGACAAGTCGCAGCAGCCACTTGGTTAAGCAGAAGGTGTAACTTGGAGTGCGAATGGAGAGAAGGGATCTGGGTTCCACAGGTGTTCCTGAAATGTGGCAGTTCTTCCTTCCTGGATGCTGAGATAAGGCTGGGCTGTGAATAGTCTCCATAGAAAACAGCCCTACACCTGGGAGGTGGGATCAGATATTAATTAAGGCAGCAAAAGGGGAGAAACTTCTGGTCAGTTATGGAGAAGACAGGGTCGTTTGTTTTTGATAGAACGTGGATCTGCACAACTGAAAACATCCAGAAAGTGCCTGACTCACACTCAGCCTCACTAAAGATTTTCCCATACAAATATTTATATGCCAAGATTAAAAAAATATATATATGGTCTGTTTTGAGAAGTCTCTCAGTCAGGCATTTGCTGAGGCCATATACCCTAGAATTTCCAAGTGTGTAAAGAAAAAAACCTCATGCAGCACCCCAGGGAGAAGGCATTGACACGCAACACCCAACATTCCACACACCCTCGCATAAAGCACAAAGGGTCAGTGAAACCCAGATCAAGATCTCCTGATTTAGGGAAAGCAGAAAGTACTGACCACCAGGGAAGATACAGCCCAGCTCATGGAAGGGACCCCACTCTCCTTTCCTGTCAGACGCTCAGGTGAGATAGACTCACCGGATAGGCAATGGGTTGAAATGACTCCTCCCCACTTTGAGGCTCCCTGCATCACTGGATATATGGCACTATCATATACACTGTTTTGAGCACACATACCTTCTGTACCGCCCAGACACTTACACCTGTGATGGGATTGTCCAATGGGTAGAAATGATAGAAAGTGTGGCTGTCTCACACTTTTCCAGGAATGCTTCCCAGAAGCCAGGTTGGACTTCTTAATTCTTTGTCCCTCATCTTCCTGAAATCCTCAGACAAAGGAGGTAAGTAGGCTTCTATTTTCCTTTTGACCTGTTTTTATTTGTTGTCAAATAATTATCACAGGAATGTTTGGTTAAATTTTTTTTTTTTAAGATTTTATTTTTTCCTTTTTCTCCCCAAACCCCCCCGGTACGTAGTTGTATATTCTTCCTTGTGGGTCCTTCTAGTTGTGGCATGTGGGACACTGCCTCAGCGTGGTTTGATGTCCGCGCCCAGGATTCGAACCAACAAAACACTGGGCTACCTACAGCAGAGCGCGAACTTAACCACTCGGCCACGGGGCCAGCCCCTGGTTAAGTATTTTTAAATGGGAAAATCACATCAACTGTTTATTCTACTTCTGTTCTTGTGCATGTGCGAACATTTTAATATAACAGCACAATCATGTATATCATGTACTTTTCACTTCACATCATAATTATATCTTATAGGATCTGCATAAAACAGATTAGAAACTACACTAGTAGCCCCAAATTGGAAAATGTCTAAATAAACAAGAACATTAATATTACATTTCCATCTACTATTTCAATGTCTGTATCAATAATGCAGTCATCTGAGGAACAATTTCCCCACATCAGTGTTTAATTTTCTTGTCCTTGTAATGGTTCTTTCTCAGATTTAGGCCTCAGTGCTATTAAGAACATTGTCTAGTTGATCAACTTTTGTAGGATTGTCATAAGGGCAAAGGTTGACCATATGGCATTACATTAAAAAATGTTATTTAACACTTTTCTTCAAGAGTGAGTTCTCTGATGCCCAGCAAGGGTAAAGCACTGCCTGTAAGGCCTTCCTGCACTGATTGTGTGCAGAGGGTTTCCTTCCACTATGAATTCTCTGGTGTTCCATAAGGTCTGAAGGCTTTTTCACATTCATTACATTTGTGTGGTTTTTCATCCGTATGAATTTTTGGATTCACAATAAAATAAGGGCTCCATCTAAAAGATTTCCCACATTGACTAAACTTGCAGGGATTCTCTCCAGTGTGAGTTCTCTGATGCCTAATGAGTAAAGGACTTCAGTTGAAAGGCCTTCTACACTCAGGATACTCATGCAGTTTCTCTGCAGTATGACTTCTCTGCTGAGTAACAAAGTGAGAACACCAGCTGAAGCACTTTGCACACTGGTTACACTCATAAGGCTTCTCTTCAGTGTGAGTTCTTTGAAGGGAAATACAATCAGAGCTCGGAAAGAAAGATTTCCTACACTGGCTACAGTCGTAAGGCTTCTCTTCACTATGCTTTCTTTCATACACGTTAAAATCAAGGATGTGGCTGAAAGATTTTCCACATCAATTACAACAGAATGGTTTTTCTTCAGTGTGAGTTTTCAGATGCCTATTGGTTGAGACCTCCTGCTGGAAGCTCTCCCACATTCATGACATTCCTGGGGTCTCTCTCCAGTATGAGTTATATAACGTCTAACATGGGTGCCCCAGCTAAAAGACTTCCCATGTGGATTACATACAGTTTTTCTTGAATATGAGTTCTTTAGAGTGTTGGTTAAATTTTATTAACAAATTTTCTGAAATTAAAGCATTCTTGCATTCTCAAAATAAACCGTTTGGTCATAGTGTCATTCTTTTGATACATTGTTGGATTTGTTTAAATACTTTATTCTCAACTTATATATTCATATTCATAGATGAGGCTCGGTGAAAAGTTTCTTTTTTATACCATTTTATCAGATATGGGTATTATGTTAACTTCATTTAATACTTTGTGAAGCTGTCCATTTTCTTTTGACGTGGAATTGTTTAACAATTTGGCATCATTTATTCCTTAAATGTTAGATTCAAAGCCAGCCATCAAGCCTCCTGGGCTTTGTGCCCATGTCTCTTCCATGGTAATTGTTCTATTCGAGTTTTCTGCTGCTTCTTGGGTCAGTTTTGTTCATTTATATCAGGAAAATTTCCAGAGAGTTTTGTGTAATAGTCTTATAAATCTTTTAATCTTTTCTGAACCTGTGGTTATCTTCTTTCTCTTTCGTATCATAATACTTTTGTTCTCTCCTGAATCAGGCTTGGGGGGCAGTTATCTATTATCTTTACCTTTTCAAAGAACCAGCGTTTAGACTCATTCTTTCCTTTCCCTTTCTTCTCCATTTCATTAATTTTGGCTTTAACCTTAATTAACTTTAATAAACTTCTATTTTATTTTTGGTTTATTGTGCTGTTTTTCCAATTCTTTAAAACAAAAAATTCTTCATTTTTAATAATTTCACATTAATAATACAATTAAGGCTATAATTTTTTACTCTATTATACAGCTTAGCTGTGCCCCATTTATTTTGATGGGTTGTGTTTTCCCTCTCTTTTTTAAAGGGAGTTAATAATCTGATTTTATTTTCTTTTTGGTTCAAGGATTAGTTTGGAGGCTGTTTCTTAATGCCTGGGTAATTAAGATATTTTTGGTGATCTTTTTATTATTTACTTATACTCTTATTAATTTATGACCAGATAATGTGGCCTATAAAAATCTATACTTTAGGGGCTGGCCCAGTGGCGCAACAGTTAAGTTTGCACGTTCTGCTTTGGTGGCCTGGGGTTCACCAGTTTGGATCCCAGGTGGGGACATGGCACCACTTGGCACGCCATGCTGTGCTAGGCGTCCCACGTATAAAGTAGAGGAAGGTGGGCATGGAAGTTAGCTCAGGGCCGTTCTTCCTCAGCAAAAAGAGGAGGATTGGCAGCAGTTAACACAGGGCTGATCTTCCTCAAAAAAAAAAAAAAATCTATACTTTAATATTTGTTAACTTTTTTTGTAGTTAAGCACACATATTCTTGAAACCTTAGGGTACAAAATCCTATGTACATTTGTTAAATTCACTTTGTTAAATTGTATTACTCTTTTGTTTGTTTGTTTGTTTTGGTGAGGAAGATTGGCCCTGAGCCAACATCTGTTGCTGATCTTCCTCTTTTTGTTTGAGGAAGATTGTCCCTGAGCTAACATTTGTACCAATCCTCCTCTATTTTGTATGTGGGACACCACCACAGCATGGCTTGATGAACAGTGTGTAGGTCTGTGCCTGGACTCCAAACTTGTGAACCCCAGGCCACCAAAGCAGAGTGCATGAACTTAAACACTGTGCCACTGGGCTGGCCCCTCAATTTTTTATTAAATTTATTTCATATATTAGATATATCAGATTCCTAAGGCAGTATATTAAATTTTCTCTCCTAATTGTTTTTTCTCTTCTTTTCTCTAATCAAGTTCTCCTTATATTTCAAAATTGATTTTTGGTATTTTTAAGTGCCATTTTCTGGTTACATATAGGTTTTCAATTGTCATATCTTTTATAGCACTTTGATCACACCAACATGTCTTTGTCCGGTTTAACCCTCTAATCTTTTTTTTTAATTGCAGTAACATTGGCTTATAACAGTATATTAATTTCAGGTGTACATCATTATACTTCAATTTCTGTGTAGGTTACATCATGTCCACCACCCAAAGACTTATTACCATCCATCACCACACACATGTGCCTAATCGCCCCTTTCACCCTCTTCCCTCCCCGCTTCCCCTCTGGTAACTACCAATCCAATCTCTGTTGCTATGTGTTTGTTTGTCATTGTTTTTATCTCCTACTTATGAGTGAGATCATCCGGTATTTGACTTTCACCCTCTGACTTATTTTGCTTAGCATAATACCCTCAAGGTCCATCCATGTTGTCACCAATGGCCACATTTCATTGTTTCTTATGGCTAATATTCCATTGTGTATCTATACCACATCTTCTTTATCCATTCATCCCTTGATGGGCACTTAGGGTGCTTCCAAGTCTTGGCTATTGTGAATAATGCTGTGATGAACATAGGAGTACATGTATCTTCACTAACCCTCCAACCTTAACTTCCACTTTTGCTGGATTCCACATTAGTATTGACACATCTTTTGTTTTGTTTCTCATGTCAGGTGCCACTTGTGTGGTGCTTTATTTCCAATCATTCTTTAACATTTTGGTTAAGAGTATCTCAAATTAGTAAACAACTCCATGGAGACAGAGGTAGACCAGTGGTTGCCTAGGGCTGCAGTAGGCCCCAGGGGGGATTGAGGTGAAACATGGGGTGATTAGAAATGGGTACAGGATTCCTTTTGAGGATGACAAAAATTTTCTAAAATTGTGGTGATGGCTGCACGACTCTCTGGATATACTAAAAACTGTTGAATTGTACACTTAAATGGATGAATCACATGGTATGTGACACATAACTCAATAAAGTTGTCATTAAAAAAAAAGTATCTCAAATAGAAAGATGTAACTAGACTGTTTTTCACCTAATCAAGTTTTTAGTAAGGAATTTTCCTTTCACATTTAGTGCCACCCTATATAATTGATGTTATTCCTATAGCTCTATGCTTATTATTCACTTCACTTCTTCCTTTTTCCCCCTTGTTTTTGCTCATACATTCCATTTTCTTTCCTCTGTTATTTAGAAGTCTCATTCTGCTTTCCCATTTCACTGCTGATGACTTCCCACTCTTACACTTCTAACAAGTATCATAACATATTACCTCATGAATATTAGATATTAAACAGGTCAGCAATGTCACCATCCCACTACTTCTCTGTGTCCACCCCCACCATGGGGAAAGATAATACATTAGAATGTTTTCACCTCCTCTTCTGTAGTTGGACGTTTTGGCTACAAAAAGTAACAGAATGACCCAGCTAAAATGGCTTTAACAATAAGAGAGTCATTTCATATAACGAGAAGCAAGATGGTAGCAGGGTTGGGTTAGTGGCAAGTGAAGATACTGTGGACCCAGACACTTGCCATTTTTCTGTTCTTCCATCCTCCACAGGTTCACAAGATGACTGCAGCAGTTATCTTCACATGGAGAAGAGCCAAGGAAAAGAAGAATCTAGGGGCCAGCCTGGTGGCACAGTGGTTATGTGTGCACATTCCGTTTCCGCAGCCTGGGTTCGCCAGTTCGGATCCCAGGTGCAGACACTGCACTGCTTGACAAGCCATGCTGTGGTAGGCATCCCACATATAAAGTAGAGGAAGATGGGCACGGATGTTAGCTCAGGGCCAGTCTTCCTCAGCAAAAAGAGGAGGATTGGTGGCAGATGTTAGCTTAGGGCTAATCTTCCTCAAAAAAAAAAAAAAGAAGAAGAAGAATCTTGCCCAGGTCACATGCCCAATATCTGGCAAAGAGGGTGGAATTGCTGATTGGCTTATACAAATGCACACTCGGCCCCAGGGATTGAGATGCATGAGAAAATAAGCACCTGAAAGAACTGGGACTCCAAGAACAAAGAAGCAGTGGGGGGCTAACAGTTGAGTACACAGTGTGTAGTGTAAACTGACTTTTAAAAGCAGAAAACATCAGCCCACATACCAAGAAGTGCTGAGGCAGGGGTCTCTGGGGCTTGGTGAGGCACCATGGACCCAGGTTCCTTCCATCTTCTGCTGTTGTCCTAGGCTGTGCCTCACATTTGGTCCCGGTGTGTTTTCACAATGGCTGCTACAGAGCCAGGGGTCACACCCAGAAACAACAATGTACAGGGGATGAAGAAATCATTGTGACTCTTAAACGGTGTGCCAACCTTTTGTGAGACCTCTGAGTGCACCTCCTCTCATGCCTCATCGCCACAACTGGACACTGGCCCACAACCATGTGGAAGTTGGGAGGAGAAGCATCAGGGCCAGCCTTCTTTCTGCTGTGTCCCTAGAATCTAGTTTGATTTCATGGTTCAGAAATTTGGCTTTCCAAACACTGAAGGAGCTAGAAACCCCAGTATTCTGGTTTAGGATCTGGGACAAAGTTTTCTTCTGGATTCGCCACAATCAGTTGTACACAACCATTTCTGACTTGCTGTCACATTTCCACTGGAACAAAATATATTCGGCTACCACAGGTATGACTAGTCAGGAACGTGTGAAATGAATGAGAAACCTCAACTATATTGGAGTGGGTAATGCCTGCAGGGGGAGCTGTCAGGTCTTATCACGCATTGTCAATTACTCCAAACAGGGAGAAAGGTCCTCTTGAGTCTCTGGCAGGATGTAAAACTACTTTACCAGGAAGGAAGATTTCGCTCCACCCTGGCGATAGCCCAGCCAATGAGAAACGCCGCAGCTCGGCCAATGAGAAGCAGTCACCACCCTGAACTGTTACTTTACTCTAACAGACTTTCATTTAGGACGGCCTCTCCCCACTTCCTCTTTTTTTCTATAACTGCCTGCTTTCTTCCTTTGTTCTCTGGGTTTCCTTGTGGTTTCCCATAGCATGCACATCCCAAATTGCAGTTCTTTTGGCTGTTCCTGAATAAACTCATTTTGAAGGTCAAATAGTTGGCAAATTTGCTTTTTAAGTTGTCACACTGTGTAACAACGGTTTGGTCAATGATGGACTGAATATATGATGTAGGTCCCATAAGATTAGTATCATATAGCCTAGGTGTATAGTAGGCTATACCATCTAGGTTTGTATAGTGTAGGGGAGGAAGACATTTCCTCTTCCCAAATGTGGGTTCGTCTGGCTGGAGAACGAATTAAATTCACATGAGACAGAATAGCAAGAGAAAATTAAACAAAGCTTTATGAGGAACCATGGCCCGGGGCCTTTCTTCCCGAAGGAAGAAAGGGCACCGAAGAAGTGGGGTGCACAGAGTGGTTATATACCCCCAAACAGGGTGTTTCACGTATGATTGAAATGTCCCTTTTACAATAGTCACGAGGCTGCTCTGTCAGCACAGCGCTTGATGGAAACGGCAGATAGGTCTGCTGTCTCAGTGACTGCCGCGGGCTGACAGGTGTGTTGCCTCGGCCTGGGGGGTCACAGATGAGCGCTGCAATCGGTTCCCAGCCTAAGGAAAGATGCTTAATCCTTAAAGAAATGCCAACGTTGGGAGGGGGAGGGAAGTCAGTTACAGGAGGTTACCAGAGAAGCACAATAAAATGCAGATTTTAAGTACTTGCCTTTGGTAGTGATTAAGAGTTTCTAGAGAGAAGGTCATCTCCTTTCTTCTTCCTGGTACAGAGAGGGAGGCACCTTTTACAGATAGAGATTTACCTTACAAATCTAAGTGTCCTAACAAAGGGCAAGTTCCATTCCTCAGAGCCTCCTGCCCTGTCCCAGTTTATCAAAAGCAATCAGCCTCAAATAATCCTGATGCCAAAGAGACATATCTTGGGGTGGCCAATTTCAGGTCCCTACAATAGGTACCCTCTGTGATGTTCAAACAGCAACATCATCTGATGATGCATTTCTCAGAATGTAATCTGCTGTTAAGCAACGCACACCTGTACTACTGGAATCCACATCTTCGCACAGAATTATCACTACCCACATCCAGGTCGAGATAGCAGTCTGCTCAACAAATTGCTTCTGTGCCTGCTGAGCCAGCTCCTAACCATCTCCTCCTCCCCAAATCCCATTCTCCCTTCCATCTCTGGGCCCCGTTCCTTTGCCCTTCTTCCACTTAAGTCCTATGATTCTAATTCTAGACCTAAACACACATCCCACAATTGTTTTAAGCGTCCCTTGAAGGATGGTTTCAAACTTGACATTGACCTCCAGTAGGTCTTGACATACCCAAATATCATGAATGATTTTGGAAGTGGTGGTTGGTTATTGTGAATGATAAGGATCTGGGAAAAGAATGAGACCATATACTTTAGTGGATGCATCTCCTAAGTAACTGGTCATCCACCAGCTCATTCCCCATTCTGAAAAAGCCCCACTCTCATACACCAAAGTCCTGCTTCATTCTGACCCTTCTATACAGCCCGGAAGACTTGCTTTAATTGTTTATGTTGCATCTTGTACCTCTCATGATTTTCTATTGGCAATGTTTTTCCAACTATAATCTAAGCCCCTGGGGCTGGTGGATGGTTCTCAATGTGGCCATTGAATTCTCTTCCACAGGCCTTCAAGCACTACTTGTTGAGCAAATGATGAAATGCCTGTAGATCTCTCGGCTCTGTCACTCACAGTTCTGTCCCTTTGGACAAGTTACTCTGAGTTTTCCACTGCTCACCCACAAATCAAGAGGAATATTGCTGGCCTGGGAAGGTTACTGTGAGCACTAAGAAGACACTGAAATCAAGCAGGGGCTCTCATGTCATCCAGATGGTTGGCTTTCATTACATTCCAGCTCCAAGAACAACAGGCAGGGTGGTGGTTTCTGTGTTATGTGATCTGGGGATCTGAGGCAGCAGAAAGCCAGATCTTACTTCATGATCAGGACCCTTGTCTATTTTCTCCAGCCTTCAGTTGACTCAACATAATTCTAACCAGTTACTACACTCATCCATTTCTGCAAGCGCAGCTGCCTCTCCCCAGATGTTACATTTGCTCCCTTTTCTACCAGACAAAAGCCCTTGTCCCAAGCTCAGCAAAAACTTGAGCATCCTACTCAGCCAGATTGTTAATACTTTTCCTACCCAAACAATCCCCACATTTCTATGAGAACCGAGAACCATTCTACAAACCCCAAACCCCTAGTTCCCTTCGGGTTGCCAATCCTAGGCAGAGCGCCTACCATCTTCTTTTCCTTCCCTGGATCCAGTGCTTCCCAGCAGGATACACCATCCCTCCAGGCACAGTATCAGCATCCATTGGCAGCAACTTCCAAATCACACATACCCCCTACATTAGTCTGCTATTACAGCAGAGACAAATTACCACAAACTTAGCAGCTTGAACAATACGAATTTATTATTTTATCATTCTGGAGGTCAGAAGTCTATCACAGGGCTACAATCAAGGTGTCACCAGGACTGCATTCTTTCTGAAGGCTCTAGGGAACGAATCCATTTCCTTGCCTTTTCTAGGCTTCTGGAGGGCTGGCACATTCCTTGGTTTATGGCCCTGTATCACTCCAGTCTCTGCTTTTGTCATCATCTCTCCTTCTCTTACTCAGACCTTCCTCTCTCTTCTAATGATGCTTGTGATAATATTGGGCCTACCGAGATAATCCAGGATAATCTCTGTTTTGAAATCCTAATGTAATCACATCTGCAAAGTCCCTTTGGCCAGGTGGGGCACCTTATTCACAGGCTCCAGGGATTAGCAGTGGACATCTTTGGGGGCCATTGTTCTGCCTCCCACAATCCCCCAGGAGACTTGGAAACACCCTGAGCCCTGATGGCAAATTCATGAGTGTAATGGTGTGTGCCAGTGGTATGACTTATGTGAGCGTGGAAAAAGATTGGTAACCACGAGCTCTGTATATTCAAATCTTGCATCATCTGATCCGATTTTAAGGAAAGTGGAGACTCTTCCATGAGTCTCTTTGGTCTTCTGAAGCAGTCAACTGGATTTCATATTCTGATATCAAATTAACCATAGCTTTAAATCTTTCCTAACTGAGCATTTACTACCTTCACATTTCCTTTAGTGAGAGTGGTGAGGAGAGGCTCAGGCCATGAGACAGTGGCCCTGCTGGCCCTCCTGATGGTGTCATCCACCATCCCCTTGATCACCCTCCACTCCATCATCCAGGTTCCTCACATAATCCTGACAGATGTCCATTCACATGCAGGGGGTTCGTGCAGCACCCTGCCCTCCCGCCTGTGACCATGCTCTGAGAGCTCTTCCTCCACCTGCCTCCACACCCGCTCCCCTTAGCCCTGCAGGACTACTTCCTGGGTCCACACAGCACCCATCCCACCAGCTCCTTCCCGGTTCCCTTTCCCTGGGACCCTCACTCCAAACACTTGTCAACCCCATCAGCATCTCCAGGATGCCGATCCAGCTGCTGTTTCACTGTCGTCCCTCAGCCGTTTAGATTCATGACCCATCACAATACTCCCTTGCCCTTCTCTCCTTCCATCATAATTTTGGGGAGCAAAATCCAAACCCAAATGTCCATCAGCTGATGGATAAACAAAATGTGGTCTATCCATACAGTGGACTATAAAAAGGAATGAAGTTCTGATGCGTGCTACAAAATGGATGAACCTTGAAGACATTATGCTCAGTGGAACAAGGAGATGCAGAAGGCCGTATGTTGCATGATTCCACTTGCATGAAATGCCCAGAATAGGCAAATCCACAGAGACAGAAAGTAGATTAGTGGTTCTAGAGGTGGGTGAAAGAGAAAATAGAGTAACTGTTCATGGGTATAGGATTTCTTTTGTGGGTGATAAAAATGTTCTGGAATTAGATAGTGGTGATGGTTGCAGAACCTTGTGAATACCCTAAAAATCATGAATTGCGTTCTTTAAAAATCAAGCGAATTGGGGCCGGCCCCATGGCCAAGTGGTTAAGTTTGCGTGCTCCGCTTGAGCGGCCCAGGGTTTTCCCGGTTCGGATCCTGAGCGCAGACATGGCACCACTCATCAGGCCATGCTGAGGCGGCGTCCCACATGCCACAGCTAGAGGGACCCACAACTAAAATATACAACTATGTACTGGGGGGCTTTGGAGAGAAAAAGGAAAAATAAAATCTCAAAAAAAAAAAAATCAGTGAATTAAGTTTAAATCCCACTCCGACTTAAGCCCAAATCTCTGCTCACCTGCACACGGGCGCCTGAACAAAGCTGGTGAGACATAACCATGCCAACAAGCTCACTTTTCAGCAAGTGACCCCAGATCTCAGGGGCCCTGGGGGAGCTGCTAGGCAAGCCCACCCTATCCATTCACCCTGCTTTGAGGGGGTGATGTCACTCTCCTCACCGCCAACATCCTGCAGCCCAGTGGAAGTTTCAGCTGACAACCCTGCTTCTCATGTCACCAAGGAAACAGAAGCCCCCAGCATCCTCTATGACCTCATCTCACAGAAGTCACATGGTGTGACTTCTGCTTGCACTACTGGTCGAAGAAGTTACAAGCCCGGCCAAATTCCAGGAAGGTGAGGCACGCGTAGCCCTATGTGAAACTGTCACAGATTGAAAACCACTCAGTTCACCTCCTCCGAGGACCATCTTCTGGCAACAAGTCAGTGTGTGACATTTCAGGAGGAAGTGACCTTGTTTGAGGACATTTCTGTGGCCCTCACCAGCAGACACTGGGCACCATGGAGGTGCCACTCCCCACGAATGGACATCTCTACATCATCAGGACTTGGAGAAGGAGCTGCTGTTCTCCATGGAAAACGGCTCTCTCCCTGGAAAGATCTCCACCTTGTGCAGTAGGAGGGCAGTGGGACTCTAAGGAAGTTCAACCCCAAGTGTTCTCATTGCTCAAAGCGAATGTGCACTATCAGGCTGTGGAAAAGACAATTAAATGTGAGACAGCAGCCATGAGCCCGGCGCCCAAGGCATGAAGAGCAGTGGGCTGCGGTGTCATCTTCATCTTCTCCAGGCACCTGGCCTCCAGCATCTCTAGTCCTGTCTCCCAGGCTGCTCACCCTGCAGGGAAAAGAGTGAGGTGCTTGCTTTCACTGCAGAAGGCAGGACTGCACCTCACTCTGCTCAACACGACCCCAAGGGCATGGAAGAGGCCGAAGAGTTTTAGAAAATGTTTTGAAATATTAGGTAGCACTCAAGAGAGCAAAGGTGGAGTCAAGAAGCTAGAGATGGAGTGGGTTTCAGGCTACAGGCTGTGACCTGGAGAAAGAATTTTAATCTGTCATCTCATGTGAAATGTGGGCATCAAATACATGGCTTAGTACTGCCAGTCTTGTTGCTTAAGTTGGTGATGGGCACCTGGCCAGCATAGGTCCCTCCCTCGGAGGAGTCCTTGAGGAAAAGTGGAAATCTGAAGCAAATGAACAGCCACAGGAAGGTCCCATGCTGGCCTGGGGTTTCCAGCCCTCTAGGCCTCCAGTGGTTCCTGAAGGTTCCCATTCCCTGCTCCCAACGGTATCTCGATGATGCCCTACAGAATGAACAACCTGTGCATCCTGACTCACTTGGAATCTTGGGCTGGAGAGGCTGCAGTCTTGCATGGAATCTGCTAGAAGTGGTCTGATCATCGCCTTCCTTTCTTCTTAACATTGCTTATTTTAAATAACAAATCATTAATGAAGAGATATTTAATTAAACAGGTGGGAAAACACACACGCAGATTCTACCACAGAAATATAGTTTATTTATCCATGTTCTCTTTTAGTCCTTGCCCAAACACATAAATACTTTACCACAAATATAATATCAGTGCACCGACTTTTTGGTACCTGGCTCTTTAAACTTACATTATAATAAGAATTTTAAGGTTTCACTAATATCACTTTCAATGATCAAATTTAACAAATTACAACAGCAAATCAACTGAGTGAAAAACTAATCTGTTTTTCCAACTGTTATATTCACTGGCAACAACTCCTCCCCAGTTTTCCTATTTACTCATGTCCAGGGCAGTCTCCAGGGTTGCCCTTTGGTCTTGAGAACATCATCACTCAATGTTTTTCACTTCAGTTCTGAATCCCACCCAGGCCTGCTCATGTTACAACTGCAGGATTGGGTTGAAAAGTGCTGGCTGGAGGGCTAGGAGCTGGGCTGTTTCTTCTTGCATTTCACCCCACTGTGGGTTTTCTGATGCCCGATGAGATGCGAGCTCTGGGAGAAGGCCCTCCCGCACTTGGTACACGTGTAGGGGCGCTCCCCAGTGTGAGTCCTCTGATGCCTGATGAGATGGGAGCTCTGGCGGAAGGCTTTTCCGCAGTCCTGACACTGATAGGGCTTGGCTCCGGTGTGAGTCCGCAGGTGCTGGGAGATGGCTGAGCGGTCATTGAAGGTCCTCCCACACTCTCGACACTCAAATGGTCTCTCTCCAGTGTGAACTCTCTGGTGCTGCGTGAGGGAGGAGCTCTGAACGAACGCTTTCCCGCAGTCCTGACACACGTAGGGCTTCTCCCCCGTGTGGATCTTCTTATGCACAGAAAAGTATCTCGGGTTCCGGAACGTTTTGCCACATTCACTGCACCGGCACACCTGGCTCCCCTTGCGAATCCTCGTAAATGTGATCTGCTGAGCACTCCGGCTGAAGGCTCTCCCACAGCCACCGCTCTCCCCGGCATTTTCTCCTTTCTTCTGATGAGTTTTCACACGTGGATTAGGCATCATCTTTTTAACCCGTGAGCTACGCTTGCGCAAGCGTTTTCTAGGAAGAGTCTTCTGGGGTGAACTGCGGCTTGTGTCAAGACCCACGTTTGCCTGGGATCTGGGGCGTTCGCAGAGCTGCTTCTGGGGAAGGGTTTTTTCCTGAGTAAGCCCCCTGTGTTTCAATCCTGCGTCCAAGACTTCCGGGGCCCCACCCTGCAAGATGTCCTCTGAGGTAGAGGACCAGGCGTCATCCTTTGAGAATTCTTCCACTTTCAGGTCATGGGCTGGTTCTTCCTCAGGAGTGTCAGAGTTTGGAGTTAACTGTTTATTTTCCAGCGTAGTCTCCCACCCTGAAAGAAACCAGAGGGTGTGGATACAGTGGAGAGAAAGTGTTAAATTGGGTTGACAGTATGACATAACTAAGTATTCAAATTCGGGGGATTTTTTTTTCCAAGTACAGTCATGAAAGCTGGGGAGAGAGACCGTGAAAAGCAGTGAAGCGTGGGGCTGGCCCCGTGGCCGAGTGGTTAAATTTGCACGCTCTGCTTCAGCAGCTCAGGGTTCTGCCGGTTCGGATCCTGGGCGCAGACACGGCACTGCTTATCAAGCCATGCTGAGGCAGCGTCCCACATGCCACAACTAGAGGGACGCACAACTAAAAATATACAACTATGTACTGGGGGCACTTTGTGGAGAAAAAGGACAAAGTAAAATCTTAAAAAAAGCAGTGAAGCAGCAAAGAGGGGAATATGGAGCTTGGTGATTGAGGGGGAACATGAAGCTTCATGATGGAGGGGTGGGCAAGGGGGCAAAATGGAGCTTGGTGATGGAGGGATGGGCGAGGGCTGGGAGAGTTTTCCTGGCTGTCTGAGTTCATCTTCTCTCATACACCCTCAAGGTGGATGGCAAATTAGTCCTTTGCTAGACCTGAGGTTGCCTCTGCCCATACAACGCCCACCCCTCCAGGTCCACACTGTCAGTTAAAGGCCCTGGATGGTGCAAGGACTCTCGAGGGCATGCTCAGTCCTTGCACTGGCCCAGAGAAAGGACAAGCCCTGACTCAGGGTCCCTGAAGCATCAGAGTCCCAGAAGGGAGGAGCGGCCAGCAGGAGCGCAGCCTCACCCACGGAGACCAGGTGTCCGAAGGTCTCTAGCATCACATCGTGGTACTCGGTCCTCTGCGTTGGGTCCAGTAGCCCCCATTCTTCCCTGCTGAAGTCTACAGCCACATCCAGGAAGGTCACTGGCTCCTGCAATGTCACACACTTGTGTCTCCTCAGCAGGAGGGTCAGGGAATCATTCATGGGGACAGAAGAAAGGCTGGCCGAGACGTTCCGACGGAGCCTGCTGTGTTGAGGATGTCCCTGCTTTGGGGTTTGCCTAGAAACGCTGACTTGGGGCCCCTAAGAGGTGCAGTGGGTCCTTTCTCACGAAACCAGAGTCTGGGGCCAGGCTGGGGGCAGAGCGCCTACTTTGCTAGGAGCTAGAAGTGCCACAGCAAACTGCCTCTGCCCTCCCCAGCTGTGTCCAGCCCACCTTCCTACAACTTTCCACAGGAGACTGCCCCACCCGGGGCAGACTCACGTCTTCCAGGACAGGCCCTCCCCATGTGGCAGAACCAGTCCCTAAGTGTGGAGCAGTCACCCAGGCTGCCCTGTGGTCAGTCCTTTCTGAGGAGGCGACCAGGACTCTAGGACGAAGAGGCCTCCTCCCGGCCCTCTCCCTGGATCTGGGAGGCATTTTGCCCACAAGGGCAAAGCCTGCTTGAAAAGGACCAGGAGAAAGCAGACCCATGAGACTGGCATTGGAGAGAGGTTCCTCCATCATCTGGGAGCCCCTGAACACAGCCTTGCCTGCAGCCTACCCCAGACCACTCGTTACATGAGAGCCAATAAACTGAGCCTCAGCCACTCACAGCAGAAACAGCCCTCACCAACCCCCCCCCCCCCCCCCCCCCCCCCCGACACACATGCCACCGCTTGGTCACACTCTGAGCCTCAACAGTTGGGCCAGTCCTGTTTCATTCATGTCCCAGCTCTGGGTCATTTTCAAGCAAATCCCAGACTTTGTTTTAGTCACAAACACCTAAATCTGCATTTCTGAAGGATGAGAGCTCTCTGGTTCTAATTGGGATCCAGATGTGGGATCCAGATGTGGCTGGGGCCCCTGCCTGAGGCTATCCTGCCTCCCATGAGTCTGTAAACACTTGGTCCCTCCCTCTTGCCTCCAGATGTCTTGACTCCCAGTCACTGTGCCCTTTCTTGGTCTCCAGTAACACCAGGGGGGCTGGAGGACAGGCCTGTGCTTCACCCTCAGAAACTGAAAGGCCTGGCCCGTGGGAGGCCTCGGTGTGGGCCCACCTCACGGGGGATGCTGTGACCAGAGAAGAGGGTGACCCTCCCCACTCACCTCAGGCAGCGCTTTTGCTGGCCGGGCAGCCACAGCCTCCTGCTCCTCCTCCTGCTGAGCTGTGGTCTCCAGAGAGCAGGTGGGGTCCTGGCTGGGCAGCACTGGGGGAGACAGCAGCACAGGGATCAGCCAGTGTGGAGCCAGCTGCCCCCCCAGGGGGGAGCAGGTTCTGCCTACATCTCTGTGTCTGGGGACGCGGGGCCACCGCAGCCACATCTTATCCTGTGATTGTTCCTTCTTCTCACCAGCTCAGCTCCCTACTCGCTCTTCCTCACCGCCGGGGCCCAAAGCTCCCAACCTGGATAGCCCAGGATGCATCAACCCACACGATCACAGTGCACCGGTGTTCCCCACTGCTGAGACCCCTGGTCCCCTCCCTTCCTCTCCAAGGACTGCTCCAGACCAGTCCCTCCTCTGAGGAACCTGCCGCATCTCCACACTCACCTCAGCAACTGGCCTCACACTTCTTCCTCAGAAACCAAGACCCCATTTCTGGCCTCTGAGTCCCCGACCCCGTTCCCCTCAACTCCTGCTATATGGAGGGTGTGACTTCCCCTCATCCCCAGAGCTGGACCCACTCTCCCAACACACACCCATCTTGATGTGAATTTACCAAATTCCCCCCACCTTAGCAAACACTCTGTCTGATTTTATGGCCCCTCTCAACCACAGCGCCTTCACAGCCAGCTTTCCTGTGTCCCCACACGGTCCACAGGCTTCTATACTGATGACTCCACCTCCACTATCAAGCGGGACATGCTCTGTGACCCAGGCTGGCCACCAGGCTACTGCTTCTCCTGGCCACAATGACAGCATCAGGGGTGAACACGGAAGCCACAGCCAGCCAATGAGAGCCAAAGAAGCTTTTGTTGGAACATTTAGGAAAGAGAAATTCCACTGGCAGGGAGACTCCACATAGAGACAGCCTGCCTGTAAGTGAAGCCCACAGAGACCAGCACAAGCATAGGAGGGATATAGGAGATACAGGAGAGAGGATGAGTCCTGAGGACACTACTGGAGCCCTTGAGTCCAGCCACGCCTAAAGCTAGCTCACCCTGGGACTTCTTCAATAAATTCTCCTTCTCCCTTGGGCCATCCTGTGCAAGGTGGTGTGGCAGTCACACCCAAGAGTCCCAATTAACTCGCTGCCCACAAATGCAGGGTTTTCTGGAAGGCTTCTCCCCAGCATCCTCTGCAATCCTGACCAATTTCAGTCACCCCCAAGGTGTAAACGCAGGACAGACTTGCTGACTTTCATCTCATGAGCTCACAACTGCCACCTTGGCAGCTGTATTGGTTTCCTATTACTGCTCTAACAAATTGCCACAACAGGGGCTCAACATAACACAGATTTGCTATCTTATGATTAAGAAGATGAGAAGTCTGACACAAGTGTCACTGGGCTAAAATCAAGATGTGGGCAGGGCTGCATTCCTTTCCGAGGCTCCAGGGGAGAATATAGTCCTTGCTTTGTCCAGTTTCTAGAGGCTGCCTAAAACACTTGGCTCATGGCCCTTTCCTTGCATCCCCCCTGCTCCTGTCCTCAGGTCTCCTGACTCTGACCCCATTGCCTGCCTCTCATAAGGACCCGTGATGACACTGGGCCCTCCCGAATAATCCAAGACAATCCCCCCATCTTGAGATCCTTAACTCAATCCTATCTGCAGAGTCCCTTTTGAGGTAACATGTTCACAGGTTCAAGGGATTAGGACATGGACACCTTTGGAGGCCACTGTCCCGCTAACAACAGCACCCCAGACTCAGTGCATATGAGAGATGACTCACACTCCTGCCCACCCACTCCCTCCCACACCTGCTCCTCCAGGGAGCCCTGTTCTCTGAATCCCACTGTCCACCCTGATTCCTCTCCTCCCCCTCCATCACAAAAGTCAATCAGTCAATCATCTGTTTGCTCAAGAAACATCTTCCAGGGACCCACCAGACGCTGGAAGCCATCGCATGTGTGGGAAGCAGAGAGCAAAGTGTGGTCTATGGAACTTAGCCCCACAGAAGTGAGGTCTCGTGGAGTCTCACTCCTAAATACGTCCCATACGCGCACTCTCCCCAGCCCGCCACCACCATCACTCCTGCCCAAGCCAACACACCTCCCACCGGGCATGGCAACAGCTCTGGTGGCCCAACCGTTTCTTGGCTTGCCTTGTTCTCCATCCCCCCTCCAACAAGCTGCGGCGCGGGGAATCTTTAAAGCTCGCTCAGATGGTGCCACCTGCCCTGAGAACTCAGGGACTGGTTCCACCGGTTTAGGACAACAGGAAAATCCCACCGGAGATCCTGCTAGCTATGCCTCTGCCCCTTCTACCACAGACCTACCCAATTTCTCTCGGGTTTCTGAACATACTGTGATTGCTCGCATCCTGGGCCTCACAGGTGACGCTCCTCCTGCTGGGCACATCCTTCCTGCCGCCTCCGACCTCCACTCCAAGTCATGGGTCAGCTATGGCACCCTGGCTGCACCCCAAGCGCCTCTTGGCCCCACCACTGTCACATGCACGTTCACCTGTCAAATTCTCGTCTTTCCTACTTGACCGGAGGCCGGCTGAGCTCGTGAGTCCCCTGGTCCTATCTGTCTTGGTCACCATGTTATCGTCAGCCCCCTTGAGCACGTGAGAATAGAAGACACTCTGGGAACATCCCTGTGTCACTGAAATCAGCTCTTCTATTGGCTCGTGTGCGGCACGGATCCCAAAGGGAGGAAAACGCAGCACTTTACCTGTCAGAAACCTGTAGAGGGCTTATTAAAGGATGCAGTGCCAGGCCCCACCGGAAGGTTTCAGTAGCTCTCAGGTGGGGCCTGAGACCTTCCACTCCACAAATGGGTCCCAAGATGAGGGGCAAGAGTACGTACATCAGCAAGAAAGCACCTAAAGCTCTGACTCGGGAACACGCCAGGGAGGCAGATGACGGAGTGCACACGACCCCTTCCCTACCCCCCGGAATGCCGGGAGCCGTGTTACCGACGCCTATACAGCCGTCTGACAGGGTCTGGGCTGAGAAGGGCCGGGGGGTGCAGGGACGCCCCTCGGTGAAGAATGGCTGGCTGACACCCCTGATATTTTCTGAAATGCATGCATGCTTTCTATCAAGGTTATGACTATACTTGTTTCTGCTTTTTATTCTTGAAGATACATAGTTTAGCTTAGCTTTTCAGCCCCTTACCTTACTAACAAAATATTTTCTCCGGGCAGTGTGCTCAAGGGACTATTAGCCCTTCCTCCTGAAAGACAAAGGAATGCTTTCACCCCCTAAGGGGCGCGGGAATGTAAAAATGTTTAACTACCCGCTGAGAATGCAAATAGCCCTGGGGATAAGATACCCTGGAGTTGCCTTTTGTTCCCATTAACCATCAGGCAGGGATGGCTCCCCCAGGACGTAAACAGAATGCTGTCCTGTCCAGAGGCCTGGACGTTCTCTCTTTGATTTAACTTTACCATGAATTACAACAGATGTCAAGGTACCTATCTCTTTTAGCTTAGAGACAACAAACAATAGTTAATTGCGGAGAAGACGATCATTAACCTTATGCTCTGTAGAACAGAATGCTAATAAATATTCTTGTGCTCGTTTTTTACTTCCTTATCTCTCTGAGAATATCTATAGAGCTATTTCTGTACTAATCCTGAAAAATATAAAAACGACACTTGTGCACAGTAAAGCTGGACTTGATTACACCAACCCAAGTCTCACGTCTCTTCCCTCCCTGCGCCGACTCCGTCCCTCCCTCAAGAACCTGGACTCAGCCAGAGCAGGACTCCGGCACCAGAAGCCTGGAGTTCTTCTCCCCTGATCCCCTGATCCTCAAAGGTGCCTGCAGGAGTGCCCTTCTCCTCACCCTTCCCCTGCACTCACCTTCCTCCCCAGATATCCAGGTCACATCTTCCACCAGGGCCACTGCCTCCTGGCAGTTGTCTGGGTGCTGTGACTCCACCCACATCTGGAGCTTCCCAGGCAAGGCGCCTAGGAACTGCTCCAGCACCAGCAGCTCCAGCATCTGCTCCTTGGAGTGCGCCTCAGGCTGCAGCCACTGGCGGCACAGCTCACGCAGCTGGGTCAGGGCCTCTCGGGGCCCTGCTACCTCCTCAAAGCGGAATGCCCGGAACCTCTGGCGAGCAGCCTCGGGGTCAGTTGGATGCTCGCCTGGCTGTTGAGTGGGCTCCCTGAGGACGTCTGCACTCAGGCCCTCCTCTTCAGCATAGAGGGCTTGGATCTGGGCATTCCGGGGACAAGCGAGCTCCTGGTTCAGTGTGAGGACTTCGACGACCTCAATCTTCATCAGGGGATTCCCAGCAGGAAGAAGATCCAACTGAGGGTCCAACTGAGCCTCAGGACACTCTGGAAGTCAAAGCAGAACAAGACAGATGGCAACAAGCACCTGGAAACATGTGCCACAGCATGAGCCACCAGGGAAATGCAAATTCAAGCCACAGTGAGATACCACTTCATACTCACGAGGGTGGCTGTTACCAAAGACGGATGGTGACAACTGTCAGTGAGGATGTGGAAAAACTGGCACCCTCATGCACTGCTGGTGGGAACACAGGATGCTGCACCACTTTGCAAAACAGTCTGGCAGCTCCTCACAAAGCTAAACATAGAGTTATACTCTGACCTAAGAGTTCTACTCCTAGGTATATATCCAAGAGAACTAAAACATATGTCAACACAAAAACTTGTACAAGAATGTTCATAGCAGCATTATTCATCATAGCCAAAAAGGGAAAACAACTTAAATATCCATCAAATGATGAATGGATAAACAAAATGTGGTCTATCTATGCAATGGAATATTATCTGGCAATAAAAAGACATATAGTGATACACACTATGGCATGTACGAACCTTGACAACATCATGCTAAGTGAAAGAAGGCAGACAGAAAAGACCACATATCGTATGACTCCATTTATAGGAAACATCCGAAATAGACAAATATAGACAGACAGAAAATAAATTAGTGGTTTCTAGGAAATGGGGGAATAGAGGGGTTTGGGGGCTGATGGCTAATGGATACAGGGTTTCTCTTCTGGGGTGATTAAAATCTTCTGAGATTAGATTGTAGTGATGGTTGTACATCCTTGTGAATATAGTAAGAACCACTGAATTGTGCACTTTCAAAGGGTGAACTTTATGGTATGTAAATTACATCTCAATACAGAAAAATAAAAAATTAGAGCAAAGAGAAAAGAGGGATGCAGAGACCGTGTGATGCTGTAGATGCCTGCAGCCGTGAGGGGAATAGTACCTGATCCTGTCTCCATGGGAGCCAAGAACCAGGCTGTTTGGAAAGGGCAGGGCTCTGGGTCCTGGCACAGAGTCCACAGCAGCATCTGCTGAGCAGAGCTCCGGGATCGCCCTGAAGTGCTAAGGAGGGCGCTCAAAGCGACAGAAAACAAGCAAGCTCTCCAGACTCTGAAAAGAGACGCTAATTCTAAATGACTTAGAGACTTCAGAAAAATAAATACAGCACAACCAGAAGGAACTACAGCTAGAATATACAACTATGTACTGGGGGGCTTTGGGGAGAAGAAGAAAAGAAGACTGCCAACAGATGTTAGCTCAGGGGCCAATCTTTAAAAAACAAATCATGTTCTCTTTAAAAATTTTTTTAAATAAAAAAAAATAGAAAAAGCATAAATAACCATGGATTATGATTTACTTCCAACTAGATTCACGATGTTTTATAAAAACAGAAACGCCACGGCTGACATCAAGGTAAACCTGCACTTTCATCCTCGCTGTTGTGAGCATAAGGGGTTAGCAAAACTCTACCCGGGAAGGAACTTAGCGCACGAAGCAAGGCCTCAGCAGAGGGTGCCCAGGGACTCTCAGCAGGTTAACCCACTCACGGCCAGGGAGCTATCCGGACACAAGACGGACGTAGAAGCACGAGGGAAAGAATATTGAGAGACAAGGACCAGACCACACAGAACAGAACTGCAACCCACAGCCTCGGTGACAACAAGCCCAGACGGGCAGGACTCGGTCAATCACTGCCGGTTTCTCTTTTTGGCCAAGTCAATAACCTCCAACGTTCTTTTTTCGCATAAACATTCCCGTTCCCTGCCTGCCTTACAGCCTCTACTGGACACAGCGATGGGGGCTGAGCCCCTTGCTATGCAGCCTCTGAGTAAACAGCCTCTGCTTGCTTGTCCTCAACACGCGCTTCCTGAGCAGTGTGGCATAGGATGGAGCAAAACTGGAAAACACAGGTCGTATTAAGACACGGCTCGAGAAAATGGTCAAAGACTCCCCCGTAAGCGTTAAAAATTACATCAGTTTTAGTGAGAGAATGACAACAGGAAAGTTTCTGTCACACTAACTTAAAAGGAGCGGAGCAGGAAATGACTAGCGTGGAGCAACTGCAGCTGCGTTTAAGAATAAAGGAAAGAGAGCCCGGCGGCGGATGAGCGGTTAAGGTTCCGCGCTCCGCCTCTGCGGCAGGGGTCGCGGGTTCGGATCTGGGCGCGGCCTTGCTGCACCGCCAGCCACGCTGCGGAAGCGTCCCGCACACAACAGAGGAGGCTCGGCCAGGCTGTCAGCTCAGGGCGGGAAGGTCAACGGCACGAGGGTTCTTATTGTCCCCCAGGACGGGAATCAACAGAGACAATGAGCGGGAAAAGAAAATTAAGTTTATCATCACAAGGCAGCCGGCGCGGAAGGAAAAGGACGGGCCGCGATTACCCGCCTCCGCCCCTTCTCCGGTGGCGCGACGGGCACCGCCCGCCACCTCCCCACGGCCGCGACTTCCGGCCGCGCCCAGACGTGCGACACGCGCCCGCGCACTACAACTCCCGGGAGCCTCCGCGGTGCAGACTTCCGGCGCCGTCACCTTGAGGGATGGGTCCGCCCGGCGAGCGGTTGGGCTCTCGTCCCCTCCCCCGACCCCCGTGACGCGTATGCGTGCCGGGAGCCTCCGCACACACCGGCCCGAGCGGCAGGGCTCCCCTTCGGCCGCCGCAGGGTCGGGGCGAGCGTCCGGCCCCCAGGCCGCTTCGCCCCGCGCTCCGAATCCCTCCGCGTCCCGGTCCCTGTGGGCGCCCTGTCCCGGACACAGGCCGCGCTTGCCTGCGGCTTCCTGTTTACGCTCTTCGGGTCTGACTAACGGGCACCGCCCGAGGAGCGAGCCGGCCGGTCGGGAGCCCCACCCGCCCCGGGGTTGCCAAGCAGGTCCCGGGCCGCCGCCAGCCGCTCCCTCCCTGTGTTTAAGGTGTGGTTTTTTTTTTTTGGATAAGAATCATCAGAGGCATTTGGTCTCGTTTCCCACCTCTTGCCCGAGATGGACTTCTGGAGTAGTTTCATTTGGGGGCTCGCTCTTCCCTCGCCTCACCGGCTACTCCCTATCACACACTGGGCTTACGTTAGGCATTTGAGTCCCCGCCTCTTCCCTAGGACTCTGGGGGCTTTATCCCTCCCCCCCCACCCCCCATTTGGAGCCAGCCCATTCCCCCCCCCCCCTTTTTTTTTGAGGAAAACTGGTCCTGAGCTAACCTCCGTGCCCATCCTCCTCCATGTTATGTGGGACGCATGCCACAGAGTGGCCTGATGAGTGGTGTGTAGGTCCACACCCGGAACCGAACCTGCGAACCCCGGGCCCACGAAGCAGAGCGCGTGAATTTAACCGCTACCCCACTGGGCGGGCCCCCTGTTTTTCTGTTGAAGATTCACCCTGAGCTAATATGTGTGACAGTCTTCCTCTACTTTATATGCGGGTCGACGCAACGGCACGGCTGACGAACGGAGTAGGGTCCGCGCCCGAAATCCAGGCCTGCAAACCGGCGCTGAAGCAGAGCCTGTGGAACTTAACCACTATGCCACCAGGCTGGCCCCTATTTTTCCTTTCAGTTAAAGCTCTTAGGGCTTGAAGTTTCCCTCTGAGGATAACTGGAGAAGCCAGGGATAGGAATTCACCGGAGTCCCAGCAGCACTAGCCTGAGGAGTGCCCCAATATGGGGGGGGGGGGGGGGGGGGGGGGGGCGGCTGGACGACTCCCTAGGGCCCTGTGCTAGGCCACAGGCAACATTCTGAGCAGTAATCATGCATGACACTTAAAAGCAATTTTCATTCTCCAGATTGCTTCATAGCTTTCTAATTTCTATCTTTGTTCTGTACTCCTTGGTTCAGAGGGATTTTTATTTAGTGCTTTCTCCCTTAAGAAAATGTTGGTTTCTTTTTATTCTACTCCACACCCCCATCCCCAATCCATTTCTAATTTACTTATTTCCCCTTTAATCTTGATCATGTATTTTGTTCCTCCTCTTATCTGTGGGGCATCAGGGTGCTTTCTCAAAATCTTGCATTGAATACTCACTCAAAAATGTTAACTGTTTAAGCTGTAGAGCCTATGTGGGTTTGCGTGTCAGAAACTCTGCCAGTCTTTATGGTGCTGAGAGCCCAGTGGATCCCCAGTGCAGCTCTCCCTGCTGTAGCAGCCCTTCAGGCCAACACAGGTTCTGCACAGTTACCATAAAGCACCTACTGAGTGCCATGCAGTATGTGCTAGGCCACAAGCCTGGAAGCTGATGGGTAAGTCATTCTAGGCACCTCAGTTCTCAATCTCTCATCCCTTGGACCATTCCCCAAGCCCTCTAAGGTAATCCTTACTGCTGTCTGCTCCAGGAAATATTATTTGCCCCACTTCACAGAGAAAATGAAAGTTCTTAAGTTTACTAGCTGGCAGGGGTGGAACTGTACCCCAGGTACTGGCTTTCAACTCACCAGCTGAATGACCCCTGGGGGAATTTGGACAATTCAGTTCTCTCACCTGCAACTCCCTGTCTATCTAGTGGGTTGTTACACAAATTCACTGAGCCTGTGGCCAAGGGGCTTAACCCATCTGGGCCTCAGTTCTCCCACCCTAAGTGGTCAGGTACCCAATGCCAGGTACGGTGTGTAGTAAAGGCTGATGGGAGCTGCTGTTTTCTTCTCTCGTGTTCTTTCTGTCTCTCTGCAGCTTCCCTTCCAGGGTAAGCTCTCTCCCTCAGTGCTGTTTCCTAGTGAATGCTGACTGACTAACCAGGTATACTAGGGCTACCAGTTCACAAATATACTAACGATGCCCAGGATCAAGAGGAGTGCTTACCTCAAGCTCCCCTCATCCCTGTGCCTTTCCCTCCTTGTCCAGAATGCCCCTAGCTCCCCACCCTTTCTCCTCTCCCTATCATTCATTCCTCAGCTCTCCTGGGCACCTTGTTGCATCACCTTCTAAGTATGTTTCCCCAACTGGACTGCTGAGGCTGCCAACTGGGTTTTGTGCATCAGAGCCCCCAAAGCCAGGCCCAAAGGAGGATCTGCCAAAGGCACTGATCATCATCCTTACATTAGTGAGTCTTCGAATCAATAAGAGTAACTACTGTTTCATGATGGCCCTCCAGGACCTGGGCTTTACACCACCACAGTCCCAGTAAGTGACAGAGTCCAACTTTTACAGAAAGGAAATTGTTGGAAGAGGCTAGGAGCCCTGCCCAAGGCCACACACTGGGCAACGAAGCAGCTGGAATCCAAACCCTGTTCTTTTACGCCCTTTACACCAAAGGGGGCTTCCCACAGCCACCGTCTTACTTTTCATCAAAGGTGCCCCCGCAAATGTCTTGTCCAAAGGTCTCCGCACTTGCCACAGCCCTGCCTGCAAGTCTTTCCCATCTTCACCTGGCTCCCCATTGCCACCCAGCTCTTAGCTTGGATGTCACCTCCTTGGAGCTGTCTTCCTGCCTGGTTCTAACTAGTACTGAACACTCACACCTCTCCACTCCCCCAGCATATCCCATGGTTTCATTTTTCTTCCCAGCAGTGATTGCCACCTCAAAGTATCCGGTTAATTCACTTATGATCACCTCTCCACCTTCTCTAGAGCAGTACTGCCCATTGGAACTTTTTGTTGGAGGAAATGTTCTAGGTCTGCACTTTCCAACACAGTGGCCATTAGCTGCAGGTGACCAATGAACATTTGAAAGATGGCCAGTGTGATTGAGGAGGTGAAGTGCTAAGTATATGTTAGTTGGTTTAAATTTAGAGACATGAGCTTGCGGCAGCTCCGGGATGAATGTAGGCCCACAGTCGGGCCTCGAGACCCTGTTTGTCACTGGGACCCGACCCTGTAACATACTTGGCATTTTGGCAGATGCTCAAGCAGTAGTTGTTGACTCAACACAGCTTCTAAGTGACTTGGTAAAGGAATTTCCTTCACCGGGACTTTTGGGCATTTTAGCCTTCTGTCTGGATTTTACCATACGTCTGTCAAATTCCAGGAAATCTCACTAGCCTTGTAATAGTGTCCAATCTGTAAATTATGGGAGGACTGCTGTGCTACAAAGTTCCCATCTTCACCTTGGGAGCCAGAGCAGTGGGTGGGACTGCAGCCACGGGATAAGAGGACACCTGGTTTACATCCCACCTGGTTCTTCCCAGACCAGCCAGGTCAGAGGTTTGCTCTCCTGCTCCCACAGGTACAGTGGCTCCAGCACTTCTGTAGAGGCTGCTGGCTGGCATGACTGTAGGACTTGAGTCAAGAAAGGGACCTCATACACTTCTAGGCTTTGTAAGCCCTCAAAAGACACTGAAGCTTCTACTGTTCAAGTCTTCCATGTCCCACTTACTTACAACTTTGTCCAAATAAAGCCTGCTCATTCCTTAATAATTTATTCTTAGGTACTATTTCAAAAAATTATTAACAAAATCTCTCCTCCATCTGGTATTAAATTGGTTATTCCTGGTATAAGCCAAAGCTATTAGCTTCTGTATTATTTTGTAATTCGTCACACTGCTAAACTCTATTATAGCTATTTCAGAGAATTACCTTTTTGTTTTTAAAGGTGGTTAATTGTTATGAACTACAAATATTTCCTCCTTTCTAACATTTTTGTCATTTTGTGCTTTGGTAAAAACAATGCTATGTATACTTTTGCAGACAGAACCTGTTAACATGTCAGCCTGTGTTCTGTCATTGAACTGCTCATGTTCCATGGAAAGTATCTTTTAACAGGAAGTTGGAAAATACTCATTGCCTAGGTCAGTAAGGAAGTGCAACTGACCACTTTCTTCCAAAGTTAATTTTAACATTTCTCCTGGGACCAATTCTGACAACTTTATACTTTGCCAGAAATCTTTCCATCTTGTTTCTTCATTCCTACACTCAGCAAATAATTACTGAGCACCTGTGCTGTGTCAGGAACTGGTGACACAGCAGACAGGCGATAGCTGTTTCCATTTTAGGAGCGTAGGTATGGGCAGCACCTTTAAAGTGGAAACTCACTCTCCCACCCAGCTTCCTTCTCAGGAGACAATCACAGCCTATCAGTTTCTACATTCTCCCAGTGATAACCAGTCGACACACATTCATATTTGTGTGTGTATGTCTATTTTTAAGGAAAAAAATAGACCTCAATATTATGTGCAGCTATATATCTTTATATATGTTAAGATACATTAAAAGATAATATATTTAAGAAACACACACATATGTATCTTGGAGATTGTTTCCTATCAGCATGTAGAGCTGGCTCACCCTTTGCAACAGTTGTGCCAAGTACTGTGATGAAAACAACTACATGTGTTGCTGAGTATCTGTAAAGAGTTTTTTCCCCTGAACAAGTTTTTAGCTTGCCTTTTACTTATTCCTGTTTAATCAAAGTTGGTTTTGCATTTTGTCTATCCAGAAATAAGCTCTTGGATTCTTTTTTTTCTCCTACATTTCTGATTGATTTGTTCCTGCTTTTATCTTTTAATTTTTCCTCTTTCCTTAGAACTTTCGGTGGTATTTTTTTCCCCAAAAAAATATCTGAGTCAAATGCTTAGTTCATTTGTTTTCCTTCTTATTCAATTAACAGTTAAGGCATTTCAGGCCTTGAAATTACCCCAGGAACTACATCTGGTTGCCAGAGAGCAGTTCCCGGATAAGAGATCAAGATTACATGAGTCCTAGAGAGCATCTATGTGGAAGGTGACAGAGAACATAAAGTATTCTTGAATACAGATCACACAATATGTGAACACTCTGCTAGGCTGGATTCCTGCCAAAACATGTTTGATAGTCACTCAAGATTCTATACTCTTGACCCCGTCCCCAAAGATGTGAGCCTCTCAAAGTTCTTCGTAGCCCTTTCTCTCAAGAGTTCTCATCATCCTTTACCCACCCTCTTGTCTCAAAGCCGGCCTCGTCTTCGAACTCTCCTCTTTGAAGATGCCCTCTTGTTTCTTGCAATTTCTTCAAGCATTTATTTACCCAACAGTTTCCTGAGCTAGAGATTCACACATTGTCTTAGCAACTGGGGATATATATGGGAAACTGAAATAAGGACGCCTGCTCTCACTCATGTTATTTAATATTTGTTCTAGATGTTCAGATCAGATAACAGAACAAGTTAGCAAAGACAGGACCTGTTTTACTACATTTATGTACTTAGGAGATCAAAGTTTTATGGAGTTTGCCTTCTGTATGACTTACCTGGTATAAAAATAGGGTAAGACATTTCATTTTTATTATTCAATGTGGTTCTTTCCAGTGTGAATTTTATTGTTGTTCTTCTGTCAAATAAGGTGAGAGCTAAGGCTAATAATTTGCCTGCACAGATTACATTGAGAGTCTGCTCTCATATGAGTCCTCTGATGCTGAACACAATGAGGACTCCTACTGAAGGGCTTCTTGCCAGTGGGTTCTGTGACTCCTGAAGCCTTCCTAACACTGATTACACTCTCAGGCCCTCTCCAGTACGACTTCTAGGGCTGAGTAAGAGAGCTACATATGCAACCTTTTCCACAGCAATCACATTCCCATGGTTTCAGAGTTCACAGATGTAATTATTGGGTATAAGAACTTTTCCAAATTCAATCAAACTGGAATTTTTTTTTTGTCCAGTACGAACTCTCTCAAGTAAAACAGAATCTGGCCAGAAGCCTCTCCTGCTATGATCATATTTCTGAGATTTCTTCTCTATTTGAGTTCTCATGTCAAAAAACTCATGAAAAGGACTTCCTCCACTCAGGGTCTCTGCACTTTAGTCTCCCATGTGAGCCTTCTCAGTTAAAGAAGGTTGAGCAGGGCTGAAAACAGGCTTTCTTACACTAATTTATTCAATCTTGTTCTTGAATGAATTATCCTCTGTAAAAACAACTAATTTCCTATGTACCCCACATTTAATGCCCATGTGAATCCTCTCAGGCTACACAAAGGAAATCCAGAGAAGGATTTCCTTCTCTTCCCAACAAAATGATCTCCTTGTATATTTTTTCTATTGATGTTTGTACTAATTTGAGAGTTGCCACATTCATATTTGTAGGGCTCATCTCCTGCTTAATTTCTTGACCAGCTGAAAAAGTTAAATGTCCTGCAGGCTTTCCTACAATCATGACCTTCAAAATAGTGCCCACTCCATTGCTTTCCTAATGATTAAACGAAGATTATGTCTCAAGGTTTTGTGAGTTTTTAAAAAATTTTTGGTGAGGAAGATTGGCCCTGAGCTAACAACTGTTGCCAATTTTCCTCTTTTTCGCTTGAGGAAGATTGTCCTGGAGCCAACATCTGTGCCAGTCTTCCTCTATTTTATATGTGGACACTGCCACAGCATGACTTGATGAGCAGTGTGCAGGTCTGTGCCCAGGATCTGAAGCCATGGACCCTGGGCTGCCAAAGTGGAGCGTGCTAACTTAACTGCTATGCCACGAGGCTGGCCCCTATGTCTCAAGTTTTCCACCAAAACCACACGTGGGAATACTTTCTTGAAAGAACAGGGGCAGGCCCCGCGGCCAAGTGGTTAAGTTTGCGCGCTCCGCTTTGGCGGCCAGGGGTTTCAATGGTTAGAATCCTGGGCGGCATGGACATGGCACCACTCAGTGGGCCACGCTGGGGCGGCATCCCACGTGCCAAAACTAGAAGGACCCACAACTAAAAATACACAACTGTGTACCAGGGGGCTTTGGGGAGAAAAAGGAAAAATAAAATCTTAAAAAACAAAACAAAACAAAACAAGAACAGAGGGATGGCTGAGTGCCATCAAATATTCCTCCACATTCCTTCAAAGCATCTTTCCAAATCAATGCCTTCTTGAAGACAAATGCCATCTGACCTACTTTAGCCAATGCCTATGCTGCCATTTTTGCTATCATGGAAAGCTGGAGAGGCATGCAAACTGATTTGCATCAGAAAGGCCTAGCTTTCCATTCCATCCTAGTTCTCTGCATTAAGGAGAGGCACAGCCACACCAGTGTGGGAGGAAGAGGCCACTGCAGCAGATGGTTGTCCCATTGGACAATACAGCCATTCCAAACACCTATGAGTCCCATGGTTTTATGCACAGCCTGGACCTCCTCCTGAGGTCCTGACAAGTGCATTCACCAGCTTTACAAACCTCTATTTGGATGTCTAAGTCCCCGCTCCATTCATATGTCACTAACAGAACCAGTGAATACATGAGACAGTTCCAAACACTCCTGAGTCTAAGTGAAAGCTACTAGGAAGTTGTCTGTACTATTCATGTAACTGTTTAAATTATTTCAACTTAAAAAGTAAACACAAAACCTCTATTTCCACCCTTCAAGAGTCTGTGCCTTTACCAGGTTTCCCCATATCATTGACTAAGGCCAAAAACTCAGGAGTAATAGTTTTCTCCTTTATTGTATTTTTTTTTTTTTAAGGAAGATTAGCCCTGAGCTAACTACTGCCAATCCTCCTCTTTTGGCTGAGGAAGACTGGCCCTGAGCTAGCTAACATCCGTGCCCATCTTCCTCTACTTTATATGTGGGACGCCTACCACAGCATGGCTTTTGCCAAGCGGTGTCATGTCCACACCCAGGATCCAAACCGGCGAACCCCAGGCCACAGAGAAGCGGAACGTGCGAACTTAACCGCTGCGCCACTGGACCGGCTCCTCTTTTACTGTATTTTTAAAATGAGATATTGATACCTACATTACAAAGAATAGTTGCAGGAAATCCCTTGAAGCCTTCACCTATGAGGGATTCCAGGTGGTTTGCTTACCCTTGCCCGCTTGGTCAATTACTCACCTAGTCAAACTAAATCCACCTGGGGATGGGGTGATGAATCTCCCCACTGGATGGGGAGAAACCCATGCTAGCTACTCTTAGGCCAGCTAACACCATCTCTTCCCGAGATACTACCACGGCCCCCTGCCTGTTTCCTTCTGTGCCCTACCACAGCTTTCTTCACAAGCACCCAGAGGGAGCCGTGAACAGCCACGCCACACACCTGCTCAATGAGAATCAAACTCCCCTCACAGTGGAGGCCCTGTGTGCTCTGCCAAACTTAACTTGCATGTCAGCACACCTGTTTCCTCCTCCCAGCTCACTGGGCAGCTTTCCCTGAATATTCTGAGCTTGTTCCATTCTCATGGTCTCCCCAAACAGCATCTCTGTCCAGGCCTGGAAGCTCTCCTCACTGCCACTCTTACAGGGCTGCAGCTTCTTTTTCTTCAGAGATCAGCTCAACTCTTCACCTGCAGTGTCCCCTGACCACCTCTCTAGACTAACTCCCCATTGCTCCCTGCTTTACATCATGCTCTTCTTTCTCAGTGCTCACACAATTACATCTGTGTAACCTGTCTGTAGAAGGCGATCATCTATTAGGCTACGACGTCCACAATGGCAGGGATTATGTTGGGTCTTTGGCTTACTATCTAAGTGTTTAGTATACTGCAGGGGACACAAAAGGCCTTCCACAAGTATTTGTGAGTGAAAGGAGGGAGGCAGGGGAGGGAAGACATCACATAAAGGACTCTGACAGAGCGGAGATGAGCCAGGCACTTATCCTCTCAGGCCTAGCCTGCAAGGGTGACCTGACAAGCCTCCCTGCACCCCACCAGAATCTCCTGTCACCTGTCAAGCCAACTCTCCTGAGATGTGCAGAACCACAGGTGCCCAACACCTCCCATGGCAGCTAGATTCAAGGAACTACTGGATCATCCAGAAGTGCATGGCTGGGAGGTTTGCCCACACAGGACGTAGGACTTAAACTCCAGGGAGGACGAGAGACAGACCTGACAGAGTCACAAAGATGGGAGGGAACATTAAGAGGCTGGATCAAGGGAGCCACCAAAGGGAACAGAAACCACAGTGAACAGATGCAAACTGCCTGTGCTGCTGGGGTCCTCCCAGAGGAGGTACAGTTTAGCGACTGGTGCTAATGGTTAGAACGGGTTTTCAATGTAGTGAATGAAAGGAATGACTGAATATGGAAAGAGAAACAGAAAACATTAATGCTGAGCCATCAAGCTGAAACAGAGTCCAGAAACAGGGGAGGAAGAATCGCAGAGACTCCAGTCTCTCTTGTGGAAAACAGAAGGTCATCACCAAAGATTGGGGCCAGGCCCAGATTTCACAGCTGAATATTGCCAGGAGCGGGTAGCTCCAGTGTCACTTGCATTAGAGCACGGAGAATAAAGGGGAGAGCATCCAGAGTTTTCTTTACAAAGCCAGTGCACTCTGATACAAAAGCTGACAAAGAAAACCACCTCCCGGACCTAATTCATCAATATTGATGCTTTTGTCCTAAAAAGTCAGTCAACGGACACCAGCAGCAGATTACACCCAGGGTGCTTCCCTGTTTGTTATGTCACTGTGTTAACTGTTCAAAGGAGGAAATCCGTATGGTCACTTTGGAAGGCCCTGGAGGGAAAATTACTGATTTTCATGTATTAGGAAGGGCTGGATGACTATTTCTTTATCCAGGTAAAAACTGTTTTAAATGAAAGCAGAATCCAACAGTGTGCTTGTCAAAACCCAAACGGTTGCCCATTCAGAGACCGGACACTCACTCTTCACACTTTCGGCTTCACAGTATTTCAGAAGTACCAACTGTGATGAATTAATTATGTGATTGTGCAAAAGAAGTAAAAATGGGGCCGGCCTAGTGGTGTAGTGGTTAAGTTTGCCCGTTCTGCTTTAGCAGTCCGGGGTTCACCAGTTTGGATCTCGGGCGCAGACCTACACACTGCTCATCAAACCATGCTGTGGTGGCATCCTGCATAGAACTAGAAAGACAACTAGGATACACTATATACTGAGGCTTTGGGGAGGAAAAAAAAAGTAAAAAAGTATTAACACAAATGCCTCTTCCTTTATACTTGCTGGTAAAATGACTTTGTACTAGAGAAAATTAATGAAAATCTAACAAAAATATTACAAATAATAAGAGAACTCAGCAGCATGACCGGTTCATCAGGAACTACGCAAGAATCCAAAGGAAGATTAACCTGAGCAGATAACAGCAACGTAAAGGCCGACAGTCCTTGGAAGGCCTGACACAGCGCAGTGAGGTGAGCAGACCCTTCTTTGTACACTTAAGCCAAAACTTGACAAGACAGACCAATTCGGCATCAAGGAACTTCTAAATCCAATCAAGTGTAATATACATTCTACAGGATTTTCTCAACGAACCCTAACAGGCTGATATAAGTGTTCATCTGGCAAACTAGGTGGTTGAGGACAACTAATAATTTTTTTTTTTTTAAGATTTTAGTTTTCCTTTTTTTCTCCCCAAAGCCCCCTGGTACATAGTTGTATATATTTTTTTAGTTGTGGCATGTGGGATGCCACCTCCGCATGGCCTGATGAGCAGTGCCATGTCCGCACCCAGGATCTGAAGGGGCAAAACCCTGGGCCACCAAAGCAGAGCATGCAAACTTAACCACTTGGCCACAGGGCCAGTCCCAAGAATTTTCTTTTAAATGAGAGGAACTACTATTTATCCAATTTTGTTATAAAACTATAATAAGTACAGCAATATGATGTTTACTCGGAGACAGATCAAGGGAGCAAAAGGGGCAAGGAAGAAGGCCTGCACATGCTAATGATGAGAATTTAGTCCATGGTAAAGATGGTGTTTCCAATAAGCAGAAGAACCCAGTCAGAAATGGTGTTGAAAGAACTTTTGCCCCTGGGGCCAGCCCTGTTATCTAGTGATTAAGTTCAGTGCACTCTGCTTTAGCTGCCAAGGTTTGGTTCCCAGGTGCAGATGTACATCGCTTGTCGGTGGCCATGCTGTGGTGGCGACCCACATACAAAATACAGGAAGACTGGCACAGATGTTAGCTCAGGGTGAATCTTCCTCAGCAAACCCCTCCACCAAAAAAAAAAAAAACACTTGTGCCTCACACCACATACACTAGGAAACTCCAGATAAATCTAACAGCTAAACAAAAAAAGAATACTGGAATAGAAGAGAGTATTTGTACAACCTGCCTATGTATGATAAGAAACCTAGAATAAAAATAAAGACAGATTTGAAAGGAAAAAATGCCTGAAATCATAAAACTTCTTCATGGAAACTAAAGGTAGAAAATAAACGTTGGCCTGAGGTATTTGCAACATTAACATCAATAATACAGAGCCCCCCCGACACACACAAAAGACCAACAGGAAAAAAATGGGAAAGTATATGAACTCACAAAAGAAAAAATATAAATGGTCCACAAACTTATGAAAATATGTGTAACTTCATGATGGAAATGTGAACTAAACTGAACACATTATCTTTTCCCATCAATCTGCAAACCTTAAAAAGACCACTATAAATTGCTAGCGATGAAGGGTAAAGGGAGCTCTCATGTACTTAAACAGCTATGTGTACTTTAAAGGATTTTAGATGATAATTTGTTGCTATCAGATTTTTAGCTTACATCTTGGTTGCCTCTGAAGTTCCATTTCCTGAAATCCTACCTACAAAAAAACCAAGTTAAATGTGCAAAAAATGTATGCAAAGAAGTTTTTTGCAACAACGTGAATGTCCATCAAAAAGAAAAAACCAGATGAGGATTACACTGCATCTGTCAAAATGAATGAAGCAGGCCTGTCTGTAGTGACTATGATAACGCCCCCAAAACATAAACGTGTATTCATATGCATACATGTAAACATACATGAAAACTGCTCAGAAACACACCAGTTACTGGTCATTACAGGAGGGGAGGGCAGTAGAGAATGAGTGGAGCAGAGTGAGGGCGGCTCTCCTGCCCACCTGCCACCAGCAACAAGTTCACATTCAACCAAGCAGTATACCCGACTCTGAGGCCAGAAGAAAATGCACAGCTTGATTGCACATGTCTGCGGCTACTCACCACAGCACCCCACCTACGGTTTCTCCCATCTACCTTTTCTAAGACACCACTCCCTGACTAAGCAGTCGGCCCATTCCCTGCCAGGACTCCCGTGTGCCTGGTTCTCACCTGAAAAGGTGTCTTGAGGAATTCCTCTCTCCACCGACCAGAGCTCTTCCTCCTCCTCTAACTGAGATACCACATCTGGCTTGGAAAGCTGATGTTCTGCCCAAGGGAAAAGAGACAGGGCTTGGGGGTCTGTGTTCGGGAGAAAATGCTTAACTGCTGTGGCACATGCAGTCCCTGAATTCTCCCGCTAGGGCATAACTTCTAGTCTAGGGCAGTGATGATAACCCCGCTCATCCCCTTTGCCAGCTGCTTGCTTTCCTGGACTCCCTTGCCAGTAAGGGTGGCAGTGGGACACAGTTCTGGCCAGCAAGACACACAGGGAAGTCTGTCAGCTACCAGCCTTGAGGCTTTTTCTTGCTGAGCGTGACAGGTGTGAAAAGAGAAGTAGCCAGGTCTGCCCCTCCCCTTCTTTCTTTCTGCCTTGAACAGGGACGTGATGTTTGGTGCCACAGCCATGCAGCTACTAACTTAGAAATGGTTAGTTCACACACTAACACAGAGAAATGGAAGGGATCAGGATCTTTGGTGACACTCCTGAGCTGCTGGACACTGACACCACGTCCTCTGTAATTCTTGTCAGAAAAACAATTAAGCATCCACTACTGCACCTGAAAAGATCCCTGACAGACCCACCTCCCTGGTATTCAAGGCCTCTGAGGGATGGATTAGGTGAAGCTTCAAAAGTCAGACGTGAAGTAGCCTTGTTCCTACGGGTACAAAGTAAATCCCTCTTCCTCAGGCCCCAGCCTTGACACTTGCACTCTGATCCCTGCAGCCTGAGCCCAAGCAGACACACACTTCAGAGGCACCACATTGGTGCTGCAAAGCACAGATCTTTATTGACACGGAGACCAGCCTTACCCACTGAGACCAGGTTCCTGTAGTTCTCCAGCATCACCTGCCTGTACAAGGACTTCTTTTCAAGGTCCAGCAGTCCCCACTCCTCGGGAGTAAAACCCAGGGTTACATCTTCAAAGGTCACTGGTTCCTAAAACCCACAAGTTCCTTAAGGCCAGGGCCTGTTGTCACCCACACTGACAGGAGGGGGAGGCTGCTGGAGTAGTGAAGGCAGGCTACAAGATGACCTGAGAGCATTCCAGCTGTCTCTTTGTGTGTTCCTGCATTTGTCCGAAACCGAGTAAACCCGAACTTGACCCTATTCAGGTCACAGTAAAGAAAACAATACGAGAGAACAGAGAGGATCCTCCGTTCTCTGAAAACCTCTCCTTTACTCATCAACCTGGGGATTCCAACACAGGCATCAGCGCGTGTGCCCCGAGCTGAATCCTGGCACCCCAGCCTCAGCCCCCACCCACCGTCCGTGCTGCTTCTACTCCTTCACCTGGCCAGAGTCTATCCTCATTTTTTTTCTCCTGGCGACTGAGCTCAGATCTCACCTAGCTTTGACGCCAAAGGAACTGCTGACATCTAACTCTGAGTCTGACCTCCGCTGACGCCCCTCCCAGTATGCTGGATAAGTTAGAAACCCCGTCCTCTGACTTCTAACCTCTAACCACTCCCTGGGGAAGCTAAGCAGCCCACGGTTCCTGCACTCCGCAAAGTCTCATACCCACCCAGTTCCTCTCCTCCTCCTCCTCCCAGAGGGACCTGGGGCATCTCAGGGAGGGTGGCGTCCCACTGCCCTCCGGCCACCCCGCCCCCAGGGCCGCGGTAGACTCAGGAACTCCAGGAAGCCTCTACTCACACAGAACCAGGCCGTCGGAAGCCCGGAGGCCATCCCTTCCTCTTCCTCGACGTGCCTCGTGGGAGCGGACGGTCCTGAGAAGGTCGAACGAGGGAATGAGGGGCGTGAGGGCTACGTGGAGGGCCCCCTGTGCCCCCAAGCGACCCCCAACGGGAAACGACACGTCCTCCCCCGCCTCCGAAAACACCCTGAGGGGCCGACTCCACCTGCTCCCGGACACCCACAGCCGCTCCCAGGGCCCAGCTGAGTCCGCCCTCGCCCCTCCCCCCTTAAAGGGGTGGACCCCGCCCCGTCCGCAAGCAGGCGGGGTTGGCCGTCACGCCCACCACGCCCGCAGGGAGCTGCCCGCCCTCGGCCCCTCGGCCCCGACCACGCCGCCCCTTCCAGCTCTGCTGCAGGAGGACGGCAGGCGACGCCGGCCCCTCTCCTGCGCTTGGCGGGGAAGGGCCTGAGGCTGGGCGCGTCCCGCGCGGCGGCTCCCGATCGGCCCGCAAGGCCCCCGACAGGCGCAGGTTTCGCGCCGCACTCACCCCGCGCGCGGCGCACAATGGCGCCCGTCGGCCCGCCGCGAAGTGCGTCAGCGCGCCCGCCGGGACTACAACTCCCAGACACCCCTGCACCGCGCCCGACCGCTCCCAGGCGGCGGCCATCTTGGCTGGCTAGCTCGGGGTGCCAGGCGAAGCCAGGGCAGGCAGGAGAGGGCCCTCGCCGGCGTCCCTCGGCGGTCCAGCCGGGCAGGAGGAGGCCTCGGGTGGGGCACGCCGCGCCGCGGGGCTCCAGCAGTGCGTGGGCGGCGAAGCGGTCCAGGAGAGGGTCGTGCCCCGCCACGAGGGCGACCACGCGTGGGGAGAGCCGGAAGTTGGCGAAGGGGAAGGCGTGGGAGGGTAGGCGGGCCGGAAGTGGAGGGGTGGGTCAGAGTCGGTTGGTGGGGGCCGTGGGACGGGCAGAACCGGAACTGTGGGGGCGGGGCTGGCTGCTCCTCACGCCCAGGGTAGAAGAAGGAGGGCCGGGAAGCGCCCAGGGGGCGGGGCTAACGTCCCCCGAGTTCCGCGTGGAGGAGGAGGGGCGGGCAGGAAGCGCACGGGGAGGAGCCAGAGACCTCCCAAGTTCCGGGAAGAGGGAGACAGGATGCACGGAAGTGCGTGTAGGGGCCTTAATGTTCATCCATATCTAAGGGAGAGGAAGAAGGGGCAGGACTGGGAGAGCAGGAAGTGGGCTGGAGCGGGGTAAACTTCGCCCCGGGTCCTAGGAGGAAAAGAAGGGCGTGTCTGCCCGGAAGTGTGCGGAGGGGCCGGGCCTGAAAGGTCACCCAAGTTATGGGAGGGGGCAGGCGCGGGTGGGCGAGGCCTGTCAAAAATAAACCCGAGCTGGAGCGAAGTTAGAGCAGTGAAAATAGATTTTATTCGATAAACCTATTGCCACAGGGGACGAGAGGCTGCAGTATAGAGCTGGGCTCGTTTTGAATACAGCCAGAACAAGTGAGGTTGATAGCCGGGGGGGGCAAGTTGGATTGCAGGGTGGCGTTGTGGCAGAGAAAATTGGGAAGAAGAGACATCAAGTCTGGGGGGCATTCTGGCTGAACCAACCCAGCAGGATTCTTGCTGGAGGCAGGCCAAGGTGATCATATAGCACCTGGGGGAGTGGGATGGGGGGTTTGATCAGATATCAGGGTAGAGAATTCTTGATAAACTGATTTAGCAGGTTCTTGCTAAAACTGGATTCTCCAAGGAAGTACACGGACAGGCTTGTTCAGGAGAGGGTTCAGGAGAACCTGACTAAAGTTTGGTTAAGCAAAGAATCTTTGTCAGGGAGGAGGAGTGGGCTGCGCAGGATCCTTTGCCCAGTGTCCTTTCTGTGAGCCGAGTTGCCTGTGTCTAGGAAATGAGAACAGTTGTCATTGCTAAGGACCTGGTGTGTGCTGGTCTTCCTTGGGCCCAGCGTGCCGTGGTCTTCCTTGGGAGCCTAAGAGGAAATATTCTCTTGTCTTCCTCAGAGTCCAGTGTCTGGTGTTCTCTCATCTTCCTCAAGTCCCCAGGCCCCGTGTGGTCTTGTCTTCTCAGAGCCCAGGCTCTGATGTTTTCTCTCCCCCTTGGTGCTTAGAGGTCTCTTGTGCCCCTCGGTCCCAGGGCCTGGTACTCTGCTCTTTCTTGGAGTTTCCTAGCAGGTCTCAGCAACCCTATGCCTCCCTTTGGGTTGTCCTATCCACTGCCTGCTGAGCTTGTTCGATGAGTTGTTAATTTTTCTGGCCACTGTGGAGAGCATCCACCTGCAGGCTGCACATCGTTCATCTTATTTGCTGCAATTAGACAGTAAGTCTGTTGATTTTTGCACGTTAGTATTTACTCAGAAACCATGCAGATATCTTTTATTCTAACAGTATTTCCTTGGATTTTTCTTGGCTATTGTAGAGAAGACATCATCCTCATTCCATAAGTAATTTGGCCTCTTTTCCATTTTTTTCTTTTTTGAGGAAGATTAGCCCTGAGCTAACATCTGCCGCCAGTCCTTTTTGCTGAGGAAGACTGGCCCTGAGATAACATCAGTGCCCATCATCCTCTACTTTGTATGTGGGACGCCTGCCACAGCATGGCTTGACAAGCAGTGTGTAGGTTTGCACCCATGATCTGAACCAGTGAACCCCGGGCTGCCAAAGTGGAACGTGTGAACTTAACTGCTGCACCACTAGCCTGGCCCCTCCTTTCCCATATTTTGACTTTAAAAAAGTCGATGTTATATAGCCCTAGGTAGTGTGACGGAACCATGTTAATTAGTCATATTATTATTATTGTTTTGTTTTGGATGTGACTGAGATGCTTCTAGTGGTTCACTGTCAAGTTTGATGGAGGCCTTTAACATCTTAAGGAAACAAACTGTTTATTGGTATAGGATGAAAACGTGACTTTACCTTCAAAGGTGATTTTAAATAAGTATATTATTGGAGCTGGCCTGGTGGCATGGTACTTAAGTTCTCACACTCTGCTTCAATGGCTTGGGGTTCGTGGGTTCTGATCCTGGGCATGGACCTGTGCACCACTCATCAAGCCATGCTGTGGTGACATCCCACAAACAAAAATAGAGGAAGGTTGGCAGCAGATGTTAGCTCAGGGCCAATCTTCCTCACCAAAAATAAATTAAAAAGTCCGTTATTGAAGATTGACTCACAAAAGCCACTTTAATACAACTTTTAATAATAACTGCATGTTTTTTTTCTTGTTTAGCAAATTAAGCATGCTATTTAATTTGCTGTAATTTGATTATGTAAAAAACATTTCTGAAGAAATGTTAACTGTTATGCACGAAACTGTGAAACATGTTATGCATCCTGCTTGCATACAGGGCCCCAATCCCTTGTTTAAAACCTTCAAGGCCAAAAGTATTTTGGAATTCACAAGGATGTGGATTTTAGCAGCAGAGTAAGGTGCACACACCACGCAGTACGTAACGTCCCTGACAGGTCTGGGGCAGCATCTGCCATCAAACACTTGAGTGTATCTGTAGCAAAATACGTGAAGAATCACACTAGGTTGGAGAAAGACAAGGTGTAAATAGTGTTTTTAGTTCAGGTAAATTTTGCTGATACATAATACAGAAAGAAAGTTTTTATTAGAAAAAGTTTTGGAATTTAGAATTGCAGAAAAGGCATTGTGGATCTTACATGAAAATGGCTGGATTAGCAATAATAGTTGTTTCATTCAATTGCAAAGTTTAATTTGTACTTTTCCTCACTTCATATACTCCGTATAGACACGTTTATTGAGATAACTGAATTGTTAAAATATATTAACATTCTTCTATATGCTTTCTTTAATCAGTAGTCCACTATTGGTTTAACTTAAACAATATATAAGAATAAGAGATATAAAACTATGTATTGGCCACATCACTATGGCAGCTGGTGACATTTAGTTGAGCAGTAAACCAGCCATGCGACTGAATCGTGGACCTGCGATTTGATCTCCACTCACCATTCGCTATTCTTGTTTCATCACACAGAGCAGCTCAGACTATTCCCTGTGAAGGGGAACACATGTTTAAAAGTCATTTTAAAAAAGATGTATTTTTTGTCTTTAAAACATGAGCCTCTAGGACGCTTCTTGGAACTCCTCAGAGCTTGAGAACTTCAGGATGGACAAGCAGAAATAAATTAATCAGAATTTTACCTGTAAATTATTAGTATCATAACTACTTCCCATAAAACAGGCTTTTGGGTCTATTTATTACTGCTGCACATTTACTCTTTGCCTGTTCTCACCAACATCAAAGATGAGGTCATCATCAAGATAATCCAAACTCTTCGTAGTGCATGGGAAAGGCAAAGAGTCTGAGCTCTGAGCAAGGGTGGACTGAAAACAGCCTCCAGAAGACAGTCTGCCTCGAAGAGGAATGCAGGAAGTCCACAGAAGCCTGGACAAACCAGTAAATCAGGTTTCGAATAATCCAGTTCGTACCTTTGTGTCCTGTATCCCATAGGGTGTGTTTGGTTGTAAATACTCGAAATCCAACTACTGTAAATAACAGACTATTTCCTTGCAGAACTGAAGGTTTGTAAACAGATGGTTCCTGGTACTGGTTTAAGCTGTCCACCGGCATCACCCAGGACTGGGCTCCTTCCTTCTTGCCATGCTCAGTGTGGGAGTGTCTCATCCTTTGGCCACTAGGGCACAGACAAGAGACAAGCCAGCCACATGCTTACTGCTGGCCCTGAATACAACCCATCTCAACATTTCTCTCTGCCTTAGGAAGTCACCCTTTTCCTCCCTGATGAAAATCGACCCCCATCTTTCTTCTTGAGTCTTTCTCTTGTCTATTCACTCCTCTGGTCAATAGCCATGGATAGACATACACATCCAAAACTAAAGAAGGTATCTGCTCTCAGCAGTCTTAATGTTAAAATTTCTGGATGTTCTTGTTACCACAAATAAGATATGAAACAGACCTAAGTGCTATAACTATTGGAAAAAAATATACAAAAGTGCATTTATTAACAGATAACATTAGCACACAAAAAATCCAATTGGAAAACTTTAAAAATCAATGAGATTGCGTTAAACCAGAGAGAATAAGAATTAAAGATACGTAAGTCAACACACACACATACACACAAAAGTATAAGCTTAACAAGTATATTGAAAAGGAGATTCCTTTCACAGTAGAATCATAAAAACATAAAATGTTTGGGATTAAGTTGGGAGATGCAGGGGATCTACATGAAGCTAAGTTTCTGGAAAGAATTACAAGTAAACTTGCATAAATGAAAATGCTCATCGTGTCCCAGGATGGGAAGGCCAATTGTAAACCCCAGGTCATCATCACTAGGCTCCATTCACTTCTGCACTTCTTCCTCCTCAAAATGTGAGGGAAGGAACTGGCTGCTATTCTTCACAAGAACAATCAAGTCACATTCAAACACATCTTATGGAGAAATGCTCTCAGAAACTACTAGTCAGGGGCCGGCCCGTGGCTGAGTGGTTGGGTTCTTGTGCTCCACTTCAGCGGCCTAGGGTTTCTCTAGTTTGGATCCTGGGCACGGACATGGCACCGCTCATCAGGTAATGCTGCGGCATCGTCCCACATGCTACAACCAGAGGCATTCACAACTAGAATATACAACTATGTACTGGGGGGGCTTTGAGGAGAACAAGAAGAAGAAAAAAAAGAAGATTGGCAACAGTTGTTAGCTCAGGTGCCAATCTTTACAAAAAAAAAAAAGGAAACTACTCGTTAAAAAATGTTCTCTTTTTTTTTTGCCGATAAATTTAGACCTCAAAGCCATCAGTAGCATAGAGTTGTAATTACAAAACTTTTTATGTGTGGTGGGGGAACTCATAGGTCAGCAAGTTGAATTGAGGTGTGTGGTTTGTTTCAAGCACCTTTTTTCACTCTGAGAGGACTCCTATGTCACCCACCATGAGGAAGGACATGACTGACAGGGAGACTGTATCCCTGTCTGCATTTGTAGTTTGAAGAATTCACCACATCGGCTTGGTCCCACTGTGTGTTTTCACATCATACCCTGGACCTCTGGATGTCTCCATCTCTTCTCTGCATCCCCTTGGCTGTGCCTCAGACTGCAGCTGTGGTAACTTGGCCCTTCCTGCTGATCGCAGTGGGTGTCTGCTCTCTCTGGGGTGCCCACCTCCCGAGGAGCGACTCTGAGTCAGGCCAGCAAGTGTCACCCTGAGCCTGCAGACCCTCGTTACCTGTGATGCCTGCTTCTAGTAGGCCCTAAGTTGTCGCTTAGCATTCCTAAGGAAGAGACTTGAGAGCAGAAGCTGGTTGTGAGCAAGAAAGGGTTATCATGTAAGATGGTCTTTTGGCCACAAGTAACAGAATGTGTCACCATTCATTATCTTACATTGCCTGAAGTCCAGAGGCAAGGGCTTCTGGGCATGGTTCCTGGGCTCAACTGTCACACTTAGCCAGCCACCGTCCATCTCTTGGCTCAGCTCTCCTCAGCATGTTGTCCTGGTTATTCCTAAGGCTTGTGTCCTCATGATCTCAAGGTGGCTGTCACAGTTCCAGGCATTGCACATAGCCATGCAACACTTGTCTGAAAATATTGGCATCAGGGGGTGTATTTGTTTCCTTTGCCACTGTAACACATTACCAAGTCTATCATCTCACAGCTCTGGAGGTCAGAAGTCCATAATGGCTCTCACTGGGCTAAAATCAAGGTGTTGGCAGGGCTGCGTTCCTTTTAGAGGCTCTAGGGGAGAATCCATTTCCTTGCCTTTTCTGGCTTCTAGAGATCACCTGCATTCCTTGGCTCATGGCCTCTTCTTCTGTCATCAAAGCCAGCAGTGTAGCATCTTCAAGTCTCTCTCTGACTCTGACCTCTGCTTCTGTCATCCCATTGCCTTCTCTGACTGACTGTCCTGCCCCTTCTTAAACAAGGACGATTGTGATGACATTGGGTCCACCACAAATAATCCAGGATAATCTCCCCGTCTCAAGATCCTTAATTACACCTATAAAGTCCCTTTTGCCCTGTAAGATAACATATTCACAGGTTCCAGGCATTAGGATGTGAGCATCTTTGGGGAGCTATTACTACCCACCATGGGAAAGGAATAAAATCTCTTCAGATGCCTTCTTTCTTGTAGACTTCCTCAGATCCCATTGTCCAGGACTGACACCTGTGTCCATGTCTTGGCTGTGAGAAAAGCTGGGAAAGAGAGTGGCTGGCATTTTGGCATCTGTAGAGGGTGCTGGACTCCTCACCATGAAGGGGGGTGGCACAGCCACAGTGGCTGGCACAAAAGTCTGTGTGTGTGCTCATCTGCCCCAGAGACCTCTCCTCAAATTGAGTTATAAGGCCACATGCCCAATCTGAGAGCAGCTAGTGCTGGAAATTTCTGGACTTGCTGCCAGCAGAGATCCTGAACTGAATGAAGTCTCAACATCTAGGGGAGCAGCGAGGAGGTGGGGATCCTGGTAGAGGGTCTGATGGTAGTGCTGGAAAGGAAAGGTGGCATTTCTGTGAGTATAAGGGAACAACAGGAGATCTCCCTTGGGTCCAGGAGGAAAGCTAGCATTTCAGAGGCTTCTCATAAAAGCAGAGAGAGAGGAAGGTCTTCAGGGTTCATGTGTGGAATCTTACCCCTCATCTCTTTCCCAGAACACGCCAGATGCTCTTTTGCATCTATGGGTGAGGTTCCCTCCCAACCCCAGCTTTGCAAGGGATTTTAGTTGAAGTTTGTGAGGTTTGCATCATCCTTGGAGCGTGGACCATCTGCAGGCTTTTTAATCCTGTCTGCACACTGGCTGTGTACCCCTAGAAGTGTAAAGATGCACACAAGTCTTCATGCTACCTCTCAAGGTTAGTAGTAGAATGCCATTTGTGAAACAGCGGAGAGTTAGCATCAAGCTGTCTGATTTGTTTGAAATGACAGCATTTGAATTATGCAGGACGAAAATGGATGGGATATTCTCCAGCCCTCTTCTATGAATACTATAAAATTACATATATTACATAATTACATATTATGTATTATGTCATTACATAAAATATATTGACCCCTGTGATTCTAAAAGATGAGTGATCTCTGCATGACCCTTCAAATTTGGTGTTCTCTGAGTCACATATGATGTAAAGAGATAGATGTGCTGTCGTCATTGAGAACATTTACATTTTATTATCTATGGCAATCATTTCTATGAGACATTGTCCATTAGGCCTAGACCCAAGTCGCATTAAGTAGTGTTTCTATGGCAAATTAAGGGCGTACTTAGAGCATACCTGCTCCTCCGTGTCTGCAGGGGCCACAAGTGCAGAGTCTTATTACATCCCAGCAACTATTTATAGGTCAAAAATAATTTGTGGATCCTGCCTCCTTTGTGGTTTATGTCTGATGTCAAATAAAATGGAATTCCAATCAACATCTTTCCCATATTGGTTATGTTCAATGAGTTTCTTTAATCTATATGAATTTCCTGGTGTCAAATAAGGTGAAAGCCAATGTGGGAAGCCTGCCAACATTGACGCTATTTGTAGTGTTCTCTAGTGTGAGTCCTCTGGCGCTGAGTTGCGAGAACACCCCCTGAAGGCTCTTCCTCACTGAGACAGGCAGAGGACCTTCCCAGTATGAGTTCTCTGATGGAGCCGCACAGTGCTGAGGTATGTTTAAAGCCTTTCCCACAATGACTGTATCCATAGCTGTCTCTCCAGTGTGCCTTCTGTGATGTCGAGTAAGGAAGGAGAAAAGCATGAAATCTTTCCCTGAATGATTACATTGTAGGGTTTCTCTTCTTTATAGACTCTTAGATGTAGAGTAAAGCCTTCACTCCTTGGAAGTAATTTCCTGAATTCACCACAAATATAAAGTTTCTTATAGGTAGAAATTCTCTCATACTGAGTAAGGATAATTTGTGCCTCTACATGTATAGGATTTTTCTCCTGTACAAGTTCTGAAATGTACTGAAAGTCAGTCTTTCTTGGTGGAGACTCTCCCACACTAACACATTTGTAAGGTTTGTCTCCTGGGTGAGTTTGCTCATAGTGAAAAGGATTGACCTCTGTTCAGACTTCTCTACACTCATTACATTTACATAGTCTCTCTTGAGTATGGCTTCTCCAATGTCACTGTACAGTGGAGGAAGGATTGAGTTCTAATTAACTTCCCCCAAATTCATCATTCTTGCAGTCTCTGTCCTGGGTCAGTGTTTTCTCAGGGCCATATGTTCCACTTGTCTCTCCAGGTTCTCCTGCTGCTGCTTCAAGTGGGTTTCATATTCCTGGTCTCTGCCAAATGTGGAGAGATATAGTCCATGCCTTGTGAATCTTTGTGTTTTCAGGACCGCATATGGTTCTAAGCGAAGTGCCCTGCTTTCTGGTTAACTCCTTGCTTTTGATTCTACTTCCTCAACCTGGAAGAAAACAACAGATACTTTTAAGTGTTCAGAGAAAAACTCCTGGAGAGGAAATAGTGAGATCAAGTGAAGAAGCACATCTGAAGCATGTGGATTTGTTTTCAAATCTGCCTTGCAAGGAGGGGACGAGTTGTGAGCAGAGATGAGCCCAGTCCGTTGAGGCAGCTGATGGGACACTAGGTCATCTCTGCTCTGGTTCACTCCTCACTCTCCTTTTCCAGATGCTCTTCTAGACTCCAGTTCTTTGGGCACTGATCCTGAGCTCTCTTCTTTCTCTTGCCAGTGTGATCTCTTTCATTCCCCTGGATTCAAATACTATCTCAATGTTGATGAATCCCAGTTCTGTAGCTTATCCCAGATTCTTTCCTGAGCATTGGACACATTCATTTGTCTGCTAGGCATCTCTACTTCTGCAAGCATAACCTGTCAAAACTGAACTTGAGTCCTACATCCACATCGGCTCTTACCCCACCTTTTCCCTACCGGTAGATGGCCAGGGGCCAAGGACCCCTCTACCTCCTTGAATCAATCACCAAATTTTGAGTCCACCTTAAATACCTTCCATTGGCCCCCTTTCCGTTTCCATTGCCCGTCCTGCACCATCACTGCCCTTCTCAGTTGAACTACCACAGTAGTGCTTTCACTGTCATCTCGTCTTCTGTTCATAGCCCTGTCCAAACACATCCAGAGCAGCCTTTCAGAAATAGAAACCAGATCATGCCATTTCCTGCTCAAACTCAACCAGTGGTGCCCTGCTGCTCTGATTTGTAGTTTTCTGTAGAAGATCCAACTCTTCTATGCTGATGACTACAGACAGGCAGATACCACGTCTGTGTGTTTATCCCTTTAGTCCCAGCACCTGGTGTGGGACAGCCATCACTGTTTGTTGAATGACTGTTTGAGGTCACTTGCATCCCTCACCACTTCACATGTAGTTGACTTCCAAGTTGAGATCACTAGCCTCCAGCTTCTAAATTTCCAGACCACACGTCTGCTGAAGATCTTTCCCACATGGCAGGCAGTGACCATGTAATGATGTAAATCAGACCACGTCACTCTCCAGAGTGACCCCACCTCTGGTGGCTTCCCATCGTTTTCAGAATGAAGCCCAAACTCCTAACGAGGGCCCATAAGGCCTGTGCCTCTGAGCCTCATTGCTCTTGCCCCTCTCCTTTCTGCTCTCTCCTCTCACCCATCCATTCTGTCCTCACCACCTGCCATCAGTTTCTTGATTGCACTGAAATCTTTCCACCTCAGAGCCTTTGCTAGAGCTTCCTTTGGCCAAAATGCTCTTCCCCAGCCCATCATGTACTGGCTCCTTCATAATACTCTAGAGGTCAGATTCAAGTTGATCTCTTCAGAGAGGGCTTCATGGACTGTTTAGTGGGCTCAGTAATAGTCCCCCAATCATGTCCACATACTAATTCCCAGAACCTGAGAATATATTACCTCATATGGCAAAAGGGACTTTACGTATGTAATTAAGTTAAGGAGCCTGAGATGGACAGATTATTGTGGATTATCTGGGTGGGCCTGGTATAATCACAAAGGTCCTTAAAAGTGGAAGAGGAGGGGCCGGCCTGGTGGCGCAGTGGTTAGGTGCACGCGTTCCCCTTTGGCAGCCCGGGGTTTGCCAGTTCGGATCCCGGGGGCAGACATGGCACCGCTTGGCAGGCCTTGCTGTGGTGGGCGTCCCACATATGGGGTGGGGCAGGATTGGCAGCGGATGTTATCTCAGGGCTAATCTTCCTCAAAAAAAAAAAAAAAACATGGAAGAGGAATGCAGAAGAGTCAGAATCAGAGAAGGAGTTTTGATGATGGAATCAGAGGTGGGAGTAATATAGGGTCACGAACCAAGCAATGAGAATGGCCTCTAGAAGGTGGAAAAGGCAAGGAAATGGATTCTCCCCTAGAGCCTTGAGGAGTAACAGTAACCCATTTTAAACCTCTGACCTCCGGAACTGTAAGATAATAAATGTGTGTTGTTTTAAGTCACTAAGTTTGTGGTAATTTGTTACAGCAGCCACAGGAAACTCATACAGGCAATATGATCTAGAGTACCTTCCCCTTTGCTCCCTCATAGCTCCTTGTTCATCATGAATGTGATGATGACTTGTACATGTGAAGATCTTCCAGAGAATATGTAGCTTCTGGCACAACAGCTGCCTGCCATGGAGAGGAGCTGAGTGGCGTTGGTAAATGAACAGATGGTATGGTGTTAAAAATAACTGTGGGGGATGCGTCTGGACTCAATTACCTCATACTTGGATTACTGAAGCAGTCTTAATCTGCTCTCTTTAGTCTTTGCTCTGTGACGCACACTTCTTATACCCCAGTAACATCGTATCTTCAGGACACTCTAATCCCAGTCATCTTGAACTCCAGTCCCTCCAGCATGTGACCTGGCTCATTGGCAGCCATGGGACTTCAACTTTTCCCCTTACTGAATTACTTGAGTGTTCAACTGAGAGGCATAAGAGATGCATGTAACCTACAGTCCTCAAGGAAGATTCAACTGAGGGACACTTGCAGCCTGCAGCCCTCAAGGAATCTTTCATGGAGGAGATACAGAGTCGAGATATCAGGTCATGAGTGCAATGTAACTAAAAATACCAAGGCAGGAATGACTCTGAGCAAGTACGAATCCAGGCCTGCAAACTTCAGGAAGCGCAGATGACAGAAAAGCATCCTGCATTGCACCATGACGGGGGGATCAGCAAAACCCAGGCCATCAGAAACTTTACAGTCCCACAGCCCAGGTTTCACAACAGCTCAAGTAAAAGGAAAAGGAATGGATGGAGGTGTGGTAGGCAGCCTCCAAGATGCCTCTAGTGATCCCACCAGAATTCACACTCTCCTGTGTTTCCCACCTCCCACACTGTGCCAGGGTTGGTCTGTGTGACTCACAGAACATGTCCAAGAGCAGATTATGAAAGACATTGTGGCTTTAGTCTTGGTTGTTTCTCTCTCTCTTCGCACTGGAGGAAGACAGCTGCCCTGTTATGAGGACACTCAATTAGCCATGTGGAGAGGCTCAAGTACTGAGGAACTGAGGCCTCTTGCCAACAACCACATAAATAAACATGTAAATGTGTCCTCTATCACAGTTAAGTCTTCATATGACCATAGGCCCGGCTCATACCTTGAACACAACTTCATGAAAGATTCTGAGGTAGAACCATCCAATAAAGCTGCTCCCAAGCTCTTGACTTACAGAAACTGTGAGGATATCAGATGTCTGTTGTTTTAAACTAGGAGTCAGAAAACTACAGCTTCCAGGCCTAATCCAGTCTGCTGCCTTTTTTGGGCGTGTGGGGCAGATGGCTCAGAAACAGAATAGTTTTACCTTTTTTGTTTGTTTGCTGAGGAAGATTCCCCTTGGGCTAACATTTGTGCCAGTCTTCCTCTATTTCGTATGTGGGTCGCTGCCACAGCATGGTTGCCAATGAGTGGTGTAGGTCTGCTCCCAGGAACTAAACGTGGGCCGCTGAAGTGCAGTGCACCAAACTTAACCATTAGGCCACAGGGCCAGGCCCCTAGTCTTACATTTTTATTTTATTTATGTATTTATTGTTTTGTTGAGGAAGATTGGCCCTGAGCTAACATCTGTGCAAATCGTCCTTATCTTGTATTTGGGATGCCTACACAGCATGGCTTGATGAGCGGTGTGTAGGTCCATGCCTGGGATCCGAACCTGGGGCCATCAAAGTGGAGCATGCGAACTTAACCACTACATCACCAGTCTGGCCCCTAGTTTTATATTTTTAAATGGTTAAAAAAAAAAATCAAAAGAAGAATTGTATTTTATGATGTGAAAATTATATGAAATTCAAATTTCAGTGTCCATAGAGTTTTATGGGAACACAACGATGCCCATTCATTACCTATTGCTATGGCTGTTTTTGTGTTACAGAAGCAGGGTGTAGCTGCAACAGAGACCGTATGGCCTACCAAAGCTAAAATATTTATTTGGCCCTTTACAGAAAAAGTTTGCTAGCCTTATTTTAAGCCACTATGTTTTGGGGTAATTTCTTACACAGAAGTGGATAACTAATACACACCAAATCTCCCTGCCCCTCAATTTTGGACTAAGACATGAGACTTGCTTTGGCAAATAGGATGTTAGCAGTTGTGACGTGAGTAGAGGCTGGGACTGTGCTAATGTGGCCAGACTCACCTTTTTGCGCTTCTGCCATCACCATGACAAGAATGTGACCTGGCTAACTCACTGGTCTAAGGTGGGTGGAGATAAGGGGAGCAGATCTGCTCCTCACTAGAACCTGATGGCCACCTCAGCAAAGTCCTGCCTAGATCAGCAGACCTCCAGGTGACCTACAGACATATGAGCCAGAATAAATGATTATTGTTTTAAGCTACTGAATTCTGGGGGCAGTTTGTTGCACAATCTTATTGTGGTTACAACTGACCAATATGTATTCCCAGTAGCAACGTAAACAAGAACTTTTCCCCTTGGCTTACGGACAACACAGGAATGGTCATTGTTTTTAATCTTGATATAATATTATGTGATAACAAGAAAAATTCTACATGGTATAATCTTAACCAGGGCAAAAAAAAAAAAAAAAAAAGCAAAAAGCTCAAGGAGAAGAAAACAAGTGAAAGAAAATACTCTAAAATGTTCACAGAGATTGTGCTTCAAATAGCACTCGTTCAGTTGTCACTGATGGTAAGTTACTGTAAGTCATTGAGGAAAGAAGGGGAATTTGTTCTGGGATCCAAGGAAGCACTGAAGAGCTTTGCAACAACAAAGATAGCTTCTGGCCTGCAGCTGCCTGCGCTTCCATCTTTGTGAGGATGGCTCACAATGGGCCGGGCTTGTCTATCTGCCAGATCCTATGCTCCTGACTACAGCATGGTGGGGGTGTGTGTCGGGGGTACAAATGGCCCAACCAAGGTCAGGAGTCCACATCCGCACCCATGAGCCAGAGCAGTGGGTTACGCTGCACTGTCAGGCCATGTGCCCGGCGGCCCTGAGGGTGAGGCACTGGGAGTAGGGGGCGTTGCAGAAGAGGCAGACACTGCAAGGAGGACAGGGAGAGTCCCCGCAGGCCATCCTGAGAGAGGCCCTTGGGTAATTTCCTTCCACCTTTCTCCTTTTTTTTAAAGATTTTATTTTTCCTTTTTCTCCCAAAGCCCCCCAGTGTTACCGAACCTGAAGTGAGTTCGCTCACCCATTGCACAGCAAGCCAATCTCTGACACCGGGTGTGGTGGAAGAAAGTAGGAATTTTATTTTTTTTGCACAGCGCTGAGCAAGGAGAGAGGGCAGCTAACGCTCAAATCCCAAACTCCCCGAAAAGCTAAAAGGAAGGGTTTTTATTTGGGGCTTTAGGTAGGGGAGGGGGAGCATATGGCCTTGCTGGTCGGAGCTTTCCCGCCAGCCTGTCTTTGGCCTTGAGACACTTGCAGAGAGGAGGGAGCTCATGACCTTGCTGGTCAGAAGCTTTCCCACCAGACTGTATCTCTTTGTGGGGAGGAGATAGTCCAGGTGCTTGTCCTTAACAGTGTCTGTCTCCATGGAGGATAGCTGATTCTGGAGGCAGGAAGCCAGAGAGTAAGCAGGGAATGAGTGTTTTGGTTTTAACCCCATATATGCTGGGTTTAGTGTGGGGAAACGGATATCAGGGTCGATATCACCAGTACATAGTTGTGTATTTTTAGTTGTGGGTCCTTCCAGTCGTGGCATGTGGGATGCCGCCTCAGCACAGCCTGATGAGCGGTGCCATGTCCGTGCCCAGGATCCGAACCAGTGAAACCCTGGGCTACAGAAGTGGAGCACGAACCCAACCACTTGGCCATGGGGCCGGCCCCCCACCTTTCTCTTTTCACTAAACAATTAAAAATGAATTTTAATGAAGAACATTAATTTAAGAAGATTAAACTGTATTTCTCACTGATAAGGTCTTTTAAAAATTTAAATTCTGTAAGCCAATTATATGGTGCCAAAGTCAAATTAGGGAACAACGTATGCTTGGAGAAGCTCCCCTGTCACCCCTGTCCTTTCCATCCTGGTTCCTCTACCACCTGTGGATAAGTCATTTTGCATTAGTTTTTGGTTTATTCTTCCATTATTCTTTAAATATATATTTATGAATAAATATATAAACAAATATAAACGTGTGTGTCACATGCATAGATATATACACATACATATCACAAATATGTGCCTCCTTCCCACTCCCATGGGTAGGCCTTGTAAGTCACTAGCAACATGCAGGGACCTGTAGTCCTCTTTCAGGGAGGGCAGTGGAAAATTGGGACCAACAATTCAATTGACTGATTTTCAGTCAGTGAATATGCATTAAGCACCTAGTATGTGCCAGGTATGAGGGTGAAGGAATGAGCTGGGCAGATATCTGGGGGAACAGTGTTCTAGGCAAGAGGGAACAGCATGTACAAAAGCCCTGAGGTGGGAGTATATTGCATATTTGAGCACCAGGGAGAGGACCAGTGTGACTGGAGCTGAGTGAGGCAGAGGGAAGGGAGTAGACAGTGAGCTCAGAAAGGCAGCAGGGCTGACCTGGCCAGGCCTTGCAGGATGCTAGTGCAGACTTTGGCACCTCTTTGGTTGTAGTGTGGACTTTTACCTGAGGGAGCTGGGAGCCCTTGAAAATTCTGAGCAAAGGCGGGAGGTGCCATAGGAACTCTGTGGGGAAATAGACTTGGGGACAGGGATAGAAGCAGGGAAGTTGGTGAAGCAATCACTATAAGAGGTGCTGGCAGCCAGGCAGGCAGGAGGAGTAGGCTGCCTTCTGGGCAGGTCTGAGCATGACGCTGGCAGACCTGCTGCCCAATCACAGGTAGGATCTGAATTAGGAGAGTCCAGACAGTGGCGCGGTGTCGACCTGCACCAGGGGAAGAACAGAAACACTGGTGACCAAGACAGGCAAGGCTGGGGGAGGAGCTGGGGCTGAGGGTGGTGCCGGCATTCGGTTTGGGGCATGTAAGATGCTTGTGACCTTCAGGTGGAGTATGGTGAAGTATCAGGTGGAGAACTCCAGACTGTTTGAGTCCGGAGTTCAGGGATGAGTCTGGGCTGGTATTGTACACTTGGGGGTCATCAGCAATAGAAAATCCGAAGAAAATGAGGTGCTGACTAGAAGAAGGGGTAGAAGGAGAGGGCTCGAGGCAGAGGAGTCCAATTTTGGTGGGGACCTGGTGTGAGGAGGGGTAAAGCGGGTAGAGTTCGACTTCCTTTCCCAAGCCTGAGGCACTGTGGCCTTCATGGGCTCTTTCCTCCATCAAAAAATATAAAAATTTTCTATTTTATGACTACATTGCTATGAAGATAAATATAATCCAGATAGGTTTATATTCATTTTTCTCTTCTTTTTTTTTTTTAGGAAGATTAGCCCTAAGCTAACATCTGCCACCAATCCTCCTCTTTTTGCTGAGGAAGACTGGCCCTGAGCTAACATCCATGCCCATCTTCCTCTACCTTATGTGGGATGCCTGCCACAGCATGGCCTGGCAAGTCGTTCATAGGTCAACACTGGGCCACTGAAGCAGAACATGTGAACTTAACCACTGCGCCACTGGGCCAGCACCTTTTCTCATCTAATTTTAAAGGAAATGATACATTTTTGTGGACGCTTAAAAGTATTGTGGGGAAAAAAAAAAAGGGGCTGCCCCCGTGGCCGAGTGGTTAAGTTCGCATGCTCTGCTGCAGGCGGCCCAGTGTTTCGTTGGTTCAAATCCTGGGCGCGGACGTGGCACTGCTCATCAAACCATGCTGAGGCAGCGTTCCACATGCCACAACTAGAAGGACCCACAACGAAGAATATACAACTATGTACCAGGGGGCTTTGGGGAAAAAAAGGAAAAAATAAAATCTTAAAAAGAATGTGTCTCTCTCTCACACACACACACACACACACACACACACACAAAAGTATTGTGGGCCCTGGACACTGTGCCTTCTGTGCCTGATGGAGAAGTCTAGGCACTGAAGAAGATCAGAGGCCACACACCAAGGCTGATGGAGCTGGGGGCAGGGCTCTGACCAGCGTGGCTTTGTAACCTGAGTGAAGGATGTTATTCTTTAAGAGCAACACATGTAACGACAGAGAGAAGGTGCCAAGGAGAGACAGGGTCTGGTTGCTGCCCAGGTTCCCCTTCAAGGAGGGACCGCTGTTAGCTGTGGGCTCCTTCAGGTGCCAGACTTATGCTCCTTTCCTAGCAGCTTCTGGCCACTAAGCAAGCCAGGCCACTGTCCAAGGGCCTGGATGTGTGCACCCAACAGGAGACTCCTCTAAAGGGCATTCTTTACTCTGGGCTTATCTCTGGGCAGCAGTGTCGTCTGACAGTACCTCCTGGCCAGGCCTGCTTTCTCCCCTTTTTTGTTCTTTTTCTTTCTTTTACCAGTGTTATTCCCCAATAAACCTTGAGAACTTCCAACTCCATCTCAGCGTGTGCTGACCTCAAACTGCAACACTTGAAGCCAGGCAGTCAGGAAAATCAGAGGAAAAGGAGGCAGGGGTGCTGGTACGTAAAAATTCAAACGCATTTATGAGATAAACAGACTCCAGCATAGAAATGGACAGACAATATGAAGTGACTAGCTCCAAAACAGATTTGGTAGCTGGTGAAAAGACATTCAGGAATTGTGCAAACTCGCTGGTTATTGAGGACATGCAAGTTAAATTAATGATGCACTTCACTTTCTGGACTGGACATTGTGGTAGGCAGAATTCCAAGAAGGCACTCATGATTTCTGCTTCCTGGTGTCACACGATGATTAGGTCGTATGGCAAAGATGATAGGATTGTGAAGATGTAATTTAAGTCCCCAAATCAGTTGACTTTAACCAAATCAAGAGGGAGATTATTCTGGGTAGGGCTCACTTAGTCAGAAGCCTTTAAAAGAGGGCTCTGATAGAGACTGTGTCCTGCTGACTTGAAAGGAGCAAGCTGCTGTGCGCTCTGCAGCTGCAAGGAAAAGTATTCAGTCACAACCCAAGCGAACTTGGAAGCAGATTCTTCCCCAGGCGAGTCTATGGATGAGAATGTAGCTCACTGACCCCTTGACGGTGGCCTTTGCAGAGCCTAAGACAGGCCCCGGGGAAGATGTGCCAGACTCCTGCCAGGAACTGAGACAATAAACGCACATTGTTTTAAGCTACTGGGTTTATGGCAGCTTATCACAGCAACAGGAAGCAAGAGAGACGTGACAGGCTTAAAGAATGAGGGTCCCTGCTGGCGAGCCTGGGTGGCGGTGACCTCCACACTGCAGGTGGCACATGTAGGAAGGGAAATTTCATAACCTGTGACTAAAACTACACAAAATATTCTTACCCTTCTCCTAGCGTTTAGGAGTTCCACTGGTAGCAGTTCTCCTTAAAAGAGCCTTGGCAGTCTTAACAAGTGCGAATTTGCGAGGAGGGTTTACTGCGTGCAGGGGGCAGGGGTGTGAGCAGATGCCGTCCTCACACAGCCTCTAATTGCCCCGATTGTCAAAGGATAAAGGCGAGTTTCAGAGTCGAAGTCCTCTGACTTGAGTTCCGGAGCTAGAAGGCATCTATGCCAATCTGAGGCAGAAGCTGTGTCTGAGTCCGTGGTGGCTCTTAATCCTTTTAAGTTGTCATAAAAATAATCCCAGTTATGGATAGCGATAAAGCACATCGTCAGATGTTAATCGTCTAACCCGGGGCCTGGGTGCACGGGCATTCACACAATTCTAAGTTTTCTGAACATTTGAAAATGTTCTTCATAGAATGTTGAGGAACAGTAAATCCAACAAACGCAGTACTTTTCTGCGTGCACACCCCTTCGGCTGAGGGAATGACCCCGCAGTTCCTAGAAACTCTCTCTGAGCCGCTGATATTTATTGTATTAGAAGTAGACCCAGGCAAGAGCACCCAGGCGGCCCAAGCGCGCGGCGGCCGGGGAGAGACCCCCGCAGTCACCTGCCGCCCCCTGCCGACCGCGTCGGACTCTGCGGGCAGCCGGAGGGCGCGAGTCCCGGCGAGAACCGCACGCGCGTCAGGCTCTTGGCGGCCTTTGCTCGAGTCTGAACACCGCAGTGGCTCTCCCTTTCGCCTGTGGGGTCACTTCAAGCCGGGGGGCACCGGGATCCCCCTGAGCACCTCAAAAGACCCTCACGTCCGGGACCCGCTGTCATCGCCCCTTGTCGCCGACAGAGGGCGCCGCCGCCGCGGCTAACGCCACCCGCGGGAGGCGCTGGAGCCCCGCGCCGCGAGGCCTTCTGGGAGATGTAGGCGGCGGGGAGTACGCCTGCGCAGGGAAGCCCAGAGCGGATGCGCATGCACAGTGGCGCGGCGGGCGTCTGCGATTGCGGGTAGGAGCCGCGAAGAGCACGGTGCGGGCCCGGCTGCTGGGGGATGAAGGTGCGCCGGGAGCGTTCGGCCAGGGCGGCGGCGGCGGCGCAGCCGGGAGAGCCGTGGCGGGGCGTGGGCGGCTGGCAGTGAGTGGAGGTGGTCCCCCAGGCCCCGGCTTTTGGGCGGGCACTCGCTTCCGGCCCGACCGCACGTCCTCGCAAGACTCCGCCGGTCGGTGGCTGCCGCCCTCTGGCTCTGTTTCTGTGCAGGCCTCTCTTCCCACGCACTGCGTACCCGCCCCAAGGAATGGCCCAAGTCCTGTCCACTCTCAGGAGCCAGCTCAGCTCCAGAAACTCCTCGGGATCCAGGCTAAGGGGCGAGTTCTGAACCCACTTCCTTCGCGATGTCCAGTGGTGGGCAGGGACAGGGGTCTCACAAGAAAAGGCGGACTCCAGTGACCCCGCTCACGAAACCCTGCCCTGACCGCAAGAAGGCTCCTTGGAATCCTGATTCTTCCCTCCGGGAGTAGCTCCCCTGTACACAGCTGTAGGGGCATCTTGATATGCATTTCTGGTTGGGACTGTGCCTACGAGTGGAATCGCTGGGTGACAGGTCGTCCTGTTGTTGAGCTTCAGTAAATGCTGCCAAACAGTTTTCCAAAGTGCTTACTCTACTTTGTTCTCCTACAAGTAGTATGTGAGAGTTCCACTTGCTCTACATTCTTGCCAATACAAAGGTGTTATGAATCCTTTCAATTGTAGCCATTCTGGTAGGTGCGAAGTGGTATGTCATGGGTTTTTTTTAAAAAAATAGCATTATTGAGGTATAATTTATGAATAATAAAATGCACCCATTTTAAGCAAACAGTTAAATGTGTTTTGACAAATGTATACAGTTCTATAACCAGCAACATATCCAAGATAGAGAACACTTCCATCACCCTAAAGTTTCCTGTGGCCTTTTGTAGTTGACTCCCTGCTCCCACTCAAGACCCTTTCAACCCTGATCTGCTTTCTGTCATTATAGTTTTGTCTTTTCTGAAGTTTCATACAGTTTCTGGTGCTGGTCCAGCTGGTGTAAGCTAATTACAGCCTATCTTTCCCTCTTACTACAACTGAAATCTCCAGATAGAATATAAAAACAGCTACTTACGGACTCTGAAAAGTAAACAATAGCAGGCAGATTGGGAACTGAAGCCAAAACTTGAATAGTTATCTGTGTGTAATAGAGGTGTCCTTTGTGTTTTTTTCCTCCCTGATTTTTCTCTGAGTTTTCACATAAGAGCAGGCGAAATTCTGGCACTGTACCATAGGCACAGACAGCAAAACTCCAGAAAACCTCCTATTTCTAGTCAGGGGACCAGAAAAAGAAGCCTTAGTTGAACAAACAGTTTCACGGAATCCTATTCTTTTCTTGCTCTTTTCACCCACCACTTTTCCTGGAAGGCATACCCCGTTGCATGGAATTGCACAATAGCACAAGGGGCTAAAACTTTGAGAGAAACCTGTCTCTCTGGCTAGAGAATCCAGGAAAATGGACTGCTGTTGTCCGAAGACTGTGGGGAAAATCTCAGTTAATTTTTTGCTTTGTTTTTCTCTCACTGCTACACCCCAAAGGTGGCTCCAGTGGCACAGAACTGAATTCTGAAAGAAACTCATTTTTCTGGCCAGAGAAATTAGGGAAAAAAGCTGCTGGGTGCCAAAAAATGTGGGGGAAATCCTGGTGAGGAAAGAGCTAAAGAAGAGGATCCTCAAATTCCATGTATAAACTGAGGTAAGTCCTATGGGACAATACCAAAAGGTCTAAAATTTGTGCCATGAAAGCATCAGGAGAGGAGAAAGAGATTTGTGTAGAAAAAAATACTTGAAGAAATAATGGCTACAAAGTCTCCCAATTTGGTAAAAGACATTAATTTACAAAATCAGGAAGCTCAGTCGTCCTCAACAGAAAACCATGCCCAGACAAATCAGTCACACTGCTAAGAACCACCCCCAGCTTCCCACCAGGAAAAAACAAAAAATTATTGAAAGCAACCAGGAAAAGGAAAAATAAACATTTTATATAAGGGAACAATAATTCAAGTGATAGTGGATTTCAAGTTAGAAACCACAGAAGCTACAAGAGAGTGAGAAAACATCTTTAAAGTGCTGAAAGAAAAGAAACAAGTCAAATGAAAGTTCCATATCTAGCAAAAATATCCTTCAGGAATGAAGCAAAAGAAAGGCATTCACAGGGGCCCAGCCTGGTGGCGCAGCAGTCAAGTTCGCATGTTCTGCTTCTGGGCGGCCTGGGGTTTGCTGGTTCAGATCCAGGGTGCGGACATGGCACTGCTTGGCATGCCATGCTGTGGTAGGCATCCCACATGTAAAGTAGAGGAAGATGGGCACGCATGTTAGCTCAGGGCCAGTCTTTCTCTGCAAAAAGAGGAGGATTGGCAGCACTTAGCTCAGGGATAATTTTCCTCAAAAAAAAAAAAGAAAGGCATTCACAGATGAAAAAGTAAGAGAATTCATCACCAGCATAACCTGCTCTATAAAGATTCCAGAGGAAGTTCTTCAGGCTGAAGGGAAATGATAGCAGAAGGATCACTGGAATTTCAGGAATGAAGGAAGAGCAACAGAAATAGTAACTGGGTAAATACAACAACTCTCTTTCTCATTAAAATATGCACGAATGTTGAAAGCAAAAATTATAACATTGCCTGAGGGTTTTTCAATGTGCATAGATATAATACATATGGGTAAAGGGCTCTATGTGATTGTAAGGCGTCTATATTTTACTTGAAGTGTAAAATATTAACTCTAAGTAGACTATGAAAAGTTAAATACATATATGTTAAATACATATATCATAATCACTAGAGGAACCATTAAAAATAATACAAAGATATACAGCTAAAATGCTCATAGATAAACTAAGGTGGAAGGCTATGAAATATTCAAATAATTCAGAGAAGGTAGCAAAGGGGAAACAGGAACAAAAAACAGAAGAGACAAACAGGAAACAATAAAATGGTAGGCATAAATTCAACCTTATCAATAATTACATTAAAGTGAATGATCTAAACACACCAATTAAAAAACAGAAATTGTCAGATTGGATAAAAAACAAAAATAAGACCCAACTGTATGGTATCTACAAGAATCTCAGCTTAAATACAATGATACAGGTAGTTTAAAGATAAAAGTGTGAAAAAATATACATGGCAAACACTAATCAAAGGAAAGCTGGAGCGGCTATGTAATTATCAAACATAGTAGACTTCAGAGCAGAGAAAATCACCAGGGATAAGGAAGGACATTACATAGTGATAAAAAGTCCAATTCATCAAGAAGACATAATCCTAAATATGTAAGTACCTAACACTAGAGCTCCAAAATAAATGGAGCAAAACTGGTAGAAATAAAAGAGAACTAGATCCATAATTATAGTTGGAGACATTAACATTCCTCTCTATAATTAATAGAACAAGTAGACAATCAATAAAGTTATAGAAGACTTGAACAATATTATCAACCAACTTCACTAATTTGTGATTTGCCACATCATAAACAACATTTCTGGCCCCCCAATTCTTTTCCTTTACTCTTTTTACAAAAAGTGAATCACAATACTGTTTAATATATATATATATATTTATGCTGAAGAAGATTTGCCCTGAGCTAATATCTGTGCCAATCTTCCTCTATTTTGTATGCGGTTTGCTGCCACAGCATGGTCACTGATAAGTGGTGTGTGTCTGCTCCTAGGAACTGAACCCGGGCCACCAAAGAGGAGTGTGCCGAACTTAACCATTAGGCTGTGGGGCTGGGCCGTAGTATAATTTTTGCTTACTATATGGTGAACTTATTTTCATATGAGTACATACAGGACTAGAGCTTTCTTCCTGAATTTTTATTTTAGAAATAATTTAGTCTTAACAGAAAAGTTGCAAAAGTACTAGAGTTCCTGTGTACCTTTCACCAGCTTTCCCTAATCTTAACGTTTTATGTAACAATGATATCTTTATTAAAATTAGGAAATTACCATCGGTTCAGTGTTAATGAGTAAACTACAGACTTTATTTGCATTTTATATTTTTCCCCTAATGTCTTTGTTCCAGGATCCCACATTGCATTTATTTATCGTGTCTCCTTAGTCTCCTCCAATCTGTGACAGTTCCTCAGTCTTCCCGTCTTTCATGACCTTGACACTTTTGCAGAATACTGCTCAGTTATTTTGTAGAATGTCTCTCAGTTCGGATTTGTCTGGTGTTTTTCATGATTAGATTGAGTGGTGCACTTTTGGCTAGAATTCCACAAAGGTGACGGTTAAGGTGGTGCCTGCCAAGTTTCTCCACTGTATAATTACTGGTTTCCTCTTTATCATTAAAAAATATATTGAGGGAGATTCTTTGAGAATCATCTCTTCACCCTTCACTCAGGCTGTGCCGGAGAATCCCCGTTTAGTACTCTGGGCCTCGGATCCTACCTGGGCTTCTCTGGGGGTCCCACTATCCACCCCCAACTTTAATGCTGGATGGTGGGAGTATGGGTATTTATTATTTTTGTATGTATCCGAATTATTTGTTATTGGAATTATTTTCTTTTATACACACATACATAAAATTGAGAACATTTCTTTTTTTCAAAGCACATTTTCTAACTGCTTATTACTGATTTTTCCATAACACATACATTGATTTGTATTGTTGTCTAAAATCCTTAACTGTCGTATTATTTCAAAAATGCATAGCTTGTTTCGATTTCTAAGTAATTATACTGTCAGAGAATAATGAGGGGTCCTTATCTGAATTTTAATATATTTTTCTAAAAAAAATTATGAATTATGATTTAGAATTATTTTGGCACCACTGCAGTAAATAAAAATAATGCTCTACAGTAATAATGGCATCGGATTAAAACCATGGGAGAAAGTAAATATCCGCGAGTCCATATGGATATCAATAAATAACCGAATAAGTAAATAACCGGGGGGAAGGGCATCTCTCCGCTCGCACTCCCGGCTGACCAGCGCGCCGCCCGGCGGAAGCCGCAGGCTGGGCTGAAAGCCACCGGGGCTGAAGGGGAAGAGTCGAGCGGAAGAGAGTCTGAACCCCGGCGGACCCCGCCCCAGGATGAGAGGACTAGACCCGGGGTGCAGCCGGGAGCAGAGGTGAAAGGTCGGGAACGCCCTCCACACCGTGCGCTGCGGGGTGGGGCCGCGGGGCCTCCGGAGACGCGCACATCCGGGTCCTGGCGCGCGCATGCGCACCCGCCCTGAACATGGCCGCCGCCGCCGCCGCCGCCTGCCCCCCTGAGGTGAGTCCGCCGCGCCCGTCGGCCTTTCGGTGCCTCGGTTTCCCCCACAGGGCGATGTGTGTGTGTTGGCGGGTCCGCCGGGTCCTGGTGGGGCATGAGCGCTGCATCCTTCGGCGTGTTTCGCGCGGGCAGTGGGCGCGGCCGGCTCGGAGGGACCTTCGCGTGTGAGGACTCCCGGCGGCGGGTGTGGACCCCTCTTCTGGCGGGTGAGGACGCTCCCCTGCCCCTTTCTTCACATTGCTGAGGCGTTCTGCCCTCGGACCCAGCCCGTCGTTCCACAGGGGCCGTTTGGCGGCCGGCCGCGTCGTGTCCTGGCGGCTGGGGCGACCGCCGGGTGTGGGAGGGCCGATGTGGGCGTCGCTGGGTCTCGGGCCCAGGTGGCCTCGTCGCGCCCTCGGCCGGTGCCGTTTCCCGCCGCGCCCCGCAAGTGTCAGAGCACCTGTTCTTTTTTCCCTTGGTATCTGCAGACCCGGGTCTTGCTGCAGTCCTAGCGAAGGCCGCGTTTTCCTCCTGTTCAGCGGCCGTTTCGCTTTCCTCTTTGGCTTAGTGGTCCATTTCCTTAGCTCCTCTCCTCCCGTAGTTTATGGTGAAAGTTTTCATAGGGAAAAGTTGTGCGACCTTATACCAACCGGTTAACGTGTGCTGTCCTTGCTGTGTCCGCAAATTTTCCTCTGTCCGTCCTTTTAGCCATCCATTAATCTTTTTTGAGATACGTTGAAAGTAGGTTCCGGTATCACAGCGCTTCCCCCTCAAACACCTCACTATGCTTAACATCAGAGCTCAGTATTGCTTTTTAAGTTTTTGAGGCAAAATTGACGTACAGTGAAATGCGCAGAACTTCATTGCGTCTCTGGATGAGTTTTGACAAATGCAACCCAAACCTTTATGAAAATTACCGTCATCTCTGAAAGATCCCTTATCCTTTGCCAATTTAAAAAATTTGGTTGTTAGAGACTTGGGCTTGTAAAAATATGTTTTTGAGTACCAAGCCTTTGTCTTTTTTTTCCCCTCACAGCAAATAACTTGCCTCCAACCTGAGGTCCTTTCTCTCCATTCCCACCCAACCTTCTTTTTTTGTGAGGAAGATTGTCGCTGAGCTAGCATGTGCCAGTCTTCCTCTATTTTATATGGGATGCAGCCACAACGTGGCTTGATGAGTGCGCTAGGTCTGTGCCTGGTATGGGAACCTGAACCCTAAGCCACCGAAGCAGAGTGGTGAACTTAACCACTACACCACCAGGCCCGCTCCTCCACCCCAACTTTTTATTTTGAAAAGTTTCACATCTATGGAGAAGTCACAGGAATAGTTCATTGAACACTTGTAAATCCATCCAGGTTCTCAAGTTAACACTTTGCCACATTAGCTTTACCTTTCTTTTTTCCCTGCCTCAAACACATGCGCACATGCACACACACACACACTCCCTCTCTCTCTCTTTCTCTCCCTCTCCCTCTCTCTCTGTCTTTATGTTTTACACACACACACCAAGAGGATAAAAGGTTTATTACTCACATAATGAGACTGTCTTGGGAGAGCAGGGCGGGCTTCCCAAGGTGATCCAAAAATAGCCTGAGAGAGCAGGAAAAGGAGAGTGACTGGGCTTTTATTGTAATTAGAGAGAGGACCTGGGAGCAGGGTAGCCTTGCATTTGTTGGGGCTGCATGGTTTGAACTTCCTGCCAACAGCAAGGAGAAAGTGCTCAGGCTTCTCCTTAGCTTGTCTAGATGTGGGGTGGAAGGAGAACGGGCAGTAGGTGGTGGTGGTGGGGGCTTGAATACAGTCAGTCGTCAGAAATGGAGTCAGACTCTATCACAACTGGTAGTTAGGTGGGTTACTTTCTCAGGACAGGGCTAATGTTGGTGGCAAATAATTTATTAAAGAATGCATCGTTTGAACAAGTAAAGTAAACATCATGTGTGGTTCACAGATATGGCGGGAACCATACCCATGGAGTCGAACAGCTGAGGTCTCGCAACCATTGATGTCAACATCCGGGCATCCAGCCTAAGGAGATCCCTCTGAAGGGTCATAGAGACTGGGGATTAAGCCCATCAGAGGTGAGTGCCTCGGAATAGAATTCTACACAAGCTTGGCACATCCGCATAAAACTGTTACTTCTCTCATGAAGTCTTAAGTTACCAGAAATGTGCCAGGTGGGGTCTAGACCAGTGGTTCTGACTCTGACAAACTCAAGATCTGCTTGTTTTTTTCAAACAGCTTTATTGAGATGTAATTCACATATATATAATTCACCCTCTTAAGGTATACAATTCAGTGGTTTTTAGTACATTCATTAGGTTGTGCATCCATCACCAATATCAATTTTAGGATATTTTCATCATCTCAAAAAAGAAAACCTGTGCCATTAGCAATTACTGCCCATTGTCTTCATTCCTCCCAGCCCTAGGCAATCGCAAATCTACTTTCTGTCTTTATGCGTTTCCCTGTTCTAGAAATTTCATGTAAATGGCTATGTGGTTATGTAGTCCATTATTTTGGCTTCTTTCACTCAGCATGATGTTTTCAAGGTTCATCCACATTGTAGTAAGTATCAGTGCGTTAGTTTTTGTGGGTGATATTCCATAAGTTCCATTATATGGAATATTGTATGGTAATTCTCCATTGTATGGATATACCGCGTTTTGTGTATCCATTCATCACTTAATGGACATTTGAGTTACTTCCACTTTTTGGATATTAAGAATGATACTTCAATAAACATTCTTGTACAAGTTATTTTGTGTGTGTGTGTGTGTGTGTGTGTGTGTGTGTGTGGACGTATGTTTTCCTTTCTCTTGGATAACTACCTTGGAGTGGAACTGATTATAGCCATCCTAGTATCTGTGAAGTGGTGTCTCACTGTGGTTTTGATTTGCATTTCCTTGATGGTTAATGATGTTGAACATCTTTTTATTGTGCTTATTGGCCCGTTTGTATATCTTCTTTGGAGAACTGCCTATGCAGATCCTTTGCCCATTTATTAAATGGGTTAATGATCTTTTTGTTATTGAGTTATAAGAGTTATTTATTTATTCTGGATACCAGTGCCTTATCAGATACATGATTTGCAAATATTTATCCTATTCTGTGGGTTGTCTTTTCACTTTCTTAGTGATGTTCTTTGAAGCACAGAAGTTTTAATTTTGATTAGTCCAATTTATCTATTTTTTTCATGACTTGTGCTTTTGATGTTGTATCCAAGTTTCTGAAGATTTATGCCTATGTTTTTCTTTTAAGAATTTTATAGTTTTAGCACTTATATTTAGGCCTTTGATCCATTTTGAGTTAATTTTTGTGTAATGCTCACTCTTTATGATCAATATTTTGCAATGTGCCTTTTACCATCCTGAAAGGAATTTTATGGATAGTGTTAAATATCCGTATAATTAAAAAAATTCTAAAGTCCTATGTGCATGTAAAGAATCAATAAGAGGAAAGGCATTTATATTAAAAAATACATATATTTCTATGTTTAAGTGCTTGGGCACAGCTACCCTAGAAGATGTAGGAAGCAGCCCAGTGCTAGAGACTGTAAGTTTGGATTAAGAGAAATGAGACAGTTAGAATTTATAGTCTTCAGTGAAATTGAATGAGATGAGGTGTGGGTGGATGCTGCTGGAACAGTGAGTGTTGGGGAAGTGGACCCAGACCAGGTGTATTCAGTAGGAAATGAAGAAAGACAGTACCTTGTTGGAGGCAGGTTCTAAGTACTTAGGCAGTTAAGCAACCCAGGCTGTCTGGATGAGCTGGGTCTTATCCACATGCTAAGGATCATTCACCCCCTGTGTTATGACTGCGACAGCATCAGGACAATTTATCACAGAAAACTGTTCTCCAGATCTGAAGTCCCAGCAGGTGCTGGGGCAGCATTCAGTGTGTAGCAAGCCTTGGAGACCACCTTCTTCGATGACCATGGGGAAGAGAAGGACAGGCTGGGGAAAATTAGTAAATATGGGGCTTCAGAGAAGTGGAGTGGTGGACATTTGAGGACAGGGTCAGACGAAGAGTAGGGGAAAAACAGGAAACCCCCAAAATAAATGAACAGTATCGAGATGAATTTTTTACAACATAATTTTGTATCATGGTATTGCTAAAAATAGTAATATACAAATATGTATGAGGGCAATAATATGAGACATTTTTAAAACAACCTTAATTAATGAAATTCAGTGTGATTCGTGCATTAAATGCCCTAATGTAATGCTATTTCCCCAAAGCCTGTCTGTCCTACTGTCCCCCCATATACTGGTGACCATGTGTTCTTTTTGCAGTAACCTCACTATGGCACTCAGTCCTCATCGACTGAGAGTATAGTTGGGATAGCCAGTTTTTGTCAAGGAGAGAGATGAAGAGTAGGCGGAGCAATATCTGGATTTCCTTTCAGCCTCCTCCTCCTCAATGAAGGCACCTTTTTCCTAATGTCTTGTAACATATTCTTGTTCTGTTCTCAAGTACCCCAGCTGGATACCTGCAGGGACTTTGATCCACAGGCTGGTCAGGCATCAAGTGGGGCAGTCCCAGGCACACTAGCAAATCTGCATCCCCAGCCAAGATGCCAGCAGCTCCCCTGCCTCACAGATTTCCAGGTGCCCACAGGGCAAGTACTGCCAAGGTCAAGAGCTGCAGTTAAGGCTGAGGCAGACTTCTCCCCTTAAGCGGACATGTCTGTGTGTCTCTGCTTAGCATCACTGGCATAGTTCTTGAAGGTGGAAATTTACTTATTACAGTTTTATTGAGATATAATTTATATACCATATGATTCATCCATTCAAAGTGCACAATCTGGTTTTTAGTGTATTCACAGAGTTGTGCAACCATCACTACAAGGTAATTCCAAAATATTTTTATCGGCCCAAGAAGAAACCTGTACGCATTAGCAGTCATTCCCCATTCCCCCTTCTCCAAACCCCTGGCAACCACAAATCGACTTTCATTCTGTATGGAATTGCTGTTCTGGATATTTCATGTAAGTGAGATTGTACAATATGTAGTCTTTTGTGTCTGAGTTGTTTCACTAAGCATAATGTGTTTTTTTTGTTTTTGCTGAGGAAGATTACCCCTGAGCTAACATCTGTTGCCAGTCTTCCTCTTTTTGCTTGAGAAACATTGTCCCTGAGCTCACATCTGTGCCAGTCTTCCTCTATTTTGTATGTGGGTCAACGCCACAGCATGGCTGGTGAGTGGTGTAGGTCTGTGCCTGGGATCTGAACCCATGAACCCCAGGCTGCCAAAGCAGAGCATGCCAAACTTAACTACTATGCCACAGGGCTGGCCCCTGAGCATAATGTTTTTGAGGTTCATCTATGTTGTTGAGGCATGTATCAGTTCTTCATTCCTTCTTATGGTGAAGAATATTCCATTGTGTGCATTTCCACATTTTGTTTATCCATTCGTCAGTTGAAGGACATTTATTTAGGTTGCTTTTGCTTTTTGTTTATTATGAATAGTGCTGCTATGAACTCATAATTCATGTACAAGTCTGTGTGTAGACATATGTTTGCATTTTTCTTGAGTAGATACCTGGGAGTGGAATTGCTGGGTCATATAACTCTATGTTTAACTTTTTGAGAAACTGTTAGACTGTTTTCCAAAGCAGCTGCACCCATTTTACGTTCCCACTGACAGTGTGTGAGGGCTCCAGTTTCTCGACATCCTCACACTTGTTATTATCTGTTTTTTGATAGTGGTCACACTGTTGGGTGTGAATGGTATCTCGTGTGGTTTTTAGCATTTCCCTAAATGACTAATGATGTTCATCATCTTTTCATGTGCTTATGGGCCATCTGTATATCTTCTTTGGAGAAATGTCTATTCAGATCCTTTACCTATTTTTAAAATTTGGATTGTCTTATTATTGAGTTGTAAGAGTTTTTTTTAACCTTCTATATACAAGTCTTTTATCAGATGTATGCTGTGTAAATATTTTCTCCCATTTGGTGGGTTATCTTTTCACTTTCTTAGTGGTATCTAAGTCTTATTTCAATAAAGAAAGTATCTGTTATTGGTAAAATGGACATTCTCTTTCCTCCTTGAGGTCCGATCCTCTCCATACCCCCAGGATAGTCACGATCACAGGTTTGGTAGGTGTCTTGCCAGGACATTTTAATATTTTTGCTTCCAGAATATTTGGTGTCTAAGAAATTTCCCTAATGGTATCATCCTGTATATGTCTGACTTATCTCATTTCTCTTAAGTGCACACATGCATCCTTCTCCTACAGACCTGTAGGGATGTGCTCTCCAACTCTCGTTTTCACAGGACAACCGCAGGCCACTCAGGCCCCAGTCTATTCAGAAGGCCCACTATGGGAAACGTGGTATGGTGACAGGGCAGCTTCAAGAGGGTTTTTCACTAGGAGTGTCCAGGAGTGACAACCCAGGGCATGGTCCTGACCAGCTGGCCCCTCCCATGACTACTGAATGCTGTGGACTTAGCAGGCATCTGGGGTCTTGGTCTTGGCTTCAAAGTGAACAATTCTGATGTTTCCTCATTATCTGCGATGTTTACCTTAATTCCCTGTGTTCTTAGTTGTTAAGGATTTTTGTCATGAGTTGGAGCTTTCCTTAAAGTGGTTTCTGAATTTATTGACATAGAGTAAAAGGGTGTGCTACTTTAATCTGAGAGTGTTTTGATCATGAGTCTGGGATTTCCTCAGATTACTGTCTGAATTTATTGAGATAGAGTGTAGGGGGCTGTCTTTTACTTTTATCTGAAAATATAAGGAATTGTATCAATAGATGTTCTAATGTTTTGCAGTCTTTGCATTCCTAAGATAAATCCAACGTTGCCATTTTGGTAACTTTTTACTGTTTCTTTGTTAAATCCTCTTTCATGATTAATAGCACTTGTGTGTGCCTTGCTCTTTTTTTATGATCACTCTTGCCAAAAGTATGTCTGTGTCATTAGTCTTTTTAAAAAACAGACTTTTGGTGTTTTTCATCTTCATGGCTGTTTGTTTTCAGTTTATGTGACTTTTGCTCTTACCTTTATTACCACCTTGCTTCTAGCACCTGTTGGCTTACCCCATGGTTCTTTCCCATAAGTCTTAAGTTGAACAGTGAGCTCACTAACCTTCACTCTTCTTTTTTTCATATGAGCATTAAAGACCAGCATCTTCCACCAAGAGCTATGTTAGCTGCATCCTCATTTGTTACGTTTTCAGATGTACCACTTCCATCATTGTTCAGTTCTAGGTGTTTTCTAATTTCTGTCAAGATTTCTCTTTGATTTGTGAATTACTGAGAAATAGGTTTTCATTTTTCCAGATAAATAGTTTTACTTATTGTTTTTCTTGTATTTGATTTTCTTTCTGTTCCCAGTTTTTGCCTTGAATGACACTTATAGTCCAGAGGCTGTGGTCTGTGTTGTGCTGTGGTCTGGCCTTTGTTGAACTTGTTCTTTGCCCTGGTTTATGACCAGTGTTAGCAAATGCCGGGGTCCCGCCCCGGCGGAGTCCAGGTTCCTGAGGGATGGACAGCGTCGGCGCAATGAGGGAGGGGGAAAATAAAGGGGACGTGAGACTTGTGTTGGTGTTAGCAAGTCCGACTTTACTGTGCACAAGTGTCGTTTATATATTTTTCAGGATTAGTACAGAAATAGTTTTACAAATATTCTCAGAGAGATAAGGAAGTAAGAAACGAGCACAAGAATATTTATTAGCATTCCATTCTATAGAGCATAAGGTTAATGATCGTCTTCTCTGCAATTAACTAGTGTTTGTTGTCTCTAAGCTAAAGGAGATAGGTACCTAGGCATCTGTTGTAATTCATGGTAAAGTTAAATCAAAGAGAGAAGGTCCAGGCCTCCGGACAGGACAGCAGTCCGTCTGGTTACATCCTGGTGGAGCCATCCCTGCCTCCCTCAATCATTTACGTCATTAGTGTAGATGGTTAATGGGAACAAAAGGCGACTCCAGGGTGTCTTATCCCCAGGGCTATCTGCATTCTCAGCAGGCAGTTAAACATCTTTACTTTTTCGCGCCCTTTAGGGGGTGGAAGCATTCCTTTGTCTTTTAGATTGTAGAGCTAACAGTCCCTTAAGTACACTGCCGGAGAAAGTATCACTTTGTTAGTAAAGTAAAGGGCTGAAAAGCTAAGCTAAACTATATATCTTCAAGAATGAAAAAGAGAAATAAGTATACACATAACCTTGATAGAAAGCATGCATATAATTCAGAAAATATCAGGGGTGTCAGCTGGCCATCCTTCACCGAGGGGCATTCTTGCACCCCTCGGCCCTTCTACTCACCAATTATTTATTATTTATTGCTTTTAGGAGAAAACCTCTATAACATTTTAACAGAAAGCAGAAGGTCAAGAATAATATATAGATACTTCTTGATCATCCAATTAACCAGCAAACTTAGAAGGACGATGCATATGTATATTTAGACAAAGAACTGGAGGGAGAAGGAAACATTAACCAGATGGAGGCCATAAACCTAATTCGACATCTTATCTGGGCAGGATTCCTTTCTGATTGTCTCAAATGGGACTGTGTGCTCCTCCATTAATTAACTGAAAAATATCTTGAAAGTTACCTGCAGGTGGTCACATTCTCTTACTATATCTAATTTTCCCAGGAGGTAGTGCCTCCCAAGCAGCCACCCAAAGGAGTGAAAACTGGAGGTTAAGAAAGGAAAAGGAATGAAGGGCAATTAGAAGCAGCACAGGTTTCAGAACTATGTGAGGGGCTGGCCGGTTATTCTTCACCAAGGGGCGACCCTGCACCCCTCGGAGTTAATCGGCTGGACCCTGTCAAACAGCCGATCAAATGATGTAGCCACGGCTCCCAGCAAGCAAATGCTCTACTTGTGCTTGGAAAGCATTTGGCTCTTAGTGTTGGTATGTGGCTCTCCATCCAGCTATGTGGTCATGCTGGCTAATTACGTTCTCTCCTGCTTAACTGTGTTTAGTTCTGAATTTCCATTTCATTTTTGTTTGTTTTGTTTTTGTTTTTGTTTTTTCTTTTTTTTTTTGAGGAAGATTAGCCCTGAGCTAACATGTCCTGCCAATCCTCCTCTTTTTGCTGAGGAAGACTGGCCCTGAGCTAACATCCATGCCCATCTTCCTCTGCTTTATATGTGGGATGCCTACCACAGCATGGCTTGCCAGGCGGTGCCATGTCTGCACCGGGGGATCCAAACCGGCAAACCATGGGCTGCCGAAGCGAACATGCGAACTGCTGCACCACCAGGCTGGCCCCTGAATTTCCGTTTCTGAAAGAGGTTCGTTAAAACCTCCCAGGATGGTTGGATTTGCTGATTTTGACTTGCAGTCCTGGCTGACATTGCTCTGTGTTTTGGGGTATGCTGTTAATGTAGACATCTTTGCCATTGTTTTATCGACCTGTTATGGTACTTGAAGTTTATCGTTGGTTAGCAAAGAGCCATAAAATGTTTGTTTGGTTAGTGTTTGTCTGTTCCAAACTTTCGCTTTTGTCTTCCGTGTCCTTTTGCTTTAGGTGTGTCTGTCACAAACTCATTTTTAATGCCATTTGACACAGTGTCTTTATCTGGCCCATCAAGGCCATTTACACTTATTGTTATTGGTGACATCCTATTTCATACTTTCTATTAACCTGTCCATTCTGTGCTTTCCCCCCTTACCACTGTCTTCTGGATTGATCTAGTTTTCTTTTCTTTGTTATTCTTCCCTTCTATAATGAAATTTTTCCATCTCAGCACTATTGGCATTTGGGGCTGGATTATTCTATGTTGTGAGGGGCTGTCCTGTGTATTGAGGGGTGTCTAGCAGCATCCCTGGCCTCTACCCTCTAGATGCCAGTAGCATCTGCCCCCCAGACATGACAACCAAAAACATCTCCAGACATTGCCAAGTGTCCTTTGAGGGTAAAACCATCCCTGATTGGAAACTACTACTCTGTGGGTTTGAAAGTTTTATGTGATTTTTATGCTTTGATTCTTGACTTGACCAGGTCTGACATGAATCATGAACAATATAAGGATGTCAGGACACTTAATATTTTTGCCCCTTCCCATCTCACAGGCCACTGCCTTCTAGTTTTTAGTCCATCCTGTTGTTAACCCCCTGTCATTGTCATTGCTGCATTTTATATGGTCACTGCTGGATTTGATTTAAATACACATGCTTCATTTCTGGATTTTTCCCAGAACAACTTTTTCTAATTCTTTTAGCTAGTGTCCTTGGAGATAAACTCTGCTTTTGCTTTTCTGAAGCTGTCTTTATCTTGCTGTCACTCTTGAACAAGAGTGTATCTGACAGTTTTTCCCTCAGCATTTTGAAAGTCACCTTCCATTACCTTCAGGTTTCTGTTTTTGCTATCACGTGGCCATCACCATGCTTTTCATTCCTTCACCAGTGGCCTGTCTGCTCCCTGCTGGCCTATGAGACCATCTCCTTAGGTATAGATTGCTGTCTGTCTGTGCTTGTGACTCATGCTTTCTGAATCTGAGATGCCTACAAGTGGAATTGCTGGGTGGTGGAATGTCCCCATTTTATGTTTTGATGGCTGCTGCCAAGTTACTGTGCAGAATGGACTGACCACCTTACATGCTTGCCAACTCTCTTCCTGCGTGACCTACCCAATTTTTATATTGTCATCTCTCATTTTATTTTTATGAAAATATGAAATGGCATATTTTGTGTTCTTAAACTTGTAGTTTGTAATTGCCTGAACGATAATGAGAATGAGCAGATATTCATGTTTTCCGGACATTTCTATTTTCTTTGTGTGAAGTGCCTCTTTGTGTCTTTCAGTCATTTTTTTCTTTTTTTTTCCCTCCCCAAAGCCCCAGTGTGTGGTTGTATATCCTGGTTGTAAGTCGTTCTAGTTCTTCTGTGTGAGCTGCTGCCACAGCATGGCTACTGACAGACAGGTGGTCTGGTTCCATGACCGGGAAGTGGACCTGGGCCACTGAAGCAGTGTGCACCGAACTTTAACCACTAGACCATCAGGGCTGGCTCCCCATTTTTTTCTTTTTTGTGCCGTTCTATAAGAATTCTTTATAGATCTCAGCCATTATTCCTTTGTCTCTTTTCTGTTTTATAATATTTTCTCTCCAGCTGCCACTTGTGTTTTGACTCTTATTGTGTCTTTAGTTGTATGGAAGTTTTTAATGTTGATATCAAAGTTGTTAGTCTTTGTATGGTTTTTGCTTGTTAAGCCTTGTCGATCAAGGACTGCCCCATTCGTGGAGGTATCCTACATAATTTAAACTTTGGTTTTATGTTGAGGTTTTATGGGATAAAGTATCTATCTGGAATTTTTAAAAAATATTTTTTCTGAGGTAAGGATCTAATTTCATTTTACCTGAAAATAATATGGAGAGCTAGTTTTCTTGATATCATGAAGTCAAAGGGGTGGGAAGGTGGTTAGAGGAAGATTGATAATGGTGAAGACACTGGCAACCAGTTACAGAACACTGTCCATTCCCCAGCTCAGAGCCAGCCTCAGATGTGATCTAATTCTCATAATAACCCTGTAAGGTGGTCATCAGTATATCTAGAACTTTCAAGTTACTGAGCCTGTGCTGCATCCCTTCCATGAAGGCAGAACTCTGACCACAAAGCTGGCATGAGAACTCCTTCAGTGCTGTTGTAAGCACATTGTGAAGTTAAGCCTTTGAAAATGTGTACTGATTGTTGGTATGAGCAATGGGTCAAGCACACGGTGGCTGAGCACACAGTGGCTCAGATGGTGTTCCAGTGTGAGCAGTGACACTGGTCTCAGGTCTCCCATGTCTCAGGCTGATCCTTTTGGTGATATTTGCCCCCAGTACCATTCTTCCTGCCTGTTCTCTGGGAGGATGAAAATGCCACGTGGCTGTCTTTGAACCTGTTCTTGGCTCCATCTCTTGGCTCTCACTTTATCTCCCCCTTGTACAGATGTGAATTTGAAAATGAAAGCAAGTAGAAATGACACCCACATGCCTGGCCTGCATCCTTTTTCATTCCTCTTCCAGGTATAGCTTCATGTACTTAAGTCTGTATTTTTCATTCTTTACTTTTCAGCCTGGGACACGAGATTGAAGATGACAGCTCAGAAAATTCCTGAGGAAGAACAATCCTGTGGCATGGAAATGGAAGGATTTACGAGAGAGGGTTCCTGTTTCTCCATTCTAGGTGACAATTGGGACTGCAGGAACCAGGACGGACATTTGAGGCAATCAACTTCAAGTCAGGAGAAACTAGGGGCTCAGGAAGCAATTTGTGAATATCCTGGATTTGGGGAGCATTTGAGTACAAGCTTAGATGTTCCACCTTCTCAGAGAGTTCCTGCAACAAATGGTTTCCATATACCTGACTCAGATGTTAAGAGTTTTGTTTGTGACCCAGCTTTACACAGTTGTCAGAAAAGTTACATAGCTAAGAGAACTGGTGACAATGATGCCTGTGGAAAAGCCTTCAACCATTCCGTGGACGTTAGTCAATTTGGAAGAAGTCAAATAAGAGAGAAACCTTATAAATATCCTGAAAGTGTTAAATCTTTCAACCATTTTACTCCTCTTGGTGAACAAAAAGTAATGAAAAGAGGGAAGAAGCTGTATGAAGGTAAGGTCTTTGGAGACATCTTTACTCTGAGTTCATCTCTGAATGAAAACAGGAGGAGTCACCCTGGAGAGAAACTATACAAGTGCTCTGAATGTGGGAAGTGCTTCAAACGGAACTCCTCTCTTGTCTTACATCACCGAACTCACACTGGAGAGAGACCTTATACCTGTAACGAGTGTGGAAAATCCTTCTCCAAGAACTACAACCTGATTGTGCATCAGAGAATCCATACAGGAGAGAAGCCCTATAAATGCAGTAAATGTGGGAAAGCCTTCAGTGATGGGTCAGCTCTGACACAACACCAGAGAATTCACACTGGGGAGAAGCCTTATGAATGTCTAGACTGTGGAAAAACCTTCAACCGAAATTCATCCTTGATTTTGCATCAAAGGACTCATACAGGGGAAAAACCTTATAGATGTAATGAGTGTGGGAAACCTTTCACCGACATCTCCCACCTCACTGTGCATCTCAGAATCCATACTGGGGAGAAGCCCTATGAATGTAGCAAATGCGGAAAGGCTTTCCGGGATGGCTCTTATCTCACCCAGCACGAGAGGACTCACACTGGAGAGAAGCCCTTTGAATGTGTGGAGTGCGGGAAATCCTTCAACCGTAACTCTCACCTGATCGTGCATCAGAAAATCCATTCTGGGGAGAAACCCTACGAATGTAAAGAGTGTGGGAAAACTTTCATCGAGAGCGCTTACCTCATCAGGCACCAGAGAATTCACACTGGCGAGAAGCCCTATGGCTGTGACCAGTGTCAGAAACTTTTCAGGAACATTGCTGGCCTCATCCGGCACCAGAGGACTCATACTGGTGAGAAGCCCTATGAGTGTAATCAGTGTGGCAAAGCTTTCAGGGACAGCTCCTGTCTGACCAAGCACCAGAGAATCCACACTAAGGAGACCCCATACCAATGTCCAGAATGCGGAAAGTCTTTCAAGCAGAACTCTCACCTGGCAGTACATCAGAGACTCCATAGCAGGGAGGGTCCCAGCCAGTGTCCTCAGTGTGGGAAATCGTTCAGAAGGGGCTCCTCCCTCCTCCGACATCAAAGAGCACACCCTGGAGAGCAACCCATGGAAGCATAATGAATGTGGGCCACCCTCATCTCCTGACTTGCTCTCAAAAATTCTGTGAAGGAGGAATGTCTTCAGGGGTGACTCTTTCATGTCAATAGAAAAGAATTCTTTAAGCTCTTCAATGAACTGATGAATGTGAGATGTTCCTTAGCTGTACTATTAAGTCTATACATTAGGGAAGTCCTGGAGAGAATATAGGATGGTGATAAATATGGAAATAGCTTCAGCCTGTCCCAAATGTGATAGTGCACACACTGGAATAAAGCCTGTGAATGTCAAGAATATACTTCCCTGGGGATACCTACTCACTCCTGCATCAGAATGCTTAACTGGACAGAACCTGTGAGTGTGTTCAGTGAGTAATCAGGATGAGGAATCCTTTAATAACGAGTCTGCCTTATCGTGCAAAAGCAGACTCTTACTAGAATCAAGTGGAATCAGTGAGAGAAGCTTCCAGCAGCAGCTCTTACTGTCTTTTCTGTATCAGTAAAGACATCCTGGTGAGAGACCCCACATGACACTCCACCCCACAGCAACCACAGAATGATAGTGAGATTTTGCTGTTTGAACGTATTTCCATGTTACAGTCCTGCCAGATGCTGAGGACTCCTTTTGGGAGGCAGAGCTTCAGGAGGAAGTTGCTTGTGAATGAACAGTGACATCATCCCTCTTAAGAAAAGACTGTAGCAGTCTTGTACTAGGACGGAAAGGTCTGCTGCTAAGAATGTGATGGCATTGCTCTAGTTGTTGAAAGGAAAACATACTGAGTTGTTATGTTTACATTATCACTCCCATTGTTGTTCACTTAGGACACTTCTGATTTGTTCCATGTAGCCATCCTGAACCATAAATGTAAAGGTTTTGTTGCCATGTTGGAAATGCTTGTAATAGGGCAGGTGACAAAAAAAGGGCAGAACATAGAAGATTTGCTGTTATTACAGCTATGTAAAGATATGTGCACATATAGATGTAGACTGAAAGTTGATCATGGAGAAATAAACTTGTGGTTTTATTAGGGGACTGCAAATGTGAGTGATTTCTTTTCTCTATTACAAATCATACATTGTTGCTATAGTAATTTAATAAGGAATAAAAAAGTGAGGCCAAAAGGAGGTGAATTTTGGGTTTCTTGGACGTTTTTTACTGGAAGGGGCTAGACCAGGGTCACGGGGCAGCTGTAAGCATGGATGAGGGGCATCCAGGCAGGAGCTTCTCTGGAATCAGGGCACCCCACAGCACAGGGTGTAAAAATAGTTTCCTTCTTTGGGATTTGGATTATGAGGGAGTGTTAGTGTGGAGGAGAGGGTGGGTCTCAGGGAAGGGGCAGTAGGAGGCTACAGAGAGGTCTGGGATGACCTGGGGATGACCCTCCTGAGGCAGCGCAGTGCTGCCCAAGTGAATCGTGTAAGCTGGTTAACATGGCCTCAAAACCCTGGGGTGGCTCCCCTTGGAGTTTTGACTTGCTCCTGTGGGGAAGGAGTCTGAGTGAAGGCTGCTGAGCTACGAGATAATACATTTGTGTTGTGTTAAGGTGCTAGATAGTGGTAATTTATTACAGCAACAATAGAAAATTAACACAAGTGTTAAAGAAGATTCTCGCCTGCCCTTTCCCTCTCTCTTCTGGTCCACCCTGCATTCTCTTGGCCTGCTCCTGCCTGAGACTCGAGCAGGGCCACTGCCAGTCCACACCTTGTTTTCATGCAGAGGCGGAAGAAGGTCCCCTTGGGGCAGTGCAAAAGGAAACCTCTCCACTTGCAGCAGCCCTGGCTAAAACTGGGTGCTGAGCTTCATCTACACCAGGGCTGACAGCTGAAGCTGGGAGAGACTGATGGACCATCAGAGACCTTGTGCATCACTGTCTGACTTACGGCCAGTTGGTTTTAACCATTCATGTCCAGACCCAGGCCCTCCTCTGTCCTCTCACTGGCTGGGTTGCAATACTTCACTAATACGACAATCAGGAACTCCCTTGGTAGTCTGAATGATGGCCTCCCAAATACGTCTACATCCTAATCCCTGGAACCTTTGATTGTTACTTTATATGGCAGAGGGACTTCAAAGGAGTAGTTAAGTTAAAGATCTCGAGATGGGGAGCTTATCCTGTGTTATCTGGTGGCTCCAGTGTCATCCCAAGGTCCTTATAAGAGGGAAGCAGGAGGGTCAGAGTCAGAGAAGAAGAGATTGATATTGAACCTGATGATGTGAGTTCACTCACCCATGGCAAAGCAAGCCAGTCTCTGACAGTGTAGTGGAAGAAAGTAGGACTTTATTATTGCACAGTGCTGAGCAAAAAGAAAGGGCAGCTAACGTTGAAATCCCAAACTCCCCGAAAAGCTAAAAGGGAGGGTTTTTATTTGGAGTTTTAAGTAGGGGAGGGGGAGCATATGGCCTTGTTGGTTGGAGCTTTCCCACCAGCCTGTCTTTGGCCTTGAGATGACTTGCAGAGAAGAGGGAGCCTGTGACCTTGCTGGTCAGCAGCTTTCCCACCAGCATGTGGCTTGGCGGGGAGGAGGAGGGGGAGATAACAAATCCAGGTGCTTGTCCTTGGCTGTGTCTGTCTCCATGGAGGACAGTGGATTCTGGAGCCAGGAAGCCAGGGAGTAAGCAGGGAATGAGTGCTTTCGTTTTAACCCCATATATGCTGGATTTAATGTGGGGAAACTGGTAGCAGGGCCAGTATCAATGTGATGATGGAACCAGAAGTTAGACTGATGCATTTTCAAGATTCAGAGGTGCCACAAGCCAAGAAATGGGGGCAGCTTCTAGAAGCTGGAAGAGGCAAGGAGACATTCTCCCTTAGAGACTCTGGAAGGAACCAGCCCTGCCAACACCATGATTGTTAGCCCAGTGAAAGTGATTTTGGTCTAAAGCCCTCCAGACTGTAAGAGGATAAACGTGCAGTTTTAGGACACAAAGTTTTTGGTAATTTGTTACAACAGCCACCTTTTTAGTTCTTTTAGATCTTTAACCTTCCCTGCTCCTGCTCAGTGAAGTACTCAGTGTGTGTTCCCTTGCCTTGCAAGTTATTAAACCCAGCTTGAAAGAACAAAGGACTGGGCCGGCCTGGTGGTGTAGTGGTTAAGTTTGCGTGCTCCGCTTTGGTGTCCCATGGGTCACCAGTTTAGATCCTGGGTATGGACTTACTGCTTGTCAAGCCATGCTGTGATGGTGTCCCACATACAAAATAGAGGAATATTGGCACAGATGTTAGCTCAGGGCCAATCTTCCTCACCAAAAATTTTTTTTAAAATGTTAAAAAAGAAAAAAAAAAAGCCTCTGGTGGTCTCTGTCTACTTTGAGAGTAGGCACAGTGTGCTCAGCCAGGTGCCCTTTGGGTGTCTACACAACCCTGAATTCTAGAACTAGACTAGAGTTGTCTATTAACCAACAGCCATTAGTGAAAAGAAGTCTCAGAAAAGCTAAGGAAGAGATGCGCCTTACCTCTATGCCCACCTCCCACCCCGTTGGTTAGCCGAGGCGAAGGCAGCTTTCAGCATCCTAAGAGAAGTCCAGAGCCTAAGAATGTGTGTGGAAGTTCCAGACATGTTCTCTCATCCAATGTGGACAGTTGGGATATTCATAACTGTTGCCACCACATTCCTAGTTCCTCTTAATTCACATCCATCTTTGCATTCATTAATGCATAACATCTCAAAGAAAAGAAAGTGGGCCTGGTGTTTTATAGAGGGAGAAAAAGGAGGGAGTTGTCCATGACTCTTAGGGGACACACGAGGAAGGATGGAGTAATTGAGGAAGAGTAGAGCCCCTCTCTACCTGGGTCTGATCTCAGATCATGTTAGAACAAGGTGGTCTTTTGCATGGTTAGCTGTTCTGGGAACACAGAAGGGTGAGAGAATTTCTCCAGGAACGTTGATCTCAGATAAAGTTCAATATTTTCCGTGTGTCTTAATCCATTCAGGCTGCTATAACAAAATACCACAGATGGGGTGGCTTAAACAACAGACATTTACTTCTCCCAGTTCTGGAGGCTGGGAAGTGCAAGATCAAGGTGCTGGCAGATTTGTGTCTGGTGAGAGCCGCTTCCTGGTGCATAAATGGCCATCCTCTCGCTGTGTCCTCACGTGGTGGATGGACGAGAGAGCTCTCTGGAGTCTCTTTTATAAAAGGGCACCAATCCCATTCACAAGGGCTCCACCCTCAGATCTAGTCAGCTCCCAAAGGCCTCACCTTCAAATACGAGCACACTGGGAGTTAGGAGTTCAACGTGAATTTGGGGGGGGGGGGGGCACAAACATTCAGTCCATAACAGTATGTAGGTTTTCATTTTTCTTGGGGGAACACCCAGGAGTGTGATTTCTGGGTCATATGGTAAGTCTATGTTGAACTTTGTAAGAAACCACAAAGTTTTACAAAGTGGTCATACAATTTTGCTTCCCCACCAGCAACAAAGGAGACTTCCTGTTGCTCTGCATCCTTGCCAGCACTTGAAGGTCAACTTTATTTTTATTTTGGTCATTTTGATAGGTGGATAGAGGCTGCGAAAGTAATTTTAAGCTCTCAACAGGCAGTAATTCTGGTGGCTGGTTCTATCAGTCACCTTCAGGTAAGTTATGCTGCAGTAACGAATGGCAGCAGGAACCTGGGCCCTCACAACACCAAAGCCATGTGTGTTGCAGCTCTGCTGCTGCCTACTCCATTTGCTTTCACCCCCAGGGCCCAGGCTGTTGGAGCAGCCTCTCTACCTGGGGTATTGCTGGCCTCAGCAGAGGGAAAGGAGGACAGGTGGATCCACGCAGAGGCTCTGAACGCTTCTCAGAAGTGGCACCCCACACTTCCACTCACCTCTCACTGCCAGAGCCAGCCCATGACCAAGCCTGAAGTCACGGGGCAGGGATGTGTAACCCTCCCTGGGGGAGAGGCAGCAAGTATTTTCAGCCATAATACAGGTTATCTCAGTTGTCTGTCTTCATAATTTTTCAACCTGGCAAGAATGTTTTACTCGATAGCCCCTGTCACCTCCCCAGCCCCATCTTCTCCTACCTCCCCCTCTGTCACTCTGTTCCAGGCTCAGTGGCCTCCCTGCTGTTCCTGAAACATACCAGATGTGTTCTCATCTCAGAGCCTCTGCAGTCACTGTTCCCTTTGTGGAGATCCTGTTCCCTCAATACTTTTGGGCTCACTTCCTGCAGTTCATGACACATCACCTTCTCAGTGAGGCCTTCCCTGACTTCTCTTATTTAGAATTGCAACTGTCCCTGCCCAGCACACATGCTCCCCATCCTCGTTCTCTGCTTTATGTCTTGCGTAGGCTATGACCACTGTCTGATTGACACGTGGTGTATTGTACTTGTTTATCTCCCCTGCTGGACTGTAAACAGCTTGTGTTTTCTTCTGTATCCCTGGATACAGAATATATCTAAGGATATCTAATATCCTTGGATATTACAGCAGGTGCTCAGTAAACATTCATTGAACTAGAAGAGTTAGATGGATGGGGCCAGCCTCGTGGCACAGTGGTCAACTTTGCATGTTCCACTTTGGCAGCCCAGGGTTTGCCGGTTTCGATCCCAGGTGCAGACCTACGCACCGCTCATCAAGCCATGCTGTGGTAGGCATCCCACATATAAAGTAGAGGAAGATGGTCATGGATGTTAGCTCAAGGCCAATCTTCCTCAGCAAAAAGAGGAGGATTGGCGGTAGATAGCTCAGGGCTAATCTTCCTCAAAAATAAGTAAATAAATAAAAGAGTTAGATGGAGGTGAACCATGAGTGAACAGTGAGCAGCCACACCTTGGGTGCATATCTTTATTTTCTGTTTCTAAAGTAATCCTTGCTCACTGAAAGAAAAGAAATGTACAGAAAAATAGGAAATTAAGAAATCGCATCCAGAATCTCACCTGTCACCAGCAATCATTATTAATACCTTGGAAAACATCCTCCAGTTCATTAATTCAATCAACAAACATTTGATAAGGATCTCAGATGTCTGCATGTTGGTCCCCTATAGAGTCTGATTAGGAGCATGGCAGACAGTGTGTTCAGCCTCATGGAGCTATCCAGCCAGAGGGTAAGATGGGCATTTATCAAACAATCATGAAAACATCAGTGTGAACCGTAGTAGGGAAAAGAACCTAACAGAGCAGAGAGCTGCGAAAGGACAAGAGAGTAACCAAGGGGTGGGGAGGGGACACTGTCCCACACAGGGAACAGCATGTGCTGATGTGGGAGCAGACAAGGCAGACGGAGCCTTGTCGACTTCAGATAATGTGAGGCGAACACTCAGGATGGAGACCCAAGAAGCAAGTGACCACAGGAAAAACAGGGAAAGGAGGAAGCCAGAAGAAGAAGAAATGGCCAAGGAGGGAGGAGGAAGCCAGGGGTGGGCAATGTTATGGACCAAGAGAGAATGGGATTAGGGAGGAGAGACTCCCGCCACCGTGTCGAATACCAGCGAGGGGCAATAGGGCCGTAGGTGGAATCCCTTCTTGGGCAACAGTGGGAGAAGTGGCTTCCCTGGAGAAGCGGTGGGTGAGAGGTGCAAGGCTGCCTTCACCAAATAACAAATCCACATTTACAAGGGCAACACTTAAGACCCCAAAAGATGATCAGGCTGAGAGTATGTGTAACCAAGTCCCAGGAGAAGAAAATAACAAATACATCAGTATATGGATGTCTAGGCTTCAAGTGCCCAAAGGAATTAAACTGAATAAGTGGTCATTTCTCCTAAAGTAGACTGAACAATTTTTAAGTTAAAAAATTTTTTGTGTATGTGCAATTCAGTTGTTTTTAATATTTTCACAAGGTTGTGCAGTCATCACCATTCTTTAATTCCAGTACATTTCATTACCACCCAAAGGAAACCAAATACCAATTGGCAGTCATCCTCATTTCCTCCTTCCCACAGCCCCTGGCAACTGTAAACCTACTTTCTGTCTCAACGGATTTGACTAGCCTGGACATTTTATGTAAATGGAATCATACAATATGTGGTCCTTTGTGACTAGCTTATTTTGATGAGCATACTGTTGTCAAGGTTCATCCACGTTGTAGCATGTGTCAGGACTTCATTCTTTGTTATTTCATCGTATGTCTAAACCACGTTGTGTTTATCCATTCATCAATCAAAGGACATTTGGGTTGTTTCCACTTTTTGACTATTATGAATAATGCTGCTATGATCGTTCATGTACAAGTTTTAGTGTGGATATATGCTTTAAATACTCTTGAGTAGGGGCCAGCCCCGTGGCCGAGTGGTTGAGTTCTCACGCTCCGCTTCAGCAGCCCAGGGTTTCACCGGTTTGCATCCTGGGCGTGGACATGGCACCACTTGTCAGGCCGTGCTGAGGAGGCGTCTCACGTAGCATGACCAGAGGCACTCACAACTAGAATATACAACTATGTACTGGGGGGCTTTGGGAAGAAAAAAAAAAGATTGGCAACAGTTGTTAGTTCAGGTGCCAATCTTTTAAAAATAAATAAATAAATACTCTTGAGTAGATACCTTGGAGTGGAATTGCTGGGCTACATGGTAACTCTTTAACATTGAGGTTAAGAATTTCAGGGTTGCCAGACTTGTCCACAACAGTGGTACCATTTTATGTTCCCACCAACAATGTGTAAGTATTCTGATTTCTGTGCATTCTTACCAACATTTGTTATCGTCTTTTTTATTACAGCCATCCTCGGGGGTATGAAGTAATATCTCATGCTTTTGTAAACATTTTAAAATAGTTAAAATCCATATCCCACACTATATATTAGGAGTCAAAAAACTTTTCTGTAAATGCACAATAATAAACATTTTTAGGCTTTGCACACTTTATGGTCTTTGCTAACACTACTCAACTCGACTGTTGTAGTGTGAAAGCGGCTGTAGACATTTTGTAAGCAAATGGACATGGTTGTAGTCCAATAAAGTTTTATTTATGGACTCTGAAATTTGAATTTCATATAATTTTCACGTCATGAAATGCTATTCTTTTGATTTTTTTCAACCATTCAAAAATGTAAAATCCATCCTTAGCTCTCGGACGCTACGAAAGCAAGTGCTGGGTTTGACCTGCGGCCCATAGTGCGATGACCCCTGCCGTACACAAAAATCACTTCCTGAGGACTGCAGCTCTACTGTGAAAGGCAAAAAGATAGAGTTCAGAGAAAAATACAGAATATCTTTGTGATCTTGGTATAGGCAAACATTTCTTAACCAAATCAAGGAAGATTGATAAATTTGGCTACATTAAAATTAACAACTTGTGTTCATTAGAAAGCAGTATTATGTAAATGAAAAGACAAGTGACAGAGTGGGAGAAGTTAATTGTTGCTCACAGACCCAACAAAGGACTGTTAAGCAGAATACATAAAGATCTCAGCATCTCAAAAACAAACGCAGGGGTCTCCCCGTTGTTGAGTGATTGCATTTGCTGCTCCGCTTTGGTGGCCCAGGGTTTCGCTGGTTTGGATCCTGGGTGTGGACATGGTGCTGCTCATCAGACCATGCTGAGGTGGCATCCCACATGCCACAACTAGAAGGACACACAACTAGAATCTGCAACTATGTACTGGGGGGATTTCGGGAGAAAAAGCAGAAAAAAAAAAAGGATTGGCAACAGTTATTAGCTCAGATGCCAATCTTTAAAAAACAAAACAAACACAGAGGAGAAGCTGGCAAATGACTTCAGCGGGCCCTCTAGTGAACGTCCCCGCGACGCCCGCCCCTTCCCCCCTCCCCTCCCACCTCCCCCTCGCCTCTTCCCCTCCCCTCCCTCTCCCTCTCCCCCTCCCCCCTCCCTTTCCCCTTCTCCCCTTCCCCCTCCCCCTCTCCCCTCACCTCGCCTCTTCCCCCCCCCCTCCCCTCCCCCTCCCCCCCGCCCCCACCCCCGGAGAAGGCTCCTCCGGGAATCCAGCGCACGCGCATGCGCACAGCGGGAGGCGCGCCGACGTGGCCTCCCCGGTGGCGGGAAGTGTGAGTTCTGCCTGGCGGCTTCTCGGCTTCGGTTTTGGCCCCCAGGTCGCGGAGCCGAGGCCTGGGCCTGGCTGTGGGGGCGGGGGGCTGACGGGGTGGGCGCCTCTGGGGTCCTGGGCGGGCCAGAGTGAGGACCCCTGTCCGCGGGGCGCGCTCTGTCCTGGCGGGATGTGGCCCCCACCCCTACCCCTCCCCGCGTGGGCGCGACGCTCCTCGCCTCCGTGCTCCCTCCGCAGCCGGCGCCCGAGGGCGCATCCCGCTTCGCGCGCCTCCCTCCATCCTCACGACCTCCCCGGCTTGCGCACTCCGTTCTGTTTCCTGTGTGCCCCCCCCCCCCCCCCCGGGTGCTGTTCCCTCTTTTGGTCTTCCTCCTCCAGTTACCCTGTTCCTGCCCTCTCCCCCCGGCCCCCCTTTACCCTTCCAAAGACCGATCCCCCCTGCGCCTTTGGGGCGCCTGGAATGTTTCCTTCTTCTCCTGCCCTCTGGGAACTCTCCTTCCCAGGCTTCTCCCAGTCCCCCACCCCTGGATGCCCTGAAGCTGCCCCCCGGGGGCAACATCTCAGACTTTGGGGTCCTCAGCTGGGCCTCTGGTCTCCCTTAAACTCAGTCTTTCCTGTGTCTGTAAATGCCTCCGCCTGCATACCTTGCTGATTGTTCCTCCTCCTTTTTTTATTTTTAGATTGGCACCTGAGCTGACATCTGTTGCAGATATTTTTTGGTTTCCTTCTCCCCAAAGCCCCCTAGTACATAGTTGTATATTCTAGCTGTATGTCTTTCTGGCTCTGCTATGTGGGACTTGCCTCAACCCTGGGCGGGCGAAGCGGAGCCTGGGAACTTAACCACAGGCCGTGGGTGCCCCCTGGTAGCCCCTTCTTCCGCCCACAGTCCTCAACATTCACCTTCGTGTTTCTCTTTCTCCAACCCCATCGTCATCTCTGCCCGAAAATGCCAAGCGTGTACCCGTTTCCAGAGTTCAGTCACTTCACCACCCCCTTCTCCCTGTAAGAGGCACTTCCTCGCTGCTACCCCCACCGTCTGTTCCCCGTTGGTAGCCAGTGGGAGCCTGACGGGTCCTGTGTCAGATCCTGTCCCCTCTCTGCACCAGTCCTTCGTGGCTCCCCTGGCTCAGTAACAGCCAGAATCCTCGAGAGCCCTAGAACTGGGGCTGCTGGGTTGGGGTGACAAGGAGCTTTCTTCAGAGTGAAATCAGAGCCCTGCCCCTTCCTTGGGCAGTGTGTTCCCTGAATCTGCTTGGTTTCTGAGTTGTAGACAGTGGGTAGAGACTGGGATGGTCAGGGACGCCAGCCCTAACTCGAAAACTGGTCCAGGTCTGTGTGCCTCCTGAGTTTGTTTGAGAGTGTTTGATAGCGACAGACTTAGCATTTTGTTGTCTGGGTCTTCCCCACTAGAATGCCGGCTTCACCAGTGGGGGATCTTCAGCTGTCTCACCCGGTCCTGAGTCATCCCTGCCTAGAACAGGGCTTGGCACACAGTAGGTGTTCAGGAAACATTTGCTGAGTGAATGAAAAACTACCATACCCATGTGACCACAGGAGGGAGCTGGCCCTTGTACAAGAGACAAGATTACAGAGGGGGTGTGTGATTCATCCAGCAAACTCTTCTCTCTTGTCCCCAGGCTGTTGTTAGAGTTTTCCCTTTTTTAATGCCTCTGGCAAACTGTGTGTTTTTGGAATTGACATGCTTGATGTGTCGACCTGTGCAATGTGCTTCTCTCACCAACCTTTCAGTACAAGATGGAGCTTTCCACACCTAATTTTTCACTGCTGTGTAGTATTCCACCTTTTGAAGATGCCGTGATTTATTTGTCCCCCTACCCCACCCACCCCGTTGATGTATATCTTGGAAGTTTGCAGTTTTTAAACATTCCCAGTAGTGCTATAGGGGCATCTTGAGCATGTGTCTGCTGCAGGAGATTGTAGCAGCATTCTTGCTAGGCTTTAAGCCTAGGAAAAATAAATTCCAAATGGCTGACTGGGAGATATGTGATCTGCTGACTCTCATAATGCTTGTACCAGGTTGCTTGTGCTTTGGAATCCAAGGCAGGAGGGGAGTATGTTATCGGGCATGAAGGCAAGGGGCTTAGGAACTCCGCCTGCATACCTTGCTGATTGTTCTTAAGATACTCCCCAAGGGAACGGCCTTGGCTAGGGTTGGTGTGCTTCGGGGGGCTGAAGAATAGAACCTTTGGGTTTGGCTTTCGTGTCCCTGCAGGCATGAGTTCCTACTATTGTACATGCTTGTGATTCTTTACCCGCAAATAAATATGTGGCGATACGAGGGACCTCACCTCAGTCCTTCAGGCTGATGGTCCCCTGTCCCATTGAATAATATAGATTGTGTTCTGTCTATTAATTCCATCCACCCCTTCGGCTGGCTGCCTAGCTGGTCTCGGCAGCATGTGTCCTTGTAAAATGAGTAATGGTTTGGTGTCTCCAGCCTCCTGGTTTTCAAACTTTTGTGAGCCAGGCATTGGAAGAAACACAAAATGTCACAACTCACATACATATGTAACTGGAGCAAAAGTTTGATGAAACAACACTTACTAGGTGAGAGGTCCTCTTATGTTAGTTTTGAATTTTAATTTACATCATTGTAAAAAGAATGCCAGTGTTGATCCACTGCATTGCTTTGTGTTTTAAATTTTCATTTCAACCCAAAATTGTTCTCCAAAGAGACCATGCCACTTTTTATGCTAATAAAGACATGTTAATGATGTAGAAACTACCCATAATATACTGTTAACGGGGGAAAAACAAACAGAGGACCCAAAATTGTATATACAGTTTGACTCCAACTATGTCAAAATGATTCTCTGGGAAGATAACAGGAAATAAATGCACCCAAGACTTAATTTTCTTTATACTTTTATGTTTTCCAAGTTTTCTATGAATGTGTATAGTGATTTTTTTCTTTTTTCTTTTTTGCTAAGGAAGAATAGCCCTGAGCTAACATCTGTTGCCGATCCTCCTTTTTCTTTTCTTTGGCTTGAGAAAGATTCACCATGTGCCAACATCTGTGCAAGTCTTCCTCCACTTTATATGTGGGTTGCCGCCACAGCATGGCTGACGAGTGATGTAGGTCTGTGCCTGGGATCCAAACCCATGAACCTGGGCCGCCGAAGCAGAGCACACTGAACTTAACTGCTATGCCACAGGGCTGGCTTGTATAGTGACACTTTTAATAGTAAAATATTGAAATGGAATTTGATACCAGTTTTATTTAAATAGGATGCTCCCCTGTCGAATCTAAAATGGAATTCTGTTTGCCCTACTTCCATTTACCGACAACTTTTCTGAAGCATTTTGAGCTCATGTAGCAAAGAAATTAAATAAATAGCTTTCAACTGGAGTCAGTTGCCAGCTGCAAGAAGGCCAGGGAAACTGGGTGGTTTGGACAGCTTTGCCCCAGCTCGACCCCAGTTCTTCCTCCACCCCAGTTCTTCGAGGCAAACAGCCCTGGCTTTCTTGTTTTTTTCTGCATCGAAACCTACTGTGCAGGGGCCGGCCCCATGGCCTAGATGTTAGATTCGGCATGCTCCACTTTGGTGGCCTGGGCTCAGTTCCTCGGCGTGGACGTACACTACTCATCAGTGGCCATGCTGTGATGGCAACACACATACAAAATAGAGGAAGAGTGGCACAGATGTTAGCTTAGGGCGAATCTTCCTCAAGCAAAAAGAGGAAGATTGGCAACAGATGTTCAGGACGAAACTTCTTCAGCAAAAAAAACACCTATTGTGCAGAAAGGATTTTACAAGTCAGCATTTTCCCAGTGGGAGCGTTCCATGGTTTTCTTACAGCTCCCAGCTAGGTTCATGTTTTTCCCCCTAGAATACCTATAACCACCTCTTGAACACTTTTTGAGAAAACTATTATAAATTCATTCTCACCTAGCTGTTAATGAATTCTGGTCTTTGATGTAGTACCTCTCCCTAGAAGCATTAATGTTTTTCCTGCCTACTTTCTGTTTTGACAGGTTTCTAAAACATTAACAGGAAAGTAGAAAACATTAACAGGAAAGTTGAAAAAATGGGTAATGAATACCCATTACCCACCACTTAGATTTATATGTATTCAATATATGACAGGTATTATGTGTTTATGATATACATTATGTGTGTATATATGCATGTACATATGTGTATTTATACATATTTGTGTATATGTATGTGGATGTATATGTATGTGTGTATATCTGTATATAGGTGTGCATACACGTTCATGTGTGCTGTATGAGTTGATTTCTGTATATGAATATGTGAGTGTATATTTATGTGTATGAATATATTTATGTATGTATGCATATATATTTACTAATGTGTACATATATGTATACTTCTTTATGTGGTAACCATTTGGAAGTAAGTACAGGTATGACATTCACCCCTAAATATTTCAGGACATTTATTCTAAGAATAAAAACATTCTTCTGTACAACCGTAATACTATAATCACCCCTAGAAAACTAGTGATAATCTCCTATTATCATCTGATAACCCATCTCTATTCAAATTTCCCAAGTTGTCCCTCATGCCTTTTATCGCTGTTATTTTTGAGTCACATCCCATGATTTTGTTTTGTTTTCTTTAATCTTGTTTTATTTTGAAATAATTATAGATTTACAGAGAAGTGTGAAGAAATGTACAGAGAGATCCTGTGCACCTTTCACTAGCCTCTCCCCTTGTTAACATCTTGCACAACTGTAGGACAGTGTCAAACCAGGACATTGACATTATACTGTCCAGAGCTTGTTCAAATTTCACTTGTACGTACACATACTCATTTGAGTGCATTGTAGCTCTGGCCATTTTGGGCTGTGTAGCTTGTTGTAACCACCACAATCAAGATACTTGATTCTACCTCACTGCAAGACTCCCTCATGCTCCGCCTTTGTAGCCACGCCTGCTCGCAGCCCTCCGTCCCTGACCCTGGCAGCCACTGGTCCATTCTCCTTCTCTATGATTCTTCTTTAGCAAATGTATAAATGGAGTCATGAAGTATGTATGTTTTTAAGATTGGCTTTTTTCGCTCAGCATTATTTCCGTATCAGTAGTTCCTTCCTTTTTAATGCTGAGTGGTATTTCATGGTATGGAGGTCTCACAGTTTGTTTAATCATTTACCCGTTGAAGGATGGTAGGCTAGTTTCCAGTTTTTGCTTATTATTAATATACTGATTTTTGTGTGAATCTTCATTTCTCTGGGATATATGCCCAAGAGTGCAATTACTGGATTATATGGTAGGTTCATTTTTAGTTTTATAAGAAACTGCCAAACTGCTTTCCAGAGCATCTGCCCATTTTACATTCCCACCACCAGTGTATGAGTGATTAAGTTTCTATAAATTCTCACTAACATTTGGTGTTATTACTATGTTTTAGCCATTCTGATAGGTATGCAGTGATATCTCATTGGGGTTTTAATTTGCATTTCTCTAGTGGCTGATGATGTTGATCATCTTTTCTTGTGCTTATTTGCCATCTGTCCCTTTCCACCATGAAATGTCTGTGTATGTCTTTTGCCCATTTTCTAATTGGATTTTTTATTTTTAAATATTGAGTTTTGAGAGTTCTTTATATATTCTAGATGGAACCAGCAAGTCCTTTGTCAGGTATGTGATTTGCAAATATCTTCTACCAGTCTGTGATTTGTTTTTCATTCTCTGAACAGGATCTTTTGCAGAGCAAAGGTGTTTTTTTTTTTTTTTTAAGATTTTACTTTTTCCTTTTTTCTCCCCAAAGCCCCCCGGTACATAGTTGTATATTCTTAGTTGTGGGTCCTTCTAGTTGTGGCATGTGGGAAACCACCTCAGTGTGGTTTGATGAGCAGTACCATGTCCTTGCCCAGGATTTGAACCAATGAAACACTGGGCTGCCTGCAGCAGAGCGTGCGAAGTTAACCACTCGGCCACGGGGCCAGCCCCACAGAGCAAAGGTTTTAATTTTGAGGAGATCCAAGTTATTAATTTTTCCTTTTATGGATCATGCTTTTGGTGTCAAGTCTAAGAACTCTTTGCCTAGTCTTGGGTACCAACGATTTTCTCCAGTGGTCTTTTTTTTCTACAAGTTTTATAGTTTTATGTTTTACATTTAAGCCCTGATCCATTTTGAGTTAATTTTTAAATATAGTGTAAGGTAAGGGTCCACTTTATTTTTTCATATATATATATCCAGTTTCCCCAACACTATTTGTTGAAAAGACTGCCCTTTTCCGTTGAATGGTCTTGGCACCCTTGTTGAAAATCATTTAACCATATATGGGAGGGTTTATTTCTGAGCTCTCTTTTCTGTTCTTTTGGTCTGTATGCCTGTCTTTATGCCAGTACCACATTGTTTTCATTACTCTAGCTTTGTAATAAAAATTCCTGATTTTGAAATCAGGAAGTGAGAAATCTCCAACTTTGTTCTTCTATTTCAGCATTGTTTTGGTTATTTGGGGTTCCTTGAGATTCCATATGAATTTTAAGATGGATTTTTCTCTTTATGTAAAACATCACTGGGTTTCTTTATAGGGATTGCATTGGCTCTAGATAGCTTTGGGTTATTGTTGACATCTTAACAATGTTAAGTCTTCCACCATGAAAACAGGATATCTTTCCACTTACTTGTGTCTTCTTTAATTTCTTTCAGCAGTGTTTTGTAGTTTTGAGTGTATAAGTCTTTTGCCTTCTTGGTTAAATACTAAGTTCCTAAATATTTTATTCTTTTTGATGCTATTCTAAAGGCAGTTTTCTTAATTTCCTTTTCAGATTGTTCATTGTTAGTATAGAAAAGCAACTGATTTTTGTGTGTTGATTTTGTATTTTGCAACTTTGCTGAATTTTTAAATTCTACCAGGTTTTTTTTTTTTTTTGGTGTCTGTAATCTTTAGTGTTTTCTATGTGGAAGATCATGTCATCTACAAATAGAGATAATTTTACCTCTTCCTTTCTAATTTCGATGCCTTTTATTTCTTTTTCTTGCCAAATAGCTCTGGCTAGAACTTCCAACACTGTGTTGAATAGAAATGGTGAAAGTGGACATCTTCTTTTGTCTTATTTGTGATCTTAGAGGAAAAGCTTTTGATCTTTCACCATTGAGTATGATGTTAGCTGTGAGTTGTTTTTTGTTTTGAATTTTTTATTGCGGTCTAAATAGTTTATAACAGTGTGGATTTTCAGTTGTACATTAGTATTTGTCAAACACCATATAAATGTGCCCCTGTACCCCTTATGCCCATCCTCCTCCCTTTCCCCCTGGTAACCACTAAATTGTTCTCTTTGTCCGTAAGTTTGTTTATACTCCACATATGAGTGAAATCGTATGGTGTTCGTCTTTGTCTGGTTTATTTCACTTAACATGATGCCCTCATGGTCCATCCATGTGGCTGCAAATGGGACAATTATGTCTTTTTTATGGCTGAGTAGTAGTCCATTGTATATATACACCACATCTTTATCCAGCCACCAGTCACTGGGCACTTGGGTTGCTTCCATGTCTTGGCTATTGTGAATAATGCTGCAATGAACATAGGGGTGCATAAGACTCTTTGTGTTGTTGATTTCAAGTTCTTTGGATAAATACCCAGTGGTGGGATAACTGGGTCATATGGCAATTCTATTTTTAATTTTTTGAGAAATCTCTATTTTGTTTTCCACAGTGGCTGCACCAGTTTGCATTCCCACCAGCAGTGGATGAGGGTTCCCTTTACTCCAAACCTCTCCAACATTTATTATTTTTTGTCCTGGTGATTATAGCCATTCTAATGGATGTAAGATGATATCTAAGTGTAGTTTTGATTTGTATCTCCCTGATGATTAGTGATGTCAAATATCTTTTCATGTGCCTATTAGTCATCTGTATATCTTCTTTCAAAAAATGTCTGTTCATATCCTCTGCCCAATTTTTGATTGGGTTGTTTATTTTTTTGTTGTTTAGTTCTGTTAGTTCTTTCTATATTATGGAGATTAACCCCTTAGTGGATATATGATTTGCAAGTATTTTCTCCCAGTTGGTGGGTTGTTTTTTCATTTTGATCTTGGTTTCCTTTGCCTTCCAGAAGCTCTTTAGTCAGATGAAGTCCCACTTGTTTATTTTTTCTTTTGTTTCCCTTATCTGAGTGGACATTGTATTTGTAAAGATCCTTTTAAGACTGATATCAAAGAGTGATATGTTTTCTTCCCAAAGTTTTATGGTTTCTGGTCTTACCTTCAAGTCTTTGATCCATTTTGAGTCTATTTTTGTGTATGGAGAAAGATAATGGTCTACTTTCATTCTTTTGCATGTGGCTGTCCAGTTTTCCCAGCACCATTTATTGAAGAGGCTTTCCTTTCTCCATTGTATGTTCTTGGCACCTTTGTCGAAGATTAGCTGTCTGTAGATGTGTGGTTTTATTTTCTGGGCTTTTAATTCTGTTTCGTTGATCTGTTTGTCTGTTTTTATACCAGTACCATGCTGTTTTGATTACTATAGCTTTGTAATATGTTTTGAAGTCAGGGATTGCTATGCCACCGGCTTTGTTCTTGTTTCTCAGGATTGCTTTGGCTATTCGGGGTCTTTTGTTGCCCCATATGAATTTTAGGATTCTTTGTTCTATTTCAGTGAAGAATATCATTGGGATTCTGATTGGGATTGTGTTGAATCTGTAGATTGCTTTAGGTAGAATGGACATTTTAACTATGTTTATTCTTCCAATCCATGTACATGGAATATCTTTCCATTTCTTTAGGTCATTCTCAATTTCTTTCAGTAATGTCCTATAGTTTTCCTGGTATAGGTCTTTCACCTCCTTGGTTAAATTTATTCCTAGATATTTTATTCTTTTTGTTGCAATTGTAATTGGGATTGTATTCTTGCGTTCTTGTTCTGTTGGTTTGTTATTAGAGTATAGAAATGCTACTGATTTTTGTAAGTTGACTTTGTATCCTGCAACTCTGCTGTAGTTGTTGATCATTTCTTAGTTTTCTGATGGATTCTTTAGGGTCTTCTTTTTTTTCTTTTTTCTTTTTAAAGATTGACACCTGAGCTAACATCTGTTGCCAATCTTGTTTTTTTTTCTTCTTCTCCCCAAAGCCCCCCACTACATAGTTGTATATTCTAGTTGTAAGTTCCTCTAGTTGTGCTATGTGGGACGCTGCTTCATCATGGCCTGATGAGCAGTGCCATGTGTGTGCCCAGGATCCAAACCTGTGAAACCCTGGGCTGCCAAAGTGGAGCATGCAAACTTAACCACTCAGCCATAGGGCCGGCCCCTAGGATTTTCTATAAATAAGATCATGTTGTCTCCAAACAGCGAGAGTTTCACTTTTTCAGTGCCAGAGTTTTACTTCTTCAGTGCCTATTTTGGATACCTTTTATTTCTTTTCCTAGCTTAATTGGTCTCGCCAAAACCTCCAGTACTATGTTGAATAAGAATGTGAGAGTGGGCACCCTTGTCTTGTTCCTGTTATCAGAGGGGCGGCTTTCAGTTTTTCCCCATTGAGTATGATGTTGGCAGTGGGTTTGTCATATATGGCCTTTATTATGTTGAGGTACTTTCCTTCTATATTCATTTTTTTTTCTTTTGAGCAAGATTAGCCCTGAGCTAACTGTTGCCAATCCTCCTCTTTTTGCTGAGGAAGACTGGCCCTGAGGTAACATCTGTGCCCATCTTCCTCGACTTTATATGTGCGATGTCCATGGGAAGCCATTATGGCTTGCCAAGCGGTGCCATGTCTGCACCCTGGATCTGAACCGGTGAACCCTGGGCCACTGAAGCAGAATGTGCACACTTAACCTCTGTGTCACTGGGCCGGCCCCTATACTCATTTTATTGAGAGTTTTTATCATGAACGGATGTTGGATCTTGTCAAATTCTTTCTCTGCATCTATGGCGATTATCGTGTGGTTTTTTTTCCTCATTTTGTTAATGTGGTGTATCACATTGACTGATTTGCAGATGTTGAACCATCCTTGTGTCCCTGGTATGAATCCCACTTGATCATGGTGTGTGATCTTTTTAATGTATTGATGTATTGGGTTTGCAATATTTTGTTGAGGATTTTTGCATCTATGTTCATCAGCAATATTGGCCTGTAATTTTCCTTCTTTGTGTTGTGATCCTGCCCACATGCAGTTCAGGGCTAAACAAGGCAGTCTCTGGCCATGAGGGCAGAGCAGTGGTTACCTACTGGGAGATCGGGGATGCTTTATGTCATGATCTCTGGTTGCCCAGCTGTCTACACATATGAAAACTCATGGAGACACATCTAAAGACTCAGTGAACTGCTCACTATGGATTTATTCTATCTAAGTTATACCTCAATTTACAGTAAAAAAAATGAATGACTGTAGCTTGGACCACAGTGGCAGTGGTGGAGGAGGTGTGAAGTGGTGAGATTCTGGATGTATTCAAGGTCAAGACTGACACATTAGAAGTGACTTTTGAGAAAGGAGCAAAGTGCAGGATATCGTCCAGGTTTCTGGCCTGCTCCACTGGGAAAATGGAGTAGCCGTTTGCTGGGAGGGGAAAGCCTCAGGGAAGAGCAGCAGGTTGGGTGGGTACTGGCAGTGTGGGACTCAGGCATCCAGCTTTTGATTTCTTCAGTGTGTGGTGCCTGGCAGAGCTGAGAGTTAGCGAGAGGTAGGCAGTGCACTGTGCAGACCTGGGTTCAGGGGAGCCATGTGGATGGGAGAGGTGCAGTCAGCATTATAATACGAGCCTAGTGTATTGTGCTGGTTTGGGAGAGCGAGGTGCAGAGGCAGGAGGAGAGGAGGAGAAAACTCTTGTTTGGACATATGGAGAGCAAGGCATCACCAGACATTGAAGAAGCATCTTGGAGACAGTTGGAGATCAAGGGTCCCCTTGATGAGGGGATGTCAGAAATATGGCTAGATCCTTTTCTGAAGCCTCTGAAAACAGAGTCACATATGATGTGCAGGTATGTATAGAGGCCAGCAGCTTTGCTCTTCACACAATTGCTAGTTCTTCTCGATCATCTTGTTTCTTAGAGTGTGTTCCCGGCTTTTCTCAAAGGGAGTTAGTACCAAAGTAGACCCCACGTTGGCTGTGGGACCTCTGACTCTTCAGTGACTCCCAACAGCCTAGAGGACAGCAAGGATCTAGACCGTGTGTTCACTAGCCTCTGTCACACCAGAGGTTCCTGTCATTATCACTCTGGCTGGCTTTTTCATACTGAGTGTAGAAACCCAGACCCAAGAAGCTGATCTCCTGGAGTGCATCTGCACTACCTAGACATTCGGGCTGACTCCTCTTGCCTTGAACTCCCCAAATCTACTCATTTTCCTAGCTTGCCAGGAGGAGCTTCCTTTCTTTCTACGAAGCTGTAAGCTGTGGAATAGATTCCAGACAGTTCCCTGTGAGCTTCTTGTAGTTGCTGCCACAGAGGAAGTCTAACCTTGGTTCTTTCATGGTAGGCATGCCACACAGTGGCCTTGTCACATGGCAGGATTTATTCTCAAATGTGACACTTCAGATATGTGCTTGATTTGTCAAGCTATATGCTGTTAAAAATGAGGGCCGGGGCCGGCCCTGTGGCCAAGTGGTTAAGTTCGTGTGCTCTGCTTCGGCAGCCCAGGGTTTCCCCGGTTTGGATCCCAGGCGCGGACATGGCACTGCTCATCAGGCCATGCTGAGGTGGTGTCCCACATGCCACAACTAGAAGGACCCACAACTAAAATATACAGCTATGTACTGGGGGGCTATGGGGGGAAAAAGGAAAAATAAAATTGAAAAAAAAATGAGGGCAAATTCTTTTAGAACCTCTGCAAATAACCACATTGCTTTTATAAATACAGCGGCTCAAGGGAAGTGGTTAATCCTGAATTCTGAGGAGTCAATGAGAATGAGAAACCATTCAAACAATGTTTTACTACGCTAATGGTTGGAAATAGATCATATAGCCCTCAAAATATGAAATAGTAGAAATAATACCAAATATTCCAAAGAAATAACCACCATGAGAATTCCTCCACCAATTTGTTCAGTCTTAATTAGTTCTTATTTCACTGGCTATTGGTGCAGCAGTCCACTTTTATAAAGTCGTCATTTGCTTTGGGACTAAAAGTAATGCTTGAGATCGTGACTCCCTCAGTTCAGTGGGACAGTTGTCCAGAGCATGTCCACTGGCAATCCCATACCCATGAAGTATCTGTAATTAGAAGTACCTGGGGGCAGAGCAAAATGGCAGGGTGAGCTGACCCGGGATTCTCTCCCCTCCAAGATACAACAAAGAATTGGAAAAACTGAATTTCAGAGAATAAATCTAATGCCAACACTTTAGAGACCTACAATACCAAGAAGGCGGAGAACACAGACCTTGCTGACGGCCTCGGAGGTGCTGGAATGGGTAGGAGAGAATGTCGCTCCCTCCCCGAGAGTCTGCGATCCCTGCTGCGCGGGGTCTGGGAAGGAGCGGGGGAGGGGCTGCACGACCTGGGGATCATCCAGGACTCCTGCCGCTGGTCCAGTGGAGACCCGCTGATGGGGGAGAGCTTCCATGCACGGGGACCCCATAAACCCAGGGCCTTGGGAGACCAGAGAACAGAACTGATCCGAATCCATATCGGCAGGCAAGAAAAGCAGCCCCTCCCTCCCGGCAAAGCGTGCTGGGCGCAGCCATCTTGCCCGAAGGCAGAGAGCTCAGAATGCCGTTCTCGACCCCCATCTAGTGGTGACAGGCTGTAACTGCAACCAAATTCTACCACCATGTGAAAAAACTGCTCCTCTACCATCCAGCAATTTATAAAAGCCCCAGACCTGAAGGAAAACAATAAAAACATAGAGTTAAGTCCTGAGGACTTTGAATTAGGTAAACTAAGTGATAATGAGTTCAGAGCACCTATAATCAAAAAACTCAATGAGGTAGAAAGAGAAACAAGCCAATGAGTTCTGGAGTTACTTCACAAAAGAGATTGAAATTATAAAGAAGAATCAAACAGAATTACTTGAGATGAAAAACACAATGGACCAGATAAAACAGAATACGGATTACCTGAATGCCCGTGTAGACACCATAGAAGAGCAAATTAACATAATTGAAGACAGACAGGCTGAATGGTTCCAGACAGAGGAAGAAAGAGAACTAAGAATTTAAAAAAATGACGAAAATCTCCGAGAGATAGTGGATTCAATGAGGAGTAAGAACTTAAGGATCATAGGAATTCCCGAGAACGTGGAAAAGGAAAATGGAGCAGAAAGTGTGCTTAATGAAATTTTTGAAGAGAACTTCCCAAATCTAGGGATTGATGGAGAAATGTGTGTAGAGGAAGCTTTCAGATCTCCTAGATTTGTCAATGTAAAAAGACCTACTGCAAGGCACATAGTAGTACAAATGGCAAGAAGGAAAGATAAAGAAAGAATACTCAGGGAAGCAAGAAAAAAGAAGAGAATAACCTACAAAGGAGCTCCTATCAGACTTTCAGTGGACTTCTCTACAGAAACCTTACAAGCTAGGAGAGAATGGAGTGACATATTCAAAGCTTTAAAAGATAAAAATCTTCAGCCAAGAATACTCTATCCAGCAAGAATTTCCTTCAGATATGAGGGAGAAATTAAATCTTTTCCAGACAAACAAAAGTTAAGGGAATTTGTAACTAAAAGCCCTCCACTACAAGAAATCCTCAAGAAGGCTCTCATACCTGAAAAAAGAAAGAAGGGAGAAAGGGGTGACAAACCACAGACTAGGGAGACCGATGGATAGAACCAGAACAGGGTAGCAAATATTCAACGATAGCATTAGGGTAAAGGTAAGGAAACTACCAAAGCAAGGACGATCTTATCACTCTAACTACAAATTCATAACACGAGTTGGAGTAAGAAATGAAAATAATCATTTACGAGGGGAAGAGCAAAGGGTCTAAATCAGTATAGGCCAAGTAAGTAAGAGACCACCAGAGAATAGACTATATTATACACGAGATTCTAAATACAAACTTCAGGGTAGCCACTAAAGTAAAAAACAAGAGAGTCACAAAACATAAATAAGGAAAAATCTAAGAAACCCAGCATAAGAAATTACAGTATTAAATGGGTAGGCTAAAGCAAACAGGAAAAGAAACGCAGGAAAACAAGATAATGAGTGACAGATTGACAGCATTAAGTCCACATGCATCAATAATCGCTCTCAATGTAAACGGATTGAACTCTCCAATAAAAAGACACAGAGTGGCAAAATGGATTAAAGAACAAGATCCAACAATTTGTTGCCTCCAGGAAACACACCTCAGCCCCAAGGACAAACACAGGCTCAGAGTGAAGGGGTGGAGGACAATACTTCAAGCTAATAGCAAGCAAAAAAAGGCAGGTGTTGCAATTCTTATATCAGACAAAGTGGATTTCAAAATAAGACAGGTAAAGAGAGACACAGAGGGACAATATATAATGATCAAAGGGACACTTCATCAAGAAGAAGTAATGCTTATAAATATCTATGCACCCAACACAGGAGCACCAAAATTCATAAAGCAACTATTAACAGACCTAAAGGATGATGTTAAAAACAACACAATAATAGTAGGGGACCTCAACACCCCACTCACATCAACTGACAGATCATCCAGACAGAAAATCAACAAGGAAATAGTGGAGCTAAATGAAAAACTAAAACAGTTGGACTTAATAGACATATATAGATCACTTCACCCTAAAACAGCTGAATACACATTCTTCTCAAGTGCACATGGAACATTCTCAAGGATAGACCATATGTTGGGAAACAAGGCAAGCCTCTACAAATTTTAAAAAAATTGAAATAATAACAAGCATCTTCTCCAATCATAATGCTATAAGGCTAGAAATTAATTACAAGAAAAAAGCTGAGAATGGCACAAAGATGTGGAGACTAAACAACACACTACTGAACAAGCAATGGATCATTGAAGAAATTAAAGAAGAAATCAAAAAATACCTGGAAACAAATGAAAATGATAACATGCCATACCAACTCATATGGGATACAGCAAAAGCTGTATTAAGAGGAAAATTAATCACAATACAGGCACATCTTAACAAACAAGAAAAATCCCAAATAAACAATCTTAAACTACACCTAACTGAACTAGAGAAAAAAGAACAAATAAAGCCCAAAGTCAGCAGAAGGAGAGAAATAATAAAAATCAGAGCAGAAATAAATACTATTGAAACGAAAAAGGCAGTAGAAAGGATCAACAAAACAAAGAACTGGTTTTTTGAGAAGATAAATAAAATTGACAAACCCCTAGCCAGACTTACAAAGAAAAAAAGGGAGAAAGCTCAAATAAACAAAATCAGAAATGAAAGAGGAGAAATCACAACAGACTCTGCAGAAATACAACAGATTATAAGAGAATACTACGAAAAACTATATGCCAGCAAAATGGATAACCTAGAGGAAATGGATAAATTCTTGGACTCCTACAATCTCCCAAAGCTCACTCAAGAAGAGGCAGACAATTTGAACAGACCAATCACAAGGAAAGAGATTGAAACAGCCATCAAAAGCATCCCAAAGAATAAAACCCCAGGACCAGATGGCTTTCCTGGGGAATTCTACCAAACTTTCAGAGAGGATTTAATACCTATCCTTTTCAAGCTATTCCAAAAAATTAGGGAAGATGGAACCCTTCCTAACACATTCTACGAGGCCAACATCACGCTGATACCAAAGCCTGACAAGGACACCATGAAAAAAGAGAACTGCAGGCCAATATCACTGATGAACATAGATGCAAAAATTCTAAACAAAATTTTGGCAACCAGAATTCAGCAATTCATCAAAAGGATCATACATCATGATCAGGTGGGATTCAGACCAGGGACACAGGGATGGTTCAACATCCGCAAATGAATCAATGTGATACACCACATCAACAAACTGAGGAATAAAAACCACATGATCATCTCAATAGATGCAGAGAAGGCATTTGATAAGATCCAACAGCCATTTATGATAAAAACTCTGAACAAAATGGGCATAGAAGGAAATTACCTCAACATAATAAAGGCCATATACGACAAACCCATAGCCAACATCATACTCAATGGGCAAAAACTGAACGCCATCCCCCTGAGAACAGGAACGACACAAGGATGCCCACTATCACCACTCTTATTTAACGTAGTACTGGAGGTCCTGGCCAGAGCAATCTGGCAAGATAAAGGAATAAAAGGAATCCAAATAGGGAGGGAAGAAGTGAAACTCTCACTGTTTGCAGATGACATGATCTTATATATAGAAAACCCCAAAAAATCCATTGGAAAACTCTTAGAAGTAATCAACAACTACAGCAAAGTTGCAGGGTACAAAATCAATTTGCACAAATCAGTAGCATTTCTATATTCTAATAATGAACTAACAGAAAAAGAACTCAAGAACACAATACCATTCACAATCGCAACAAAAAGAATAAAATACCTCGGAGTAAATTTAACTAAGGAAGTGAAGGACCTATATAATGAAAATTACAAGGCTTTTCTGAAAGAAATGGATGACGACATAAGGAGATGGAAAGACATTCTGTGTACATGGATTGGAAGAATAAATATATTTAAAATGTCCGTTCTACCTAAAGCAATCTACAGATTCAACACCATCCCAATCAGAATCTCAATGACATTCTTCACAGAATTAGACCAAAGAATCCTAAAATTCATACGGGGCAGCAAAAGACCCCAAATTTCTAAAGCAATCTTGAGAAAAAAGAACAAAACAGGAGGCATCACAATCCCTGACTTCAAAACATACTACAAAGCTACAGTAATCAAAACAGCATGGTACTGGTACAAAAACAGGTGCACAGATCAATGGAACAGAATTGAAAGCCCAGAAATAAAACCACACATCTATGGACAGCTAATCTTCCACAAAGGAGCTGAGGGCCTACAATGGAGAAAAGAAAGTCTTTTCAACAAATGGTGCTGGGAAAACTGGAAAGCCACATGTAAAGAATGAAAATTGACCATTCTTTTTCACCATTCACCAAAATAAACTCAAAATGGATCAAAGACCTAAAGGTGAGACCTGAAACCATAAGGCTTCTAGAAGAAAATGTAGGCAGTACACTCTTTGACATCAGTATTAAAAGGATCTTTTTGGACACCATGTCTTCTCGGACAAGGGAAACAATAGAAAGAATAAACAAATGGGACTTCATCAGACTAAAGAGCTTCTTCAAGGCAAATGAAAACAGGATTGAAACAAAAAACAACCCACTAAGTGGGAAAAAATATTTGCAAGTCATATATCTGACAGAGGCTTAATATCCATAATATATAAAGAACTCTCATAATTCAACAACAAAAAATCAAACAACCCAATCAAAAAATGGGCTGGAGACATGAAGAGACATTTCTCCAAAGAAGATAGATGGATGGCCAATAGGCACATGAAAAGATGCTCATCATCGCTGATCATCAGGGAAACGCAAATCAAAACTACACTAAGATATCACCTTACACCCATTAGAATAACAAAAATCTCTAAAACTAATAGTAACAAATGTTGGAGAGGTTGTGGAGAAAAAGGAACCCTCATACACTGCTGGTGGGAATGCAAACTGGTGCAGCCACTATGGAAAACAGTATGGAGATTCCTCAAAAAATTATAAATAGAACTACCATACGATCCAGCCATCCCACTACTGGGTGTTTACCCAAAGAGCTTGAAGTCTGCAATCCCAAAAGTCTTATGTACCCCAATGTTCATTGCAGCATTATTTACAATAGCCAAGACATGGAAGCAACCTAAGTGCCCATCAGCAGATGAATGGATAAAGAAGATGTGATACATATATTCAATGGAATACTACTCAGCTGCAAAACAGAACAAAATCATTCCATTTGCAATAACATGGATGGACCTTGAGGGAATTATGTTAAGTGAAATAAGCCAGCTAGAGAAGGATAATCTGTGTATGACTCCACTCATATGAGGAATTTAAAAATGTGGGCTAAGAGAACAGTTTAGTGGATACCAGGGGAAAGGTTGGGTGGGGGGTGGGCACAAAGGGTGAAGTGGTGCACCTACAACACGAATGACAAACATTAATGTACAACTGAAATTTCACAAGATTGTAACCTATCATTAACTCAAAAAAAAAAGTGGGTGAATGAACAGAGAAACTAGTCTGGAGAGAAAGATGAAGAAGATAAAATATTTGAAAGTGATGAAGTTTGAGGTGGAAAAAGGATAGAGGGAGGAAGAGAGAGAGATAGAACATGTCAACTTGCCATTTTCTTAAGGCCATTGTAATTTTTTTTAACAATTTCATTCTATGATACTCCTCTGGGTCCTTAAAATAAATTATATTTTATTCCAAAAAAAAAAAAGTAGTACCTGGTTTACTCATTTCCACAGAGGCTCTGAGACTGCCCTTTTAGAAGACCCAGTTTCTCTTCTGTGGCTTTTAGCAGAGTCTCTAGGCAGGAAAGCTAAAACCACTGGTGGCGATGTTCTGAGAAAATGAAGTGGCTGTGGTTTGTTCCTGGAACCAGCAATGTCAGCATGGAGTAGAGGAAATACTCTGTTGGGGTGTGGTGCGGGAGTTTCTGGCGGTAGGAGCTACCTTTCCTCTGAGGGGGATGGACACTTCTGCATAGTGAGGCCCTTGTAAAATCTCCACAATCTTCCCACCTTTCTTACGAACAATCTCTAAAACATATTTATATTGTTGACATTTTGCCAATATAGAATTAGGTAGATAAGGGGTCAAGACATCTTGAAGTTTGTTTCTCTGAATATAGTGTCTGATTTTGGAAATGCAAAACCAGAGACTTATAAGAGGTGATTGGTCTCCCGAGAGGAGCATGGCTACCCAAGGGCAGTTACTGTCGTAGCTGGGTTGCCTCTTCGTTAAAGTGATGACCTGGTGTTTAAGAATTAACGTGGCAACAAAACATGGCGGAAAGCAGCACAGCTGTCAGGAACCGTGGTTCCTTCAGAAAAGAAGACCTTTTGTTTTTCATAAATAAGAGAATAATGAAGTCACCCTGAAGCATAGAGAGGTATTTGGTGAGATGCAGAGCCTCTGCTCTCTGGGCTGATTACAGAGAAAGGAAAAAAACGTGGAAGGTGAATGAGAGATGGAAGCATTAGGAGGATACTGGTGGGGCAGGCATGATCATCAGAGAGGGAGGGTTCCACAGTTTCCAGAGTATGGTGTCTGTCCTCCCATAATCCCTTTTATTAAAGTCATTTTCACTTGGGAGGAATCAGGATCCTCAGGAGACAAAGGAGGCATTAGAATCGTTATCCTGGGCAGGGGTGGGCGGTGTATGTGTTTGTAAAAGGGCATGCGTGGTAGAGACGCTCGTGGTGTTGACTGGTGTGCATATAAGAGCCTCCATAGATGATAAAACTTAATGTATGTCTAGGCGTGTAGAACATAGTGCACACACAGACAAATGAACACAGCTACGATTGGGGCAGTATGATAGGATTAGGGGGTCGTATGGAAGTCAGAATCCTGGTTGTGATATTTTACTGTCATTTTGCAAAATGACACCATTAGGAGAAAGTAGACTAAGTGTACAAGGCATCATTCTGTATTCTTTTGTACAAATGCATGAGACTCTACAATTATTTCAATAAAAATTTCAATTAAAATAAAAAACTAAGCAGTACCTCATTTGGAGTTCAGGCTCCACAGCCTGAGATTCATTGTACCCTGGAGTTGGGCATCCTTGGCCTGAGTGGAAGACTGGGGAGTGCAGAAGAAGCCCAGAGGTCAGAGTGAGCTTGGGGTCATGGATGTAGACCCTGCTGTGGTGTGAGAAGAGGACATGGGTTTATGGGCAGGTGTGGAGAGATTGTGACTCCTGATAAGGGCTGTGAGTGTGAGGACTGGAGGGTCTGGAGTAGAGGCGGCTGTCTGTTGTGCTGCATGTAGATGTGGTCCAGCCAGGAGTCCTGAGAGAGAACTGGGAGAGAGGGGATGGGTGTCGAGAGTGAGATGTTCTCCAGGAGCTGTGAATCCGTTCACCCGTTTGAGAGTGCGGTAACAGCTGTGGTCATAGAGAACCTGTGGTGTGTCACGGGGCTGCCTCCACTACTGTCACAAGGCAGTGAAGCCAGGGTCCAACTCGGATCGTGAGGCCGCCCAACTGCACTGTGTCTCACGCCTTACATGCTCTCCCAGTGAAGCCTGTATCAGCTGAGGTCTGTGCGTGGATCTGGGGGTTGGCGAGCTGCACGTTCAGTCCATTAAAAACTGAGCTGCATGTGGGGTTGTTGGGTGCCAGTGGGTGGGACAGATGGGAAACTGAGCACATGGCAGCACGTGGAGTCATAATAAATGGCCTTGGTGTTCCCGACATATGGTGGGGAGGGCCAGGATGCTGCTCACTCACTGCTTCAGGGAGCGGGGAGGGGAGGTTTCTCACTAAAAGTCCCTTTCCCCTTCTGGTAGGCCACCCTCTTTGGTAGATGTTCTTCCTCTGTTAAGATTAAAAAATCTCTAAAGCTATTTTTATTCTCTATAAATGGCTCCATTCTTCATCATCTTCATAGTCTCTCTCCTCCCTGCAGGTTCCTATCTAAACAAAATTCACATACACCTGACTAATTTCTTATTTGGGGGTATGGTTTTTTAAAACTTACCATGGAAATGTAATATACATGCTGAAAAATATACACAAGTGCACAGCTCAGAATTTTCACAAAGTAAACATAGTTTGCACTTGGGGTTTGACTTCTTTCATTCAACGTTATGCTTGAAAGATTCACCTGTGTTATTTTGTGTACTTGCAGTTTATTCACTTTTGATATGTGGTATTCCATCATGTGAATAAACCACAATTTATTCATCCACTGCCCAGTTCTTGGACATTTGGGTAGTGTCCAGTGTCAGGTTGTTATGGACCACACACTGTTGCTGTGAACGCATGAACACATCTCTCTTGGCTGTACACCTACGAATGGAATTGCTGTCACAGGGTGTGCATAAAATCAGTTTTCGTAGAAATATGCCTGGCCAATTTTAACATTTAAATGACATCATTTTAATAATTTTTTTCAAAATCTTAGGATTCAAGTATTTTCTCCCTTTTCCCCCCTAGCCTGGGAAACAAGTCAAAATGGAAGCATCAACTCAGGATGTTGTTGGGGAAAAACCATCCAATTTCATGAACTTGGAAAGATTCTGGAGGGATGATTCCTGTGTATACATTAGGAGAAACCTGGGCATGTGAGGACCAGGTAGAAATGCTCCATAAAAACCCAGAGAAGTGTTTGAGGCACATGGCATTCACCCAGGAGAACACAGAGGATCTGGAGAGAGGCTTGGTCATTGTGATTATGGAGAAAGCTTGAGTCTCTGCTCAGTTCTTCCTCCATCTCAGAAAGGTCCCACAACAAAAGCTTTCTGTGAACATGATGCAGATGTTAAGCATTCCGCTAACATATGTAATTGTTGGGAAAGCTGTGAAGGTCACATGCTTGATGAAAATGATGACTGTAGAGCAGCCATCGGCCAGGCTGGTCAGCTTGGCCACCTTGGTGGAGATCTAACAGGAGATTAGCCCTCCAGATGTACTGAAGGTGGTGGTTCCTATAGTGATTCTGCACCCATTAGTGGATAGGGCAGAACTGTCAGAGAGAAGCAGCCACATAAAGGGGAGGGCTGTGAGGAGGTGTGTGATTAGGGTGCATGTCCTGGTGAGCAGAAGAGAAATAACTCTGGCAATGAATGCTATGACTGCTGGGAATGTGGGCAATCCTTCAGATGGAAATCTCACTTCCTTGGGCACCAGAGGACTCATACTGGAGACTCGAAACTGTATACCTGTAGCTAGTGTGGAAAATCCTTCTCCAAGAACTACAACCTGCTTGTGCATCAGAGAATCCATACAGGAGAGAAGCCCTATAAATGCCGTAAGTGTGGGAAAGCCTTCAGTGCCGGCTCTGCCTTTATCAAGCACGAGAGGACCCACACGGGAGAGAGGCCCTATGAATGTGACCGGCGTGGGAAGTCCTTCAGCCACCACTCTTCCTTTGTTTTGCATCACAGAACTCATACTGGAGAAAAGCCATTCAAATGTAATGATTGTGAAAAATCCTTCCCTGATGTCTCCCACCTTATTGTCCATCTGAGAATTCACACAGGAGAGAAGTCCTGTGTATGTACGAAATGTGGAAAGGCCTTCACCAATGGCTCATACCTAATTAAATTGGAAGAATTCACACCGGAGAGAAACCCTGTAACTGTGTGGATTGTGGAAAATCCTTCAACCACAACGGTCACCTCATCATGCATCAAAAAATCCATTCTGGAGAGAAACCCTACAAGCATAAGGAATGTGGGGAAACTTTCATTGAGAGGTCTTACCTCATCAGGCACCAGAGAATTCACACTGGTGAGAAGCCCTATGGCTGTGACCAGTGTCAGAAACTTTTCAGGAACATCGCTGGCCTCATCTGGCACTAGAGGACTCATACTGGTGAGAAGCCCTATGAGTATAGTCAGTGTGGCAAAGCTTTCAGGGACAGCTCCTGTCTGACCAAGCACCAGAAGACCCACGCTCAAGAGACCCTGCATGAGAGTGTCCCATGTGGGAAGGGTTTCCAGAGCCACCGTGCTCTTAGCAGACACCAGAGTTGCCACACTGGAGACACATCTGTGGGGACTCAGTGAATGTGACGATGGCTCTGTCTGATTCTCTTTACTTACTCACTGTCAGAGTCTTCATATTAAAGAGCATCTCTTTGAAAATAATGCAATTCATCCTTTACTCCTTGGAACAGAAACTTTTGACATTTTGTCCATATAAGAAATTGGGATATCCCACAACTAGAAGGACCTGCAACTAAGATATACAACTGTGTACAGGCGGGGGTTGGGGAAATAAAGCAGAAAAAAAAAACATTGGCAACAGTTGTTAGCCCAGGTGCCAATCTTTAAAAAAGAAAAAAGAAAAAAGAAATTGGGAGAATTCTTCTGCCATGTTGCTGAACTTACTGGAAAGAAACTCTAGAAACTGGACAAAGATATTAAGACCTTCAGGAATTGTTTAACCTTTGCTAGACATGAGACTGTAACACATCACAATGGAATCTTTTGAAAGATGGTGACAGGGTTGATAGAGGGGACCAGCGTGGCAGGGGGAGACTGACTTCTAATGGCATTTCTTTCTGATATTACGTGACACACATGTGGTTTGTAAATCAGAACCGAGGGATGGAATGAATGTGGAAAGCATTTAAACTGGAACTCTTGCCTTTCTTTGCATCAGGAGATTTGGTTAATGTGATGAGTTTGAGGTTTCAGTAAGAACTCTTGCTGTAACTCCTGGTGAAAAAGTGAATTTTTGAATGGCCAGTATAGAGTGATAATTTGGAAAAATCTCCTACGTTGTCACTAACCTTACTGTGATAAGAAAACTCATTACAGCAGACACATACCCATGTGAGGAAGCTTCCAGGTGGAGATCTGATCTTCCAGAGTAGTGTGTCTGATAGAGAAATAATGTGTACCACACATATAATTTCAAATTTTTTAGTGGCCACAAGAAAAAGTAAAAAGAAACAGATGGAATTCATGTCAATAACATTTTATTTTACCAGCTGTATCCCCAATACTGTCATATAAACATTCAATACTCACTACATTCCAGATTCTTTGTAACTGCACGTCCAGCGTCTGCTTCATTGAGCAATACAACTCGAGTGCATCAGAGAAACAGTTCTGGAGGGAACCCTCCTATAGGACATTTGTCTCATTACAGATCCACAGTCAGGGTTTCAACACATTTCTAGGAAAAGTGTGTGCCTGGGAGTTAGTCCAGAATCCCGAGGACTCACTGTATTTAATTTATTCTGATGTACATGTTCTTTTCACATTTTAACGTCTCAGAAATGAGGTTAATCAGCAGCATGCCGTACTTTAATTGGCAGCCTTTTCTCCTCTTAATAGCACATCAAATGTGCACGTTATCATCAGTTGTGTCTTAGATTTGATAAAATAGTAATATCAGAAGGAGGAATTGAATGACTAGTGAGATTCATGCATTTGAGGAGAGACTAGAACTTTCAAGGAAAAGGCTGTTGCTAGATATCAAGTGTTGTCTGATTTCTTTCTTGTAGCCTCTATCAGTTGTAATTATTTTATTTTATTGCAAGATTGGGAAATTCTCATTGTGGAGGGAGGTAAAACACAGAAGTGTGCATGGGCTCTTAACAAGCTGGTTAAACAGGGAAAACATTCCGCCCTCATGGGGCTTCTATTCTAGCCTATATATTGAAATATCTTTACCTTCAGTATTGTGTGGATGTGTATATGCATGGCTACACTTTGGGCCTTTTATTTATAAAAGACAACACTGTGTCTAACAGTCAGTAGATGCTAATTTAAGTGGTAAGTCCTTGGCTGCTCAGAAGGCCTATGCAGGAAACACAACCCCAACTAAAGAAAAATTGTATGAAATTACATGCAAACATTGGACCAGGACCACATGAGTGTTAGCGTCCACGGTTAGGACTACATCTTTAGTCAAACTTGGGTTTCTTATGGGTTTACATCTCAACAGCTGTGCGACCTTAGGTGAATTATTGAGCCTCTCTGTGCTTTAGTTCCTCACTTAAAAATGTGGATAAGGCCTACCTCATTAGGATAAGTGAAGCGATGTATGTAGAGTGCCAGGGACATAAGAGGCTTCTGTGTGTATGAGCTGCTTCTGCTCCCACCCCTGTTGTTGCTATTATTGCTCTTCCTATTATTACTGCTGCTTTTGTTAGTAATGATGTTTTTGTTATTGTTGATTATTTTGTTGTAGTTGCTGTTAATGATGATGATATTGGTGTTATTCCCTCTGACTCAGAGGATGGAAGAGAAGGGACACCAGCGGCCTTCCCAAGCCTCTCTAGACTCCAAGAACCTATCTCCAGTAGTTCATAGACGGCATTGCTTCCCAAACTGATGTACGTGATTGGTTGGAGGTGTCCTGAGCAGGGCAGAGTTGAAGGAGCTAGCCGGGAGAAGACTAGAGGGCAAGGGGGCTGGAATCTCCAGGGTGTGGGTGATGGCAGCTGGGGCATGTGGATGCCTGACCACGTGGAGGTGGGCTCTAGGCACTGAGAAGATGAGGTCTTGGTGGCTTGGCCATTGGGCATGTGTGCCCCAGAGTAATGGCATGTACTGGGATGAGAAAGAAGATGTTGCCCAGTGCCCTGGACTCAGGACCATAAGGACTTCTGCCTCATGCCAGTTTCTCCCATGCACCAAAGACTCCCCAAGGCCCTGCCCCAGCAGTAGAACCAAAGCCACTTGATAATTGCTGCTCCCAGGGAAACAGAGTCACACATGTCCAGTCTAGTCTAGAGCTAGACTTCCCAGCTGTTGCCTCTTTGGGGTCACATGAAGAGTGAGACACGTTCCGCTTGAACAAATTTGACCTTGTGGGCCATATGCCCCCATGGCCAGGAACCAGCTCAGTGCACCTCAGACAGCCCAGCCTCTTGGAGACTCACAGGCCCTTCTGTTCCCGCAGGTCACCCCCAATCTCACTTTGCCCTGCTCCACTAGTATTTGGAACATTTCCCTCTTCCATCCACCAAATACAAGTGGGAGCTACCGTGTTCATTTTGATGGTAGAAGAGTCATGACCAGGGCCTCAGTTGGGTTCTTGTGCTGAAGGAGCAGCAGGATTTGTATCATTCCTTGGCCCCAGTGGTGGAGCTGGGGGCCCTGATGTGGGCACCTCCCTTAGGGAGGTGTAATTGGACTCAAGGATTCTGGGCAGTCAGCTATAGCTGCTGGACTGGCGAGAACAGGTCATCTTGGAGGCCGAGGCTGCTACTTTCTCCCCTAGGCAGGGATGAGAATGAAGCAGAGGGAGAGAAGAGCAGAGACAGGGGTCGTGTGGCCTTAAAGAGACAGTAAGGCATGGCTGAGATGGAAACGGGGTGGAAAGTTGGTATTTCCCAGCCCCCCAGAGGCCAGGCTGCACTTACACTGCAAGATTCCCTGATAGACAGACACTGGGTTCTCCTGTGTCACTAAGCCTCGCTCAGATGTGTTCCTGCCACTTGTCGTCTGAGAGAGCCTTAGCTATCCCTATGTCTAGGTTTTGTAGTTAGTTTTTTGGAACCAAATATTTTTTGGAACCAAATATGCAATACGTGCATATAGTAAAGAATTACAAAGTAGGTAAGAAAATGAATGAAAAATGATTCTCTTTCTCACTGGAGGCCCCTCCTCAGAGACCATAATTGTTGATGCTTTCTTGTGTATCCTTCTAGAGACCTTTAATGGGGGAAGTGGGAGGGGGCTGTTTCTAGACACATAGGGTATAATGTATTGTGTTCTACCTTGATTGATCTCTTAGCTCTGTGTTCTAGAGGCCCATACATGTGTGCACATAGGTGTCTGCCTCAGTCTTTTTAATGGTCTCGTAATCAGTTATACAGATGTGTCAATGAAGATTGGTACTATAAACAAGTATTTGATGCTATAAATGCTGCAGTATAACATCCTTATGTCATTTTGCACACCTGTGCAAGTATACCTGGATATACTTGGATAAATTTGTGGGAGTGCAGTTGCTGGGTCAAAGGGTATATGCATTGAAACTTTTGAGAGATACAGCCAAACTGTCATCAAACAGGATGCACAGTGTATATTCTAAGCAGCAGTACCTGTTTTCCCACACCCTTACCAATGTTCAGAGCTTTAAACTTTCCCAGTCTGATTATGAAATGTGGCATCTTGCCTTAATTTCTGTTCCATTTATTATGAAAGAAGTTCAGCATCTTTTGATAGGGTTATAAGTCATTTTTATTGCTTTTTCTGGATTTTAACTGTCTATTCCTGTACTTAGTCCATAATTTTCTCTTGGATTGTTAGGGGGTTTTCCTTATTGATTTATAAGAGCTCTTTATATATTAAGGACATTTAGCCATTGTCAGTCTTATGTCTGCAAATATTTTACCAACAATTTGTTTTTTGACTTTGGTTACGATAATTTTTTTGCCATGAAAAAAGTTTTAAAAAATTTTTTAAAGATTGGCACCTGAGCTGACAACTGTTGCCAATCTTCTTTTTCTTTTTCTTCTTCTTCTTCTTCCCAAAGCCCCTCACTACATAGTTGTATATTCTAGTTGTGAGTGCCCCTGGTTGTGCTATGTGGGACCCCACCTCAGCATGGCCTGATGAGTGGTGCCATGTCCGCACCCAGGATCCGAACCGATGAAACCCTGGGCCGCCAAAACAGAGTGTGTGAACTTAACCACTCAGCCACAGGGCTGGCCCAAGAAGTTTATTTTTAATGTAGTTAAGTTTATTACTTTTTTCCATATAGTTTCTGTGTTTCTTATTTGGGTTTGTACAAGACCTAAACAAGACAGCAGCCATTCTCTCAGCAGGAAATATCCTTTATAGTGTTCTGCCAGGTTCTGCCAACCTGGGAATGGGGATTAATTTACTCACACAGACTGGAGCTGGGATCATCATAACCTCTTCTCTCTTTCATCTTTATAACTTCACTTTGCTCACTGGACAAAAGGTGAGACCCACAGAACAGATTCTCAACCAATTAGACTTAGCCAGCTCCTTGACACTTCTGTATAAATGGACCCTGGAAAATGGAAAACGGCAGTGTTTGGATTAAAATATCTCGTGAATTAAAGCAAAAACAAAAACCTATACAAAGACTTTCAAAGTGTTCTTGTTTTCTGTAAGTCTTTGTTATGGTTTCATTCTTTACATTTAAATCTTAAGTCTATCTGGAATTAATTTTGATATAAATAGGGAAGTGTTGAGGTCCAACTTTTTTTCCCACTTGGATAGTCATTTGTCCCACACCATTTTATTGAACAGTTTTTTTCCTAATGGAGTGAAATTCCGTCTTTTATCAGAATCCCACATTCTAATGTATATTTTAATCTTTTTCTGGACTCTGTCCAATTGTTATGTTTCTCTGTTGCTATGTCAGATAGCTGTACTTGTAACAGTGGCTTTATGGTATGTACAAGGTCTCCTTATAACACAAGTCACATGTGAATTTATTTAGCTATATGGAAGTACATAGAATAAAAGAATTATATTCTGCCTTTACCCTTATGTCCTTGCCTTAGTTAAATGGTGCTACTAGTCCCTATGGACTTTTTCCTAATTTCCTCTATGTAGTTACATACATTTATACCTTCATACAGAGGCCCTGCAGTGCAGAGGTCAGGAGCAGGACTTGGGGGCCAGACAGCTGGGCTCATATCCTCTCTCTGCCACTTCATAGTTGTAGGGCCTTGGACAATTTTCTCTCTCTCTTTTTTTTTTTTGGAGGAAGATTAGCCCTGAGCTAACTGCTGCCAATCCTCCCCTTTTTGCTGAGGAACACTGGCCCTGAGCTAACATCCATGCCCATCTTCCTCTACTTTATACATGGGACACCTACCACAGCATGGCTTGCCAAGCGGTGCCATGTCTGTACCTGGGATCCAAACCAGCGAACCCCGGGCTGCTGAAGTGGAACGTGCACACTTAACTGCTGCACCACCAGGCCAGCCCCAGTTTTCTCATCTAATAAAGGAGGATGATAATATTACCTCATAAGGTTGCTGTAAGGATTAAATCAGTTAATATATGTAAAGTCCTTAAAACAGTGCCTAGCACTGCTGTGTAAGTGCTATATGAATGTTATAGAATTGCTGCTGTTAATATTTTTATACAAGTGTATACATACATATGAGGTTTGGGGGGGTTGCATTAATTTTTAAATAAAATAACTTTTGCACTCTACCTTTCAATATGTCTGTGTGTGCGCGTGTGTGTTTAATTTTTGTTAAAGTGTAACTAACATGCATCTGGTATAAAAAGTCACATGATGCTAAAAGTGTGTAAGGAAAAATGGCAGCTCCCCTTCTTCTTCCTCCCCACTCCCTACCACTGCTCACCAGAGGTAACCACATCCTACTCTTCCCATCAGTTTTCCTGGCATTTACTTCCAGTTATCCAGCATTTCCAAATACTTGTACATACTTTTCATTTCATACAATGAAAATGAAAACAGAATAAAAGGAAAAAAGTCAGTGAAACCAAAGGCTTTATTTTGAAAAGATTAATAAAATGGATAAACCTCTAGCTGGTGGGACCAAGAAAAAGGGAAAAGATATAAATTACTAATATCAGGAATGAAAAAAGGAGATATCACTACAGATCTCACAGACATTGAAAGGATAACTAGAATATATAATAAACAACTGCATGCCCATAAATTCAATAATTTATGTAAAATGGCCCAATTCCTTGAAAGACAAACTATTGAAACTCATTCTCCAAGAAATAAACTGAATAGGCCTAATATCTACTGAGGAATTTTACTCTTTTCAAAATGAACTTCAGCCCCAGATAGTTTCACTGGTGAATTCTGCCCACCATTTAAGGAAGAAATGATGCCAGTTCTACACTTCCAGAAAATAGAAGAGGAGGAAATACATCCCACCTCATCTTATAAGGATGATTTTTTTAACCGGATACCAAAACCAGGCAGTGACAAGAAGAGTACAAATTGGTATCATTATGAACATAGACATTTTCAATAAGATATCAGCAGATCAAATCCTGCAATATGTAAAAAGAATAATGCAGTGTGACCAAGGGGTTTATCCTGGAAATGCAAGGCTGGTTCAATATTTGAAAACTAGTCAATGTAATCTGTCATAATAACACACTAAAGAACAGAAAGTACAGTATCTTATAAATAGATGCAGACAGAGCACTTGACAAAATTCATTATCCTTCATAATAATAACAGCAAACTAGGAATAAAAAACTTTCTTAATCTGAAAAGGGCATATACCAATAACCTGTAGCCAACATCATAGTTAATGGTGAAAGACTGGTCTCCCCCTGATGCTTAGGAAACAGATGAAGATGACTGCTCTCCTCACTGCTGTTGAAATCACACTGGAAGTCCTAGCCAATGCCATTTGGCAAGGAAAAACACAAAAAGTGTACAAAATGCAATTCTCATCAAACTCCCAGCAGGATCTTTTGTAGACAAAGACAGGCTTATTCTAAAATTTATATGGGAAAGCAGTAGACTTAGAATAGAAAAAAACGTTCAATTTTTGAAAAAGCGGGGAAAATGGGAGGAATAACTGATGTTAAGGCTTACTATTTAGCTACAGTAATCAAGAATGTGGCTTTGACAAATGTGTGGAAGCTATTCAGTGGAGGAAGGATAGCCTTTTCAACAAAGGGTATTGGAGCAGTTGGACCTCTGTGGTATAAAAAGACATATTTGGTCTTTGTTCCTCATTTCTGGCACAAAGCTCTTAAAGTCCTTGGAATTTCCTGAGTGATGGCAGGGTCTTGTTATTCATGAGGAGCCCCTTTTGACCACACCTGATTTTATACTAATAAGGTGACTTTGGGTGGAGCCCCTAGATAGCTTCGGGGTGGGGAGTGGTCATCAAAAGGAAGGCAGGAACTTTCAGCCCCCCACTCTGACCTCCTGGGAGGCAGGAGGGCCCGGAGATTGGGTATAAGAACTCGTGGACAAGGAGATCCAGAGAGCTTCTGGGCTGGTGGATACCCATGTGCTGAGAGGAGGCCTGCCTGGAGGTGGCATCGGAGCTCAGTCACACCGCCCCCTCCCAAACCTTGGCCTATGTAACTCTTCCATTTGGCTGTTTTATGCTAAATGGGTAAACATAAGTAAAGTGTTTTTCTGAGATCTGTGTCATTAGTTCTCTAACCTGAAGGCAGGGTGTTTTGTGGGAACCAGCAAATTTGTAGTTGACCGAGCAGAAATGTGTGTAGCCTATGGCTGGCATCTGAAGTGGAGCAAGTCTTGTGGGACTGAGCCCTTGACCTGTGGAGTCTGCGCTAATTCTGGTGGTCTCATAATTGAATTATTGGATACCCAGTTGGGTTGCAGAACTGGTTGGTGCTGGAAAAAACTACACATTTACTGTCAGAAAAAAGATGCCCAACATCCATAGGGAAAAAATTAACCTTAACACAAACCTCACATCTTATACAGAAATTAACTCAAAATTGATGATTGACAAATGTAAAAAGTAAAACTATAAAACTTTTAGAGGGGCCGGCTCCGTGGCCCAGTGGTTAAGTTCGCGCACTCTGCTGCGGCGGCCCAGGGTCTGGATCCTGGGCGAGAACATGGCACCGCTCGTCAGGCCATGTTGAGGCGGTGTCCCACATCCCACAACTAGAAGGACCTGCAACTAGGATATACAACTATGTACAGAGGGGGTTGGGGAGATAAAGCAGACAAAAAAAAAGATTGGCAACAGTTGTTAGCTCAGGTGCCAATCTTTAAAAAAAAAAACTTTTAGAAAAAATATAGGAGAAAGTCCTCGGGACTTAGAGCTAAGCAAAGAGTTTTTAAACTTGACACAAAAAGCATGATCTATAAAAGGAAAAATTGATAAACTGCACATCATCTAAATTAAAATTCTTTGCTCTGCTAAAGGCCCTACTAAGGGAATAAAAAGACAAGCTACAGACTGGGAGACAACATTTGCAAACCATGTAACTGACAAAAGACTGACATCTAGAATACATAAAGATCTCTCAAAACTCAAAAGTTTTTTGTAATAAACTAGAATATGGCCAAAAGACATGGACAGACATTTTGCGGTAGAGGGTATACAGATGGCAAACATGAAAATATGCTCAACATTATTAACCATTAGGGAAATGCAAATTAAAAGCACAGTGAGATACTACATACATCTGTCAGAAGGGCTAAAATAAAAACCACCACCAAATGCTGGTCAGGGTGTGGAGAAATTGGTTCACACGTATATTGCTGGCGGAAATGTAAAATGGTATAACTACTCTGGAAAAGAGTACTGCACTTTCTTAGAGCACTAAATGTGTGCTTACCCTATAACCCAGCAGCTGCACTCTTGGGCATTTACCCCAGAGAAATGAAGACTTACGAGCGTGCCCACAAAAACCTGTCTGTGAATGTTTACAGGGGCTTTATTTGTAATAGGTGTAGGGGAGGAAGACATTTCCTCTTCCCAAATGGCGGTTCGTCTGGCCGGAGAACGAATTAAATTCACATGAGACAGAACAGCAAGAGAAAATTAAACAAAGCTTTATGAGGAACCATGGCCCGGGGCCTTTCTTCCCGAAGGAAGAAAGGGCACCGAAGAAGTGGGGTGCACATAGTGGTTATATACCTCCAAACGGGGTGTTTCACATGTGACTGAAATGTCCCTCCCACAATAGTCACAAGATTGCCCTGTCGGCACAGTGCTTGATGGACACAGCAGGTAATGGTCTGCTATCTCGGTGGGCGTAGCAGGAGGCAAGTCGATTGTCTGGAGCTGGGCTGGAGCTGGGCGGTCACAGGTGAGCGCAGCAATCAGTTCCTAGCCTAAGGAAAGATGCTTAATCCTTAAGAAATGCCAACGTTGGGAGGGGGAGGGAAGTCAGTTACAGGAGGTTACCAGACTAGCACAATAAAATGCAGATTTTAAGTCGTTGCCTTTGGTATTGATTAAGAGTTTTTAGAGAGAAGGTCATCTCCTTTCTTCTTCCTGGTACAGAGAGGGAGGCAGCTTTTACAGATAGAGATTTACCTTACAAATGTAAATGTGTCCTAAGGAAGGGCAAGTTCCATTCCTCAGAGCCTCCTTCCCTGTCCCAGTTTATCAAAAGCAATCAGCCTCAAATAATCCTGATGCCAAAGAGACATATCTTGGGGTGGCCATTTCCAGGTCCCCACATAGGCAAATACTGAAACAGCCCAAATGTCTTCAGTGGGTGAAGGTTGAACATGCTGTGTTATGTCCATACCATTGAATACTCCTTAGCAATAAAAAGGAATGAGTTATTGATACACACAACTTGAATGGATCTCAAAGGAACCATGTTCAGTGAAAAAAACCAATCTCAATAGGCCATGTACTTTATGGTCCCGTTTATATGACATTCTGGAAAACTACAAAACTACAAAAAACAAAATGCAAAACTACAGCCATGGGGGACAGATCAGTGGTTACAAGATTTATGGGTGGGGAGAGGGGCAGCAGGAGGGAGTTTTTTGTGCAGTGGATCTGTTCTTTGTTCTGATTGCGTTGGTGGTTATATAAGTTAAAATTCATAGAACTGAATACCCCCAAATGTGTGTTGGATGTAAATAAAATAAATAAATTGTTCAGATAAACATTTAAAAAAGTCAGTTCACACAAAATGACAGCCTCATAAGCTCTGCTGTCTAGACCATTCTGGAATGGGAAGCAGCGTCCTAGCCCTTGTCCTGTTTGTCCTGTCTGCTGGAGCGGCGACATCTATTCTGGGCTCCTGAGCGCGTCACTCACCCCGTTGCCTCCTGAAGCCCCGGCGCGGCCAGCCTTCGCACGCTGTCCGCTCCCTGGATTCGAGAACCCATCTCCTCTTCCAGCGATCGGTGTCTCTGGGTGTCCACACCTCTGTTTCTCGGGCTCGGGTCTCTCCACCTCTGTCGCCTCCCCGCTGCCCGCCGTCTCTGTCTGCATCTCAGAGTCTTCTCATCTCAGGTCTCTCTCCGTCTTCCAGCTCTGAGTTACCCATTTCTGTCTGTCTTTGGCCCTGTGTCTGGGTCTCCGGCCGTGTATGCGTCTCCATCTCTGGATCTCCCTGTCTCTATGTCTCTGTCTCTCCCGGTCTCTGCTCTCGGGTTCTCAGGGCAGTATTTTTTTCTCCGCCTGTTTACGCCGTTGCCATGGCATCGAAAGTGATGCAGACGCAAGGGTGGTGATCGAGAGCAGCTCCGCCTCTGACTGGCTAGCCACACTGCCATTGTGATGTCGCTCGCCCCCGTGCGCGGGGACCGCCCACTGCATGCCGGGAGTCGTAGTCCGCGGCGCGGGCCCGACGCGCACGCGCAGTCTGGCTGTCTGCCGTCGCGCTGAGCTCCCGTAGGCTCGAACTAGCCTGGGGTAGCTGCGCAGGTGAGGGTGTCTCGCGGGCTGCCGCGGAGCCGTGACCTGCTCTTCCTGGGCGGGCCGTTGCGGTGCGGCCTGCATGAGCCGCGCAGCCGCGTTCTGCGGTGTCCTGTGGGGGGCGGGGGAAGGGGGCGGGGCTGAGGCCCGGCTCGGGGAGGGCTCGGGCCCCCCGAGTGGGGTGTGCTGCGTGGGGGCGGGGCTGAGGCGCACCCTGCCGCAGACTGAGGGGAGGGGACCCGAGGAGCGTCTGTACGGGCCCGCGTTGTGGGTCCGGGGCGGGGCCTGAGGCTGAGGTCCCCGAGTGGCGGAGCAAGGGCCGTTCTAAGCCGCCTGGGGTGTAGCCAGGGTGAGGCCCTCGGGACGCCCCGCTTGTCCCGTCACCTGGGGGCGGGTTCGGCGGGCGGTGGTCATTCTTCCCCCCCAACCCCCCAACCCCCGCCGCTCTAGGACCCCTTGGTGGGCAAGGGACCCCGGGGAGAAGGACAAGAACGGGTCTCCCTGGTGCTGCCGGCGGAGGCGCTGGCAAGGGGAGTGGGGAACACTGAGGATGTTCTTTAGAAAAGTCTGGAATGTATGGAAAAGTTCTAGGGAGAGGGCGTAGAACGTCTGCACACCTGTTGGTGCGGGCTAAGTTTTGTGTCCCCTGCTCCTCTTCCCCTCTCCGTGTTCGCTCCTCCACATCCTCGCTTCCCCTCCTCTCTCCCCGTTCTCCTCTCGTATACAGACGTGTACTTTGGCTGAGTGCTTGGAGGCCAGGCTGCACAGTCCCCGCCATCCTCTCTTCCATACCGGGGTTTAGTGCTCCATCCTCCCAGTCACTCCAACGACGTCTTGTAGAAGTTTCTTTTCGGCAGAAGTTTCCTTTTCTGCTCCGGGCCTCGGGCCTCATGTTGCTGTTGTCGCTGTTTCTCTGCATGCTCCTTAGGTCTGTGACTTTCTTTGAATTCCTGACCTTTAGGCTTTTGGGGTCTAGACCAGTTGTGCAGGACATCTCTTGCTTGGGTCTGTCTGTCCTGTATGGATCCAGAGTTTACTTTCTTGGCGGTGACCAGAGAAGGCAGCTGAAATGTTAAGGATGATCCTTTGCTCCACGTTCTTTCGTTCTAAAGACACCTTTCCCCCTTTATAATGAGTAGGTGATCCTTGGGTGAGGCCAGGACAGCCTGTGAATATCCTGTCTTTGAGGTGGGAATGTGGGGGGCCGTGGGGAGTGGGCAGGGCCTGGAGGTAGAGCTGAGGAGTTGGGAGCCAAGCTTGAGCTCTGCTCAGCCCAGTGTGAAGGGGCTTTGCCTGCAGGAGGCCCACCAGGCTTGGGGACCTTTCAGCTCAGCCGCCCACTCAGCCACCAGGGCCTCCTCTACAGCCCAGGACTAGGAGAGAGGCCCATGGGATCAGCTCCAGCCTCAGCTCCAGGAAAATCCTTTCCCCATCTGAGGCAAATCCTGGGTGGCCCCAAGATGGGGGAGGGGGCTTGCCTGGTGACCAAGCCAGGAGGAGCTTGGGCAGTGCTGCATGGCCTCAAGCAAGCTGGGGACAGGAAAGGGTCCTGGTGGTCCCCCAGAAATCATTGCAGCAGGGTGACTGGGCTGGGACCAGCATTGTGAGGCTCCGGTGGACAATGAGCCCCATGAACACACGTTAGCAAGTTCACAGTTACCTTTGTAGAGACGGGTTCCGTGCAGGCTGAACATGCTCGTGGTATCCTAAGAAAATCGAAATGACATGCCCACAGATCTGCCCGTGTGCCGCGTAGGGCGCTGTGTGTCCCGTGCCTATAGGGGGAAATGCAGCTGTGCCAGCGGCTGAAGCTGGCAGTCCTCCTGCTGATATGCGTGGCTCTAGATGAGTCAAAGGCAGAGAATTGGTTAAAAAAATTAGTCTGGAACATGGGTCAGCAAACTGACCTGCAGGCCGGCCGGCAGCCTGTTTTGTAATGAAGCTGTACAGGGACACAGCCAGGCCGGTGGAGTGCAAGTGTCCCTGGCTGCTTTCCCACCACAAGGTGGAGCTGATAGTCATGACGGAGAATGACTGGCCTTAAGAGCCTAAAATATTTTCTATCTGTCCCTTTGCATTCCCACCTCTGCTTTAGCAGAATGAACGCGAGAATGTGTTTCTAAGCCTGAGGTCAGGAAGGAAACTCTTTCTAATCAAGTTTCTGAAGTCAGAAATCTATTTTTTTAAAAAAGTAGATTTGGCAGTTAGAAACATTAGAACCCTATGTGTGGCCACAGGAGAGCATGAAGTGAAAAGGCAAGCCACAGACGGGGACACCAGCGCGACAGAGCCAGACAGAGAGCGCTCTAACCACGTAACAGAAAGGGAGCTGTAAGGAAAATGCCACGGAAAAGTGGGTGGTTCACCCACAGAGATGAAGAAATCCTGAGGGCACACTGGCAGTGCAATGAGCACATTCTGTGGTCTGAAGGTCCCCAGTGCAGGGCGTGAGGAAGGGGCATCCAGGGGGCACTGCTGAAGCCAGTGGTGGGGTTGCAGTTGCCTCCTGGGGGCTGCTGGGTTACTGCGTGTGCTCAGTGGCCTAGGTGTCCCACTTCTCCATTTACCTTCCAAATATATCACCAGCCTGACCCCACATACAGGGATGTGAGGGTCTGTAATAGCCAAAGAAAACCAGGCACAGCCAGCGTGCCTCTAACATAGAACCGGCACCATTAAAAGTCGCTTATGTGTCAACAGATGCTGCCCAGGGACTCGCCTGTGAGTAACCCCTGCTCCCCTGGGGTTCACGTTCCAGGGGGGAGGCAGGCAGGAGGCAAGTAAAGGCAGGGGAGGGGGCACCAGGTGGTGCAGGGAAGGTCTTCCTGTAGGAGGTAAGAAGAGAGTGACCTGCAGGAGGGCGTGAGGGGAGTTGGGGGCTGGTGGTGATAATGATGGTGGCAGAGCTCCTTTTTCCTGGAGGGAAAGGGAGTCTCATGTAGAGTGTCTTCTGCGGCCCCAGGGGAAGAGGGGAGCAGTCGACAGTTGAGTCTCTGCCAACTTTTTTCTTTTTCTTTTTCTCTTCTTCTCCTCCCCAAAGCCACCCAGAATGTAATTGTATATTCTAGTTGTAGGTCCTTCTGGTTGTGCTGTGTGGTAAGCCACCTCAGCTTGGCTTGATGAGTGGTTCTAGGTCTGCACCCAGGATCCGAACCCGCAAAACCCTGGGCCACTGAAGTGGAGCACGCGAACTTAACCAGTTGGCCAAGGGGCTGGCCTCTTTTCTTCTTTTGTTTTAACAGCTTTATTGAGATATGATTTACATAAAGTTCACCTGTTTAAAGTGTACAATTCAGTGATTTTTTGTATATTCACAGAGTTGTACAACCATCACCACAGTCAATTTGAGAATGTTTTTATCACTCCAAAGAGTGTGCCCCTAAGCAGTGACTCTCCTCCCCACCCTGTTCCACCTCCTGGCAACCGCTGATCGAGGTCCTGACTGCGGATTTGCCTGTTCTGGACATTTCACAGAGATAGGAATGGAATTGCACACCCCCAGGGCTGCGAGGTCCTCGCCCCCTGCCCTGGCGGTGATGCTCAGAGCTCCCCTGCGTTACTGGGAGGAGTCGGCGATGCCCGGTTCCACCTCGCTCACTTGTGGAGTCGGCTTTGTGAGCAGGGGTTGCTGAGAAAGTGTTCCCACTGCAGCTGTGCTCACACACAATGTTCTTGAATTCCTCAGGGGTGTGTTGGGAAGAAAACGTGGTTCGTTTCTGTGGCACAGCCAAGGGGAGCATTCCCACTGGGTTTTCCGTGGCTTTTGTCTGGGCCGGCTCCCTCCCAGTGGAGGAGCAGACCTGGCAGGGTCTGGGAGGAGTCAGAGTTCATGTCCCTGTGTGTTCATGGTCAGCGGCTGGAGGCCTGGCCCGCTACTGCCTGCTGGGTTCTGTTGTTTAACATACTCGGTGTTTGTCAACAGTTACAATCGATAATTTCCCCTAAACATCCCGAAACCGGCTTCTCTTGAATGATGCAGCTGCACATCAGGATCAGCTGGGGGTGGGGAGAGGGCTGCCAGGACCTGAACCCCCACTCACCACGGTCTACCCCCTCACTGTACCCCACTTCTGGTCTACTTCTTACACCTCCCACCTGCCTCTGTGGGTAGGTCAGTCCAGGTCTGCAGGCCTCTGCTGTTTCCAGAAACAGGTGCAGGCTGTCCACTGACCTATTTCAGATTTTCAGTTCTTCTAATAGGAGGAGCAATCCTGACACCTCACCCTGCCATGGTATTGGAAACTGAAGTCCTCATAAGTTTTTTTTCCCCAAAGATTGGCACCTGAGCTAACATCTGTTGCCAATCTTCCTCCTTCCCCCCTCCCCCTCCTCCCCCTCTTCCCCCTCCTCCTCCTCTTCCTCCTCTTCCTCCTCCTCTTCCTCATTCTCCTCCTCCTCTCCGCCCCCCACAGTACATAGTTGTATATTCTAGTTGTGTGAGTGCCTCTGGTTGTTCTATGTGGGACGCCACCTCAGCATGACCTGACGATTGGTGCCATGTCCGCACCCAGGATCCGAACTAGCGAAATCCTGGGCCGCAAAAGCAGAGTGCGCGAACTTAACCACTCGGCCACGGGGCTGGCCCCTCATAAGATGTTTTTTAGTGTTAAACAAACCTCTTGTTTCTGGGGTGAGCCCAAATCTGGTGTGATGTTACATGCATCACGTATATAACATACATCGTTGGAATGAGTTTACCAATGTTTTAAGATATTTACACCTTTGTAAGTGAGACTGTCCTGTAATTTTTCTTTCTCCTATCTGTGACTGATTTTATTTTCTGATCTCGGTGATACCAGTCTTACAAAATGAGTTGCTGTCTCCCACTTTTTATGTTAATTTTTATCTACACAAGCACAAAACTCTACTGATATGTAACAAGCGGATTGCTTGGAAGCAGTTCTGGGTGGACTCGGGGTGGTGGGTGCGGGGCCCATGAACTCCGAGTCTCCTGCTGGTTCTCCTTTTGTGTGGTTCTCACCATGTGGGCACCTCTTTGTCTGTCCTCCGCAGGCTGGACTCTGGCTGGGATCCCAGAGGATCCTGTCATTCCTGCTGTCTCTCCCATGGAGCTGCAGTTCCGTGAACTCGCCCTTCACGACAGGTGCCCCGTCTCTGGCGAGCACAGTCACATTTCCCAGTGCAGGCTGGGAAAGATGCTGCCTTTGGAGAAGGCGTTTGCCACCCCCAGGAACTCCCCAGCACTCGCAGAACTGCCCATGCCATGGTGGCAGCTGGGGACCAGCAGGAGGAGACCATCCCCAGGAGGGCCCCTGCTGACCTCAAGTTGTCCTGCCTGCCCTTCTGGACCTTTGTCTACCAGGAGGCAGCTGGGACCCACTGGGCCCTGGCTCAGCTCTACGAGCTGTGCCACCAGTGGCTGCAGCCCAAGGTATACTCCCAGGAGCAGATGCTGGAGCTGCTGGTGCTGGAGCAATTCCTGAGCATCCTGCCCTACAAAGTCCCACTCTCGGTGGAGGTGCAGCATCATGAGAGTTGCAAGAAGGCGGTATCCCTGGTGGAGGACCTCACCAAGGCCCTGGAGGAGCCAGGTGAGGCCGCCAACCTGAAGGAGAACATGCCTTAGAGGAAACAGGGAGGGGGCTGGCCCTGGAAGGATTGAGATAGACGGCCTAGAGCCCAAACCCCAGCCAGTGGCTTGCCTGGGAGAGTTAGTTCCCCAACATGTAAGAGTCACAGAGGAGAGCAGCCCTGAGCTGGTGAGGATCTGACCCCCACCCTGCCTGGTGGCATTACCTACAGGGTTGCCTCATGGGCCAGGAAGGCTGCATGGGCTCTTACCCTCACATCTGCCTTCCAGATATAAGGAAGCAGGAGGAACCAGCCCCTTAAACATTGAGTAAATGTTCTGGGTACATTTCTGCCCCTCCCTCAGTATAGGACCAAGGGGAGCACTGGGGCTGGGTGGACAGAGTCCCCACCGTGTCTGAGGGTGGGGTCTGTGAATCTGGTGATGATGGGGTCATGGAGCTGAGGGCTCAGGGACAGAAGCCTGTGTCCACGTCTGCCCCCTGTGGTTTACTGTGATGGTTGGCAGTGTCTCTCCCTCTTGGGCTCACTCTTGGCTCAGGTGTGACCAGGGATGCTGTCGAGTTCTCCTGGGGGGGTCATCCACAGCCTCGAGCAGGGTGTGTGTGGGAAGCATGCTGCGCCTTTGCCATCTGCCATTGCCAGGCGGGCTGGCGAGAGCCAGCAAAGACCCAGAAGCCAGTGAGGCCCAGGTGTCCCCCAAGACCTGTGAGTGCCAGCCAGCCCTTGCCCGGGTCTGTGAGTGGGAGAGGGCAGGAGGGAGACGTGTGCAGGTGTCAGGGGAGCCAGAGGGAGGCTCTGGAGCCTGGAATTCTGTAGATGTAGATCTGGCTTTTTACTTAAGCTCTGATGAATGTGAAAAGTATTATTTTAAATTAAATAAGTTTTCAGAGATCATGTTTATCTCAAACAGTGGAAAGTATTGAGATAACAAAGAAAAAAGTAATAATCTCCCCACTCTAAAATGAAATCAAAGGGTGCGCCCTGGCACCTGTCCCTTGGTGTCTTTCTGTGCCTCTCGCACGCGTGCACACTCCTCTCACATGCATGCACAGGCCTATCACCCGCGGCCTGTGTGGACGGTTTGTGGCCAGTCTGCCTGGGGGTGATGTGCTGGTGCCTGAACACCTGCTGTCCCCTCGCCCACCCGGGCCCCTCCGGTGGCGGCTGGATGTCCAGTGCCATCTCTTCATTGCCTTCATGGCCGGTGGTTCACAGCCCTCCTTGTGCTGGAGTTGGCATTTATGGCCGTTGTGGTTTCTGCCTCTTCCCATGAGGCTGCAGTAAGGCATCCTCAGCCTTGGGCCTGGGTGTGGGAGCTTTGTTGGTATGTGTATGGGGGGTTCCTCAGGGTCAGTGGACAAAGGGCATGTTCTCACAGTTTTCCAGAAGTTTTGTAGCGCACACGGTGCCAGTGTGCCTGGGCGCTTGTTTCCCCACATCCCACCAGCACTGGGCGTTGTTGCTTTTGAGATTTCCACCAATGCAGTGGGTAGCAAAGTGTTGCCTTCTTTGTGGCTTTAGTTTGAGTTTCTGGGCCGCCCCTGAGCTTGAGCTTCCTTTGCTTTCTTCTTCGCCTCCTCTGCTCAGTCAAGGACAAGGACAGATACGGGGTCCATGGGGCCCTGGGACCTGCTGTGATATGTGCATGCTGGGCCTCCCTGCTGCTGAGTCTGAGAACTCTTCGCTCTGCCTAGGGCCTGTGCAGGGGAGGCATTGGGGTCTCCCTGACCGGTTTGGGGGTGCCCAGCCATGGAGCACAAGTCTCAACTTTGCCTTCCCTTCTCCCCAGCCTGTCCCGCTCCAGGAACAGGGCAGCATAGGGGAGGAGACCAAAGAGGCCAAGCCCACAAGGGCAGAGCCAGAGGTGGGGGTGGGGCGCCTTGCCCAGGGCTCTCTAGTCCTGGCCCTGAGGGCCAGAGTCTGTTGCACCCTCCCTGGTGTATCAGACCTCTTGCTCCCCACATTGTTAATATGCCGCCAACTGCCCAGGGAGGACAATGGGCTGGGGCCTGGCCAGGGGATGAGGAGTGGGAGTGGCCCCAGGTTCCAGGGCTGGGCACCCGAGGCCGCGGCCTCCCTGGGAAACCCAGTGATGAGCCTGGCCCAGGGTGTGGGCCGGGGTGGGGGTATGGGAGGTCTGTGCGCTCAAAGGGAGGGACCTGGAGTGCAGGCCTGGTGGCTCCTTACTGTGAGCTCTCCCCAAGCCCAGTTTGTGGTGACTCCCAGCCCCTCCCTCTGGCCACATCTAATGCACCGGCCCTCCCCTCCCGCACAGCCCTGCCAGCCACAGCCCTCCTCCTCTCTCTTCCTGCTGGTCTGTTGCCCTTAAGTTCCACCTCCCACCAGTCAGGACTCTGCCTGCCACCCCCATGTGGCAGCCCCTCCCCACTCCCCGTGCTCCTTGTGCTTCTGCACTGAGGCTGTGCTGCCCTCGGGGCCTTGTAGGCTGTCTTCCCTCTTCAGAGACACATCCCCTGGACCTTCTGGGCCCCATGGCAGTGTCACCACAGGGCCTCCCACTTTATCTCCTTCATAGCCTTTGGGGTGTCTGTCTGTCTGTCTCTCTTGAGGGCAATGAGCTTAGCTGTCTGGGTCCTGTGATCCCCTGGGTGCCAGCCGGAGCCCCAGGCAGTGTGGAGGGATGGAGGAGACTTTGGGGACCTCTACAGCAGTGGTTCTCAACTAGAGCGCAATTTGTCCCCCTTCTGTTGCCAGTACTTTGGGGTGGGGAGTGCTCCTGGCATCTAGAGGGAAGAGGCCCGGATACTGGAAATCATCCTGCAGTGCTCACCACAGGCTCCAGCACAAAGAGTGTCCACAATACCAATGCCAAGAAACCCTGCTCTCGTGTTAACCTGGGGACAGGGTCCAGGGAAACCTGGGGTCCCCATGCAGAACCTGCAAAGTGGTGGGTAGGAGCCCCCAGGACGGTGCTGCCCCCAGTATTCTTGCTGTTGTTGTGGGACCGAGGGTCCACCCTCTCTCTGGATGGGAAGCCTCAGCTGGGGCTGTGCTGCTATTTCAGAAGCTGAAGTTTCCAGAGGTGCCTCTGTACCTGGAGGAGTGGGGGCACCTGGACGCAGCAGAGGAGAACCTGGAGACCTAAAGGAAACTGCTCTTGTGGGGCAAGACACTCCTCCCGCGGCCTCTACTCCGTCCTCCATCCTATTCCAAAACTGCTGGCCTAGGGCATCCTGACTCTACTTGGGGCTTTGGTTAGGATACCACAGTGTTTTAAATGTACTTGAACTTGAATGTGTTTTAAACGTATTTGACTTTGACCTTGAATTCATTGGCCAACGTCCCCACCCTGGTCCCCACAGTTCCTGGTCTCCATGTTTGAGTCCTGCGAGGGCCCTGGGCTTTGTGCTTGCAGCTCCTGCCTTCAGGACCTGAAGCTTCTGAATCTAGAAAGAAATCCTGACCCCAAAGTGTTGACTTCCCCATCCTTGTTGGTGCAGAGACAGGGTCTCCGGCCTTCTTGTGTGGACATCTTTTCCCCAGAAACCGTCCTTTGTATGGAGGCCCCAATACAGATTCGTGAACTCTTTATAGCTTTAATTTTATGTTATTTTGTAACTTTGCTTTTCCTTGAATTCCCCCCACTCCCCGCCTGCCCATTGACCCTTTCAGTCTTGCCCCACAGACCCTCTTCTTCATCCGTTTGCCATGTTCTCAGAACCCCCAGCCCTGCAGGGCGCTGATGGGGAGTCAGCTTTGGCAGGTGTCCTGGTGCAGACAAAAGGACCAAAGCTGCAGTCCTGGTCTTGGCCAGCCTGTGGGGCTTGAGGCCTGTCATCGGCTGCTTTCCATTCTGTTTTCAGTCTCTTTTAGTTTTTCTGTTATTTTGACCCCGCTCAGGGTATCAGCTTGCCTAGCCTGATGCTGCCTGCAAGCTGGAGACAGAGGAACTTCGGTTGGCTGACAGAGAACCACCCGAAGGCAGCTTCCCAGGTGAGCTTGAGTCAGAGAGTGATGGTTGGGGGCCAGGGTAGAGGGGGGGCCTTTCTTTCAGAGGCCAATGGAGGCCCCTCACAGCACCACTGGCCTCAGCAAAGACCTCAACTTTGACCTCACTCATTGTTGTCCCACCTCCTGTCCCACACTCTCGCCACGCCCACTCCCCAAGTATCAGAGCAGGAGGCAGGAATCCAGCTATGTTAATGGTCTCTTGCTGAGAAACAAACCACCCCAAAACTTAGGCACTTAAACAATGGCAGTATTAGTTATTGTGATTCTGTGGATTGATTAGGGTCACCTGGGTGGCCATTCTGCTCCATTTGATGGCTGCTGGACGATGCACACAGCTATGGTCATCTGCCAGGCTTGACTAGAGCTAGAAGGTCCTAGGAAGCCTCACAGACTGGCAGTTGACGCTGGCTCTTGACTTGGAGCTCAACTGAGGCCGTCGACCTGGTTCTCCTTCATGTTGCCTCTCCAAGTAGATGCTTGGGCTTCCTCACAGTGTGGCTGCTGGGTTCTAGGAAGGAGTATTCCGGAGGGTAAGCACCATCCGGTGGGTGCTTATTAAGCCTTTGCATGCACCATGCATGCTCATGTCCCACAGACCGTGGTAGGTTATGTGGCCAAGCCAGTATGTGTGTGTACACATGTGTGGGGGGAAGGGGACTACCCAAAAGCATGAATCCAGGGAGATGTGCTTCATTGGGGGCCACCAGTGTACACGTTAGTTTACCATACGAGGATTATTTGGCCCTTCCTGGTGATGGACCGATGCTGCCCCCATCTCATGGCTCCACTGCCAGTGTCACCTCAGGGTACAAGATGGCTGCTCCAGCTCTCTCTCACATGCACAGCAGCAGGAAGGAGGCCCCTCTGCCCTCCTTGCCTTTGTGCTTATGTCCCATTGGCTGGAACTTAGTCACATGGCCACTTTAGCTGCAAGGCAGGCTGGGAGTGATGGTCTTTCTTCCAGGCAGCTGTGAGCTCTGGGACTGTTGAGAAAGGGAAAGCAGACTGGGGACAGGCAGTGGTCTTCTGAGACCAGTGTGACCAACATCACTGCACTTAGCAGTTGTGTGGTCTCACTTTAGTGCATTGCCCCTGGGTTTGTCGAGAGAACTGGTCAATGATGTGCATGTAAAGTGCTTCTTGTCTCCTCACCCACCTCTCGCTGGGGCTTGCCATCCCTGCCCATTCTCACGGTTGATCTCGGACCTGTGCCTTTTGTCAGTTCTCCTCACGTGGCAGTTCCTTCTCTGAGCCTGGGTGTTAGAACTGCTCACATTATAACCTTGTTTCAGGCAACAGGAGGTGGCAGGAAAACAGAGAGTGTATGCGAGGAAGGCTCCACGTACAAGAAGCTGATAGAGAGGCTTGTGAGGAAAGTTTTGTGTGCCCCTTGACGGGCACTGCCCGGGAGGAGGAAGAGCAGCTGCAGAAGGCTCTGGATCCTCAGGAGGGGGACCCAGGCCCTATCACCATGGCCCACAGGCAGTCCGTCATCCGGGACCCCGCCCAGGACAGGGGCACAGCTGGGGAGAGCCTTACTGTGCCCGTAATGCCAGCCACCCCACACCAAGGCCATGGAAGAAAGAGGCCCTACCCGGAGGATGTGGGTGACCAGGGCCCCAAGTGTGTCTCTAGCACGAGCCACCACCAGCAGTGCAAGGTGAAGAAGGAGCCTGCTGCAGCTGGCTGCAGCACAGGGTCCCTGGCCTGGCAGGCTTGGGGGACCTCTGCTGCGAGCTGCCCTGCAGCCGACGAGCCTGGGGCATCCCAAGGGAAGCCCTACATGGGCAGCGAGCGCGGGGAGACCTTTATGTGGATCTCACATTTCATCGATCATCTCAGGAGCCACAGTGGCAGGAAGCTCTACACATGCCAGGACTGCTGGAAAACCTTCCACTTCAGCCTGGCCCTGGCTCAGCACCAGAAAACCCACGAGAAGGAGAAAAGCTATGTGTTGGAGAGGGCCCTGGGCACCCACCCTGCCACCCATGGATCCTGTGCCGGTGGGAGGATTGGCGGGCTCCCGGAGTGCACAGAAGGTGATGTTTTCCCTCTGTAGTCTGAGGCACAGAGAGGAGCCGCTTTGCTCTAAGTGTCCCCAGAGCAGGACAGCTCTGCTTGCCTGGGAGTCCTGAGCAGTGTTTCTGGCTTCTTCAGAACCCATGCGTGGCTTCCTGCAGTGTCTGTGTGCACACAAGTGTGCTTGTTTTCTAGATAAGCTCATGTGGCTAAAGCACTTAGAACCCAGGAAGGGCCCGTGGGAAGCCCTCACCTCCTTGAAAACACACCCGTGCAGATGCTCACAAGTGAGCACAAGCCATCAGATGTGCAAGAAGACTCTTTCTTCTGGAGCCATTTTATCACCACCCACACTTTGGAACATTTGTCAGTGTTCAAAGTGTAGAGTTGCCTTAAGGTGTGTGATCTGCCAGCTCGTCCTTGAAGTCAGCCTTGTCTCCCTTCCTCCTGTTTGAGCTCCCCAGCGCTGTTGTTCAAGCAGAAATCTTGCCAGCTGTTTTGGCCTTTTCATAAATACGCGATGTCAAGTTCACTTCTGAATCCTCGATAGCAAACTGTGTCCCGGTTGAACTCACATGTTTTTATGTGGGTGGCGTGACTTACAAAGATCATGGAAATGCTTGGAGCCTAGTAATGCAATGTTTTCACACTGTGCATCTCAGCCCATTAGTGAGTTGTGAAATCAAATTGGTGGGTGGCTACCGGCATTACAAAGCAATAGAGTAGAATAAAACAGCTCAAAATTCATCATGTAGTAAAGGTAAATACTGTTTTGCGAAACTTTTCAGCCATATATCTAAATATAAAAACTGGTCACAATGTAAAATCTATTTTTACTGAGTAGGGGGAGGTCATGATCAAAACAGGTTGAAAACGCTAATAAAGGTTGATGAGTTCTGTCTGTCTGAGTAAGGGTAACGTAACTCCTTGGGCTACATAAGGTGATCTTTTGATTTTTGCATTGAATTCCGATTACAGCATTGTTTCTGTTGCCTGAGCATAAACTTAACTGCTTCCTATACATACAGAAACTGGTGCCTCATTCTGTCACTGTGTTTGAGCATGGGGTCTGTTGTAATGATTCCCAAATCACAGGGGCTTAACAAAAGAAGTATTTCTTCCGTCACATTGTAGTCTTGTGGTTCTTGCTGCTGCATGTACGTTCGTGGGAGAGGAGCTCTGCTTCACATGGTGATTCAGGATCCAGGCTTCATCCCTGTTGAAGCTCTGCTCCCCGCTGGACCCTTGGAGCACATAGAGGAGGCCACACTCGCTCAGCCGGGAGATGACACATATCACTTCCATGCACATGTCCTTGGAGAGAAATGATCTCATGGCCCCAGTCACTTGCAAGGGGCACGAGCTGTTTCCCTGGGTGCCTGTCTCTGCCACAGTCACTGAGCTCAGTTCCCCTCTTGCCTGTCCATCTCCCAACCCTAAGCTGGCTGTAGCTCTGATGATAAAAGAAAAACCAAAAAACTATACTTGCCCTCTCAACTCTTGTTCCCAACCTATTGCATGAGTTCACCTCTCCTGCTGCCACAGAGGTTACCCCTGGGATGCATCCCACTCAGCTTTCAGGGCCACTTGTGAGTCGTTCATTATTATTAAGGCCAGCACTCCATCTCTTCAGTTTCCCATCTGATGTCTCATTTAGTGCACAGCTAGATGCTTGTGCCTTTTTTGTTACATTTTTAAGGTTTTTATTTGAAAATAATTTCAAACTTATAGAAAAGGCACAAAAATAATACACAGATCACCTGCACACCCTTCATCCAGACCTGCCTGTCATTAATGTTTCACCCTGCTTGCATGTGGTTTGTGCATCCCCCCCCACACACACATCTCGGGGTGCAGCAAGTCCACGTTCCTACTGCTGGTGACGATTTCTTTGCTCACCCAAAGTCTTGCCTAACTTCTCCACCATATAGTTATAATTTTCCCCCTTTTAACTAATAAGCAGTCTGTAGGGAGACACTTTAAATATCCTGCTCCTCACCAAAATGCCCCCCTAGGTTTAGCCTCCATTGAGGATGCTTGAATCAGTCTTTACCATGTGGTTGCAAAGTGATTATCCAACACCAGCCCCCACTCCATGTTTACCAGCTGGCCCTGGGCATTCTGCTGCAAACCAGCACCCTCCCTTATCTCCTTTTACTTGTCTTTATTACCAGAATGGACTCAGGGGTTCCTGTCTTTTCAATGGATTATAGCTTATTGTGTCCTTGGTTATTTTGGTTCTCAAGTTGTACCAGATGAGGCCAATCGGAGCCTTCAGGAAGGTTCCTGCATCCCCATGACATGCCTTCATCATTTTTTGAACACTTCCTTTCTTTTTAGTATAATGAGATGTTCCAAAGTCATTTTGTTTCTACCCTGAAATCGGCCATTTCTCCAGTTCCAAAGAACTGGTTCCTTTTGGTGGAGGGTGGTATTAGAGACCAAATCTGAGTGCCAGGTGTGCTCATTGCTACTAGGGTGTCTTCTGCTGAACTAAGAGACATAGGCACAAATATAAACACATATAGGTACGCACAAAAGTATATGTGTGCATATACACATATGTGTACAGCAACACCTCCAGTTCCAATCTGTGGCTCCTCATATTTTTTATGTCCCTTCTTCAATAGTGAGAATCCTGGTACCCCAAAATCAACATTAATTTGCTGGATCCTAAAAATACCTCTAAAATAGTTTCAGAGGTGCTTTTCTCAAACCACTACAAGAAACAAATCTGAAGAGATTTCAGGATTTGTTTGCTGTTCCCCTTCTGCCACCAAGACATGGTAAATCACACAAATGGATGATTTATTTTACAGGGACAAAAATATAGCCAGATGTTCCCACTTGTTGATCTCAGGGGAAGCTGGGTTGGCTCAGGCATTAGGGGCACTGGGTCTGTGCTGAGGGTTTCAACTCCCACCCAAAGGTGCAGGGACATGGACCATTGAGAAAGATGCAGCAAATGGGGAGCCCAAAAAGGTGGCCCAGGTCTTTCCAATGGAGTTTGGAGGACTGGAAAGGCACAGACCAATACAGGGGTATTGTGCCAGGACTCAAAAGGACGTGAGATGTCTGGAGGGCAAGGGAGAGCCCCAGATGAGCTGGCACTAAGAATGGGTGGAATGTATGGCTGGTTCACTCAGGCTGGTTCCAAGGATAGCTGTGTTGAGAGGGGTAGGGAAAGGTAAGTCACACAAGTGGAAACCTGGCAAGATGGGGATGAAGTTCAATGGGAAGCAGATGCTTAAACACCCTGTTTGTGCACTGAATTGTGTGTCATTACCTCCTACTCCCTATCCACACATTGAAGCCCTAACCACCATTGTGACTGTATTTGGAGATAGGGCCTTTAGGGAGGTAATTAATGTTAAATGAAGTTACAAGGGTGGGCTGTAATTCCACAGGACTGGCGTCCTTATATGAAAAGGAAGAGACAGCAGAGATTGCTCTCTTCCGATGCAAGTGCACAGAGGAGAGGCCATGCAAGGACACAGAAGGTGGCTATCTACAAGCCAGGAAGAGAGGTCTTGCCAGAAACCAACCCTGACAGCACAGTGATGTTGGATGTCCAGCCTCCAGAACTGGGTTTAAGCCACTAAGCCTGTGGTATGTTGTTATGGCAGACCAAGCAGACTAATAAATACCCGCCATCATTATCTGGGTTGAGGATAGTTTTGTAAATCAGGGTCAACCTGTGCAACTATTTTGGAAGGCAAACAGCCCACTTGCATTAAGAACCACTATGACATTGATGGTGGTTGAGCCTTCAATTTCAGGCATGGTGATTTTCCTTAAAGAATTAATGAAAGCAAAGCAGAAATCTACATATATCGAGAGGCTGAAATCCAAAATATACACAAGATGCCCATTTGCATGGAGTTAAATTCTCGATTACAGAGGAACTTCGCCTTAAGTTTCGCTAGAGCCATTCAAAGGAATAATAAGGCATTAATGATAATTAAGATGACTACGTAGCACCATGGAAGAATAATTTCTAGGTGTGGCTCAAGAAGTAGAATACAAATATTCTATTGTAACTGTGTAAAGCATGGTGGATGTGGGAAACCATAACAGACAAAGTGTAAAGGTGAAAACAGTTGTATTAGGGTCATGGAATTATGGCTACATTTATTTTTGTTTCTGAATTCCATTAAAAATTCTTTATTTACAGGGCTTTTATAATAAAATTCATTTTTCACCATTTTGAAAAGAATTCTCCCAATTATGGAAAACTTGAAAAATACAGACTTGAAGGGGGAAAATCTCCCAGGTTCCCAACTCACGAGAACTTTTACTTTTGACATCTCAGTATATGTATGTATATCCTTCCAGTCATTTTTCTGGGTATAAGATTTTGGTATGTATATGTTTGGTGCACGTAAAGTTAGCATTCTCATCGTAAGTGTGTGTGGTGAGTATCCTGAATAAGTGAACGAATATTTGAACGACTGAGTGAGTTGTGGGAAGAAATTGTGGACCTTCTTCATTCAGACAGCTGGTGTAACAAGATGGACTGGTATGTTTCTGACGTGGAGAAAGGACCTCCATTCTGCCTTCTGAGCCCAAGGAAAAGTCAAGGCTCAAGCTGCTCCCTCGCGCCTGTGAGGCTCCTGGGACAGGCCACAGTTGAGAGCAGTGGGATTCTGCAGTGCAGCCACTTCAGGAAGCTTGAGCACAATTCGTGCTTGACGCATCCTGGCCCCTGTTCCTCAAGGTGAGGCCTACAGATCACCTGCTCCACAATCACTCGTGGCCTTGGTGTAGACTCTGGAACCGCCTCAGACCGACCAAAGGAGAATCTCGGGTCTAACACCCCCCACCCTCAGGTGGTTTCCATTTACAGCAGAAGCGGAGATCCACCGCCCTCGGAAGTGCTGGGCTCGGTCTTTCCCGAGTCTGCGGAAGTCCAAAGAACGGGGCTAGTGGAACCAGGGGTCAGTCCAGACTAATACGGCCTGAAGCTCCCACGACTGCGGAGTCCCTCTGCAGGAAGAATTCGCAACTGCTCAGATAAGCCAGGTGCCTGGCCCTGGAAGGGGCGCGGGCGAGCGAAGGACCGCGGAGCTTCAGCTGCTTCAACTTCACGCGAGTCCATGAAGCCCGACCTCAGAGCACACGGCCCAGAACTCCCAGCCGTGAGAACGCGGGTTACGGAAAGCACAGTTCCCAGAAGGCCCGGTGACACGGCCGGCTGCCTGGCCCCAGCCTCGAGCTACCAAGAGAGACCTCCGCAGAGCCGGGCTCCCGAGAGACGGCCGCGCGCAACGCGGGCAGCTGTGAGGGAGCCCGTCCCGGCCCGCACGGCCTCCGGAAGTGCGGGCGGGGCGGGGCTCCTGCGGCAGGAGCTTCCGGCTTCCGGTAGCGCCTCTGCTTCGGGAGTGAGGCTCTGGGACAGATGAGCCTCAGTTTTCCCGGCCTCTCGCCAGGGCCCTTGGGACCGGAGCGGTCTCTCCGGCTGTTCCTGCCTGGGAGTCTGTGCTCTAGCGGTTCCTACGCCTTTTCAGAGACGCTTGCCCTGAAGCCCTGGCTTTAAGGTGCCACCCCCCACACCCGCTGCTTCCCCAATAACGCTGGCGTCCCCCCTGTCTCCTCCTCTAGTCTGGTTTACCTTGTTTACCTTCTGATCACCTGGGTGCCTGTCCCGCCCACTGCCTTGAAACAGCCATGAGGCCAGAGGCATCTTCTGTGCCGTTCACGCTTGTTTAACTCTGGCTTGGGCTCTTAATATCCTTCAAAGGGGAGAATACATAAATTAATCCCTCTTGGACAGCAAAGTCTAGAGCCTTCCCTTAAAGACCTGCTCTCCAAAAGCAAAAATGACTTGGGCGTGAGTGGGCGGCAGAGGCATGCAGAGCAGCCTGGGAAGGCAGGAAGGCCTCCGAGCAGAAATCTGACTTGCTGGGTTCAGAGGTGGGTGAGAGGGAACAGCATGTAGGTGGCTGGTCTGCTCTTGGCCTCTCCTGAAGACAGCTAGAAGCTTTGACCTCTTTCTCTATTTGTGACTGTGTAAGCTATATAAATATATACTATGTGCCAGTATAAAATACGGGTGTATTCGGATGCACAGGCGCTCTTCAGAAAAGGGTCTCTTTCGTTTTCTCATTTAATAGGAATGATGGTTTTGTGAGTGATGCAAACAATGGGTGTTTTACACTCGCTTTATACTTTGCAGCATGCTTTGGTATTCCATGAGCTCATTTAATTATCACTGCACCCCGAGGAGCAGGTAATTTATCAGTTGTGTTTCCTTAATTGGGGTTGAATTTTCTGTTACTTGCAATGAGGCTAAGCCAAAAGGGAATTCGTTGGCTTGTGTAACTGAGAAGCCCAGCTGACTTGGTATTTCCCTTCCTTGCTTTATTTCTTCTCCATTACACTTACTGTGTAATGTGCCTATAACTTATTCATTTCTCTTTATTTTCCATCTCTTCCACCCAAATGTAAGCTCCTGAGGCCAGGAAGTTTCATGGGTTTTATTGCCTGGTGTATCATCCCAGCATCTGGAGTTGTGCCTGGCCTTTAGTTGTTGCTCAATAAGTAGTTGCTGCCTGAGAGAATTAGAAACATACTGGGAAACCAGAGGTGACTTAATTCTCCAGTCTCTATGCATCTCCCACCCAAGGTGCATGTTCTTGGCTGCCAGTCACTGGAAATCCAACTCAAAATTGTGGATGTCTTGAGGATACTTTTTATTTTCCATAACAGGAAGACCAGAAGGTGAGCTCCAAGGTGGGGCCACTGGGGCTCTGCTTGAATTCTAGATGACTCGGCTCTGCTGTCTTCTTTGAGTTGACTTTTTCCTCAGGATGGTTTCCCTCATAGTTTAGAGATATGCTTCCTTGTTCATGTCCAGAGGAAGACAGAGTCTCTCCTTAGCAAAGAATGAGACGTTCCCCTTTGTCTCATTGAACCTACATAAGCCACAGTTTCACCCCTGGACACCACAGCCTTGCTCTGATTGGCTGCAGCCTGGGTCCCTGAACCAGTCATTCACCAGAAAGATGGTGTTGCCGTGACTAGCTTGACCCAAGGAGGAGACCTGGTAAATGGGGAGTCACTTTTACTGAGTCACTCGGCTGCATGGGAGGGAGAAAGGGGGTCAGAGAGGGTGCTCCCTGCCCTCAGAGTGTGCTGAGAGTGCTAGACTTTAAGCCAAAAAGCAGACAAATAATGATTGTTATATGTATTACAAAGTTTGGAAAGGGTTCCCTGAGGCAGAGTTCATGGGTCTGAGATGGGAGGATATGTGGGCATTAACCAATTGACAGAGGGAGGGAGTGGTTCCTAAGAGCAGCAGAAAGGGTCTTTCCACAGGGCCTGAGAAGGGCGGCACGTTGTATTTAGCGCTGGGACCCTCATGCTACAGAGGATACAAGAGTCAGCCTCATCATCCCCACCCCAAAGATTTGGACTCATTTGTTCTGGTGCAAGGCCCAGGAATCTGCATTTATAATCAGCACCCTGGTGCTTCTGTTGACAAAAGCCATGGATCCCACTGTGAGAGACACTAGTTCAGAAAAACAAGTAAGGTCTAGGTGGCTGGCACACAGAGATCTGGGGTAGACTGAGACCCAAAGGTGGGTGGATGCCCAATCTTCCAGCACCTTCTCTGCCAGAGTCAGGATTTTCTCTTCATCTGAGGAGTGGTAGGAAGCCACTGGAGAGGGTGAAGCAGGACTGACTCAACTGTATTTCTATTAAAAAAGACTCTCTCCCAGAGTGCATGAGTTACTATTGCTGTGTAACAAACCACCCCAACACTTCACAGAACACAGCACTACAATTTGTTTGGCTCACAGATTCAGGGGCTCAGTAATTTGGAAAGGGCACAACAGGGATGGTTTGTCTCTGCTCCACCGTGTTTGAGGCCTCAGCTGGGAACTTGAAGGCTGAGGTAGGTTGAAAACTGAGGGTCTGGAGTCATCTGAAGACTTGTTCACTTACATGCCTGATGAACCTGGGGGCCTCAGAGACTGGGACTGCTGACTGGAACCCCTAAGCAGAGCCTGTGTGGCTTGGGCATCCTCACAGTAGGGCAGCCTCACGGTAGCTGGACTTCCCACATGGCGTCTCAGGGCTCCAAGTATAAGTGTTCCAGTGAGCATGGTGTAAACCGCATGGCCTCTTCTGACCTAGCCTCAGAACTCTACCCCATTCTTCACCTTAACCTCTGTTCACCCCCTTCAGTTTTCCTTGTTGATCTTTTAGTGTCAATAATTAAGACCTATCAGCAACTGTCCAAGTCTGTGAGGTCCTCGAGAGTCAGGAGTGCATTCGTCCCACAGTTTTCCTGACACCCTTCTGGTAGGGACTTTCACCTCGTTCCTGGTTTAGGGCAGAAGCGATACTGTGGGCACTGCTCCATGGCTCCCAACTGCCTGCTGTATTCCTCTTTCTATCATTGCAGGGGAAGGAGGGGGAGGGGCAGAGAGGGCAGGCAGGAGCTTGTACAACTCCATTTCCCAGAAATCTGGCATTTTCACAGGACGGCAAGAGTGTGTGGTTGGGTTCCATTTTTACTGAACAGAATTGCAATAGAAGAGTCTTAACATTTTTTCCAAACATAATGTTCTATGATAAGAATGATATTCCTAGAGAGCCTGAAATATGCACAACCAGCATTGCATATTTGCTACACTAGACTTAGGGGGAGGAGCCTGTCATGCCATTTACCTAAAGAAGCTGATCTTCCCAGTACATCTGGTTTCCTTGGGGACAAGAAGCTACACAAGGGGAAGCATGGGGGGCGGGGCATGTGCAATAAAAGAGGGAGGACAGAACAGCTGATCAAAGGACCAAGGCTACTGAGCTTCCCTTTCAGTGCAGCCACTGGCCAGCTACACATGGCAAATGAGCACTTGAGATGTGGCTACAGAGAATTAAGATATGCTGCAAATGTGAAATACACACTGGAGTTCAAAGACGTAGTGTACGGAAAGAAAGGAAAACGTCTCAGTGATTTTTATATTGACAACATGTCAAAATGGTAACATTTGGGATACATAGAGACCAGTAGTGAATTAACTTCACCTGTTTCTGCTTGCCTTTTTCAATAGGACTGTTACAGTATTTAAGTTTACTGATGCAGCTTGCACTGTTTCTATTGGAGAGAGCTGCAAGGCACTATTTACTGATTTTCTTAAGTGGCATTTAAATGACTCTGAAATTATTCCAAAAAAGAGGAGGCACTCCACAGGCATACTGAGGAACAGTATTGGAAGACTATTTGCAACATGGTTCCCCCAAGGGAGAAATTTCAAGTTAACTGGAAACTTACATCCCAGCATTGTGATTAGGAAAATCAGACTAATTGATATAACCCTAACTGATGGTTGGTGACCGAAACCAGCCAATACACTTCAAATATGGGTTCTAATGAGGGTAGCAAGTCACTGTTTAAGAGCTGTGGTTGTCGGGGGACTGCTGGTAGTGGACTCAGAGTTCGATGAAATACTATGGACCTTTAAGTTAAATTAGATTTTAACAAAAGCTTATTAAACACCAGGATGAAGAATCAAGAGAAGAAAAAAGTTCAAGAGAAGATTAACTTGTACATTTCTCAAGAGAGAGAAATCTTGCAAAACATAAGGTTCCATGTGGAGGTGCTATTGCTCATAAGATGGTGGCTTAACAAAGGGAAAAATCTTCCTCTTTTTGTGAAACAGCAACATCTGTGTTCTTAATGCCTGTGAGTCCTGCAGAGAAACTGATAGCAAGCAGAGCAGCAAAAGCCATCTCAGAATCCAGAAGACTCCACAGAAGTGGCTTTACATTTCAAGTCTTCCTATACAAATCTTTTCAATTCCATTGCATATAAAGGTTTATTTATTGCAAAATAACGCAGATAATTTAAAATGTTTATAGTACACGGATATTCTTGTCTCATGGAATTCAAAACTGTGAGACTGGTTGCCATGTATCTTGATCAAACAATTTACACACAAATCAGGAAACTTTGCACTGAGACAGTTGAGTATCCATGCTGATTCCATAAGGATGTGCTCGTGTCTGGAGCACTCTGCCATACTGTTTGTAGGGACTATCAGAGTCAGCTTGCACCGTTGATAAGCACTTCTCCCCTGCTAAGAATGTAATGTGCAATAATGATAAATTCTGGCTGCATTTGGTTCTTTTATATGAAAGGCATTTGTTGGGTTTCTCACCACTCTGAAAATCTCTGGTTTGGAATATGGTCAATCCTTGGACAGAATTCCCCAGATCCACTACATTTCCTCCATTTCTCTCTCTGTAGGATCTATGACATAGCATTCATGGGCACTCATGGCTAAAGTTTCCCCACATTGATTGCACATGTCCCTACTGTTTGGATGACCTGATATTCAGGGATGGACGACCTGGAGCTCAGTATCCCCACCGTCATTTCCCTCACTGTGAACTCTGAGGGGGTCTGAGGAGTATGTTGACTGTGAAAGCTTGTGTATAAAAATGTTTCTGTTGCTTCTCATGAGTATCATCGGGTCAAGTCTAGTAAGGAATGAGCTATGGCTTAAGGCTTTCCTGTGTCCCTGCACACGTGGAATGGGTCTACCCAGTGTGAGTTCTCTGGTGCTTGGTGAGGGAGGAGCTGTGTGTGAAGGCTTTCCCACAGTCCCTGCATTCATACGGCTTCTCTCCCGTGTGGATCCTCCGGTGCTGAGTCAGGTGGGTGCTCTGCCGGAAGGATTTTCCACAGTCCTGACATTCGTAGGGCTTTTCCCCCGTGTGTGTCCTTTCGTGCTGGCTGAGTGATGAGCTGTGACTGAAGGATTTCCCACATTCATTACACCCATAGGGCTTTTCCTTGGTGTGAATCCTCTGGTGCTCTATGAGAAGGGAGCTCTGGCTGAAGGCTCTGCCACACTCAGTACACTCATAGGGCTTTTCTCCTGTGTGGATCCTCTGATGCTGAATGAGGGGGGCGAGCTGGCTGAAGGCTCTGCTGCAGGTGTTACACTTGTAGGGCTTCTCACCGGTGTGGATCCGCTGGTGCTTAGTTAGGGAGGAGCTGTGGCTGAAGGCCTTGCCACAGTCGCCACACTCATAGGGCTTCTCCCCAGTGTGGATTCTCTGGTGCTGGGTGAGGTGTGTGCTCTGCCGGAAGGCCTTCCCGCACTGACTGCACTCATAGGGCTTCTCGCCCGTGTGCGTCCGCTCGTGCTGGCTGAGTGACGAGCTATGACTGAAAGTCTTCCCACACTCATTGCACCCATAGGGTTTCTCTCCCGTGTGAATTCTTCGATGCTCCGTCAAGAGTGTGCTCTGGCTGAAGGCTTTCCCACACTCATTGCACTCATAGGGCTTCTCTCCCGTGTGCGTCCTCTGATGCTGAATCAGCGGTGTGATCTGGGTGAAGGCTTTGCCACACTCATGGCACTCATAGGGCTTCTCCCCGGTGTGGATGCGCTGGTGTTTGGTCAAGGAGGAGCTGTGGCTGAAGGCCTTGCCACACTCCCCACACTGATAGGGCTTCTCCCCAGTGTGGATTCGCAGGTGCTGTGTGAGGTGGATGCTCTGCCGGAAGGCCTTCCCACATTCACTGCACTCATAGGGTTTCTCACCCGTGTGTGTCCGCTCGTGCTGGCTGAAGGAAGACCTAAAACTGAAGGATTTCCCACATTCACTGCACTCGTAGGGCTTCTCGCCAGTATGAGTCCTCTGGTGCTGGATCAGTGGGGCGATCTGGTTGAAGGTCCTCCCACACTGACTGCACTTGTAAGGTTTCTCGCCAGTGTGGATTCTCTGGTGTTTGGTCAGTGCCGAGCTGTTTCGGAAACCTTTTCCACACTCGTGACATTCGTAAGGTCTCTCTCCTGTGTGTGTTCGGTGGTGTTCAATGAGTGCTGAGCTGTGACTAAAGGCCTTTCCACATTCCTGACATTTGTAGGGTTTCTCTTTTGCATAGGTTTTCTGTTGGGAATTTAACTTGGAGTCCAGATTCTCCCTCTTTCCATGTGTCCCCCACATGTGGGGGCCTCGTCTTTCAGGGGTCATTGGCTGAATGCCGAGACCAGGGCCCAGACCTCTGTTTTCCCCAAGCCCATTCCCCACCTGCTGCTCCTGAATGAGTGTCTTCTCCAGTGTGAAGGCCACCTGTAGCACACGGGCATCTAGGTTCCTGTGACTCCGCTCCCAGTGGCCGTTGGCATCTCCCTGCTCAGGGCACCACAGATTGTCCCACAGGAACCTTTCTACCAGGACACTGTTAGGTACTTCTTCAGTGATGTCTTGTCTTGGAACTGACGGTTTGGTTTGGGGTCTAGTTTCCAAGTCTGAAAGAAACAAAAAACAGAATGTCCCTTAATCCCTGTTCTGGGGGAAGAGTTTGTGGTGGGTGGGCAGATGGAAGGATAAAACTGATGGTTTTGAAAGGTTCGAGGCACAAGTGGCTTTGACCATTTAAAAACATGGTTTTGCACATCAGGGAAAGAAGAAGAGAGGGAGGGGAGGCACAGGGAATAACCAGGGGTGGGTGAGCTGTATGGGGGTAGGTGTAGGGTTTGCGAGAGGAGCAGAGAACATGAAGGTGGGGAGAGGGTGCTGAGGAGAGAGTGAGCATTCGGAGAAACTGTCGACAGATGCCCCAGGCTTGGGAAGAGCAGGGCGATGGCCAGGCTTGGGCTAAAGCCACCTCCACAGTGCCAGGTGGTGATGGGAGGAAAAGCCACCACCTGGGGAGGGACCACCCAGCCAGCCCTCCCCCTGCTCAGGTCCAGGTTCTTCTCAGCATCCTCTCACTGCTGTGCCTCTTCACCCAGACTTAAAGAAACCCATCAGCTCCCCTAGCCTGAGAACAGCTGAGATGCCCAGCACTAGGAGGATGGATAGATGACCTGTGGGGTGTCAGAGGACTTGGATCTGATTTATTTTGTCTGTCTCACTAAGTGGGGCTCCCCAAGGGTGGGGGCTTCTGTCCACCTTGGTCACCATCGTACCCCCAGCCCCCAGCAGAGGTCAGCAGACATGCTGAATGAACGAACAAATACACTCCCTCTACCTCCTTCCTGGCAGGAGGGCCTCTGTGGCCTGGTACCCAGCCCTCTCTGCACAGCCATGCCTCAGGACCCACAACCCCCACCCTGACACTGGATTGGCCTAAGGGAGTGATGTGGGCACCTTTCCCATTTATGTTCCAATCTAGTGAAAAGTTAAGAAGGAAAAAATAGGTCAAGTTAGGTATGGTTGACAGAATAGTGGCTCCCAAAGATGCCCACATCCTAATCCCTGATCCTATGAACATGCTGTTACCTTACATGCTGAGGAAGAATTAAGGTTGCTACTCAGATGACATTAGCTAATCATCTGAGATTACCCTGGATTAGCGGGCTGGGTCTAACATAATTACAAGTGTTCCTAAATGTGAGAGAGAGGCATGGGGGTCAGAGTGACACATGAGAGATAATGTGACCAGCCATTGCTGACTCTGAAGATGGACAAGGCCATGAGTCAAGGGATGTGGGCAGCTTCCAGAAGCTGGAAAATGAAAGGAAGTGGACTCTCCCCAGACTCTCCAGAAGGAGCATTGCCCTGCGGACACTGTGACTGGAGCTCAGTGAGACCCAGGATGGACTTCTGACCTCTAGGACCGTAAGCTGAGCCGAGTTGCTTTAAGCCACTAAGTTTATGGTAATTTGTCACAGCAGCAATAGCAAGCCAATATACTGGGTAAGGGCTGGTTATTATTTGAGGCTGGGGAGACCCTAGGAGCCCCTGCCACACACTAACCATCCTTCTTGGGCCCTGGCAATGGGCCGCCACTTAACCAGGGTCAGGGCCTGACGCCAGAGGGCAACTGCCTGCCAGAGTGCTGGGACCCCCACTTCCTGCAGAGTTGCCTATGGTCTCAGGAGCTGGACAAGAGGTATGAAGAGCAGAACTGCCTGGCCCACCTACAGGCACAGGGCAGAGCCCAGCTGGGATCCACCAACCCACAGATGCATGAGTCATAAGTGAGTCTTTGGTCTAAACCACTGAGGCTGGAGTGTTTGTTACGTGGCCAGAGCTGACTGCTGCACCACCCCAGGGCCTCTGCACTTTGGTTTCCTCTGCCCGGAATTCTGTTCTCCTGCCTGGTTTCATGGCAGCACTGTTCTTGGGTTCAGGCTTCACCTCACATGTCATCCCTTGGGGAGGCGAGCCCCTGTCTCTCTGCTCAGGTCCCCCCAACCCTGGTCTCCACCTTAGCACCTGCTTTCATTTTCTTAGCCTTCATCACAATCTGTGCTCACTGTGTTCACTGTTATTACTTTAGCTAGTATTGTGCACCCCTTTCCCACACCAAGAATGTAAATTCAGTGACAACAGGCACTCATCTCACTCACAGCAGGATAGGTATGTGGTGAGTGTTCACTGAAAGTCACTTTGCTGTGAAGAATCCAAGAGCAGATACGGGGAGAACCTGGGCTGGGTGGGCTCCTCGGCCTCAAGGCCCTCACCTCACCTGGGCACACACCTTGGGGAAGGCCCTCGTCCACTGCCCACGGCTCTGTCACCTGCTCCAGCAGGGAGATGACGTCCAGCTTCGGGAGCCAGTGTCCTGCTCGGGGGAGACCCGCGGAGTGAGTGCTTCTGTCCAGGACCCTTCCAGCCCTCTGCCCACTCCACCCTCAGTCTCCCAGGACCCAAGGGCTAGGGGTTCTGAGAGGCCACATCTGTTATGGTAACAGCCCCTGACATTCCTTAGGGACTTGCTCTCCCCACTCTGAGTCCCTGACGCCACCCCTGACCCCAGGGTGGATATGTGGCCCAGTCCCAGCCAATCAGAGCTCTGCTTCCTCCCCCAAGTACTGGCAACAATGACCAGCGTGGAGGGGACCTGGTTGTCAAACAAGATAACCCAGGCACTTTTTATGGGGGCCCGGGACACAGACCCTGCCTCTTCTGCTGCTCTTGGACCCAGGAGAGGCACCCTGGCAGCTGTCCTGTCACCTGCAGAGGGGCCATCTGTGAATGGAGGCAGAAGGAGGGGCTCTTGAGAGCATCATGGATGACCAGGCCTCCCTGGGATTCTGCGGTCACCGGGCCCAGGACATCCCTCTGACCCCATGACTTTCTGCTTCTGGCATTTTTAGGTGGGATCTATAACATCCTAACTGATATTCCCTAAAATGGATCCTTGAAGTCCAAGACACACCCCACATATTCGCTTTTAAGGCCTAGACCAACCCCCACTTTTACCCCAGGAGAATCAGAACCTGTGCCGGGGGCAGACCATCAGGGGAACGGGTGTGGCCTCACCCACGGAGACCAGGAGCCCAAAGGTCTCCAGCATCACATCGCGGTACAGGGTCCTCTGGGCGGGCTCCAGCTGCCCCCACTCCTCCCGGGTGAAGTCCACAACCACGTCCTCAAAGGTCACTTGCTCCTGAAACATCACACACAAGTGCCCTCAGCCAGGCCAAGCTGGCACTGGCTGCTGGTGGGAGAAGCTGGTGAATGGGGATGTCGGCCAAGCTGGATGGGAGGGGGTTTTCCCGGGTCTGGTGATTTGGGCCAGGTTTTTCCTGTGGGGCTTGGGGGCTCTGGAGGAAGGGGAGATCTTAGGATGTAAGAGGACACACCCTGTCTTCCAGCAATTTGGCTGGAAAAAAGTCTCTTGAAATAAGGAATGCTGCTGAGGAGTCAACAATGAAAGGGAGGACAGTCCTGGGCACGTTGGGGTCACCAGGAACTGTGCTTGCCTGAGAGGTCCCTGGGAGTGGCAGTGGGGGCAGGGAACACCTGGAAAACTGTCAGGTTGGATCCCTGCCTCAGCCTTGTGGCCGAAATAACATCCTGATGGATCCAAGACAAAAGATGAATAACACAAAGCCCTTGTGAAAAAGGCGATTAAAGAAAAAATACTGGGGTATAGATGATCTTTCTAATCATGAGATGAAACCTAGATGTTCCCCTCCTTCTCTATTAGTTATCTATTGATAACGTAACAAATTACCCCAGAGTTGGTGTCTTAAAGCAACACCTGTTTACCATCTCAGTTCTGCAGGTCAGAACTCCAACAAGGCGCAGCTGAGCCCTCTGCTCGGGTCTCATGGGGCCAAAATCAAGTCTCAGCCAGATTGTGTTCCTGGCTGGAAGCTCTGGGGAAAAACTGCTCCCTGACTCATTCTTGTTGACGGAAATCAGTTCCTTGAGGCTGTAGGACGTGGTCCCCGTTTTCCTGCAAGCTGTTGGTTAGAGGTCATTCTGAGCTCCTAGAAGCCGCCCCCTCCATGACAGCTTATAACATGGATATCTGCTTTCTTCTTGACAAGCTGAATGCGTATCTCCAACCTCCTCTCCCGCAACCAGCCAGGCAACCTGTTTTAAAACCAACCTGTTTTAAAAGGGCTCATGTGATTAGGTCAGGTCCACTCGGACTACCTCCCTTTCTTCAGGCCAATTGTGTACATGACATGACACAGTCAAGGGAGTGCCATCTCATCCTATTAACAGGTTCCGGGGACTATGCAGGGCATGCACACTGAGGGGGAGCAGGAAATCTGGGGGCATCTTAGAATTCTGATTACCACATTTCTCTCCAAGAAAGAGTTGAGATATTCAACTAGTAAAAACACATGCACCGCCAAACCACCATGAACAAATCTGAAGAACAGATGGCCAACTGGAAAACATATGCACAACATGTGATGAATCTAGGGCACTAATTTCTTTCCTTAATGCATAAAAAGCTCCTACAAATCAACAAGACAGAGGCCAACCACAGCAATCAAATGATGAGCGGCAGACCAGAGCCAGGAGGAAGCCCATGTCCTCAGGGAAAGGAAGGAAGCTCCTACCTGCTGCCTACGCTGGAGGTGCCTCCTTCATCTGTATGACCTGCCCAGTCTCCACTGGCACCTGGGTTTGTGTCTGGATTCAGCAGGGAGGGGATGGTGGCCCCTGTGTCTGGCCAACTGGGAGTAAAGATGGTACAGGCTACTGTGTACTGAGCACGTCTGATAGGCTAAGCACTGGGGTACAGCAGCTAAGGATTATTAGAGGGGGCTAAGCTTCACCAATCATAAGAATATATGCAAGAAAATGACAATAACAAAAACCCATGTGGTGGGCAGGGAAAGAGGAGCTCAAAAACCAGCTCAGCTTAAAACCAAGTCCTAATATAGAAAAGAAGGAGCCTAGATTAGTTAGGAAGAAGAAGATTGCTCAGATAACAGACTGGTGAAAACTTTAGCCACGAGGGGAAAATCTACCATATCCTGGAATATATTCTAGAAGAGTTACAGAAGATTTAAAAACTGACCCAGTAAAACCACCTCCCATGTCACCCATGCCAGGCCCTGGAACAATACTTCACCCCATTTAATCTCCGCAGCAACCTTGTGAGAGGTCCGCGCTGCTGAGAGCGCATTTCACCGAAGCTGGGGGAGCTTACGTGTCTTGCCCAAAGTTATACAGCCAGCAGGCAGCAAGTCCAAGGGTTGCCTCTGCATGACTGTATTAAGAATCTGTTCCCTATATAAATTAAATTTAAGCATATGAAGACCCATGTATAAGTAGCAAATCAGTGTGGTTGTGGGGGAATTTCAAATCAGTGGGCAAGCTGGGTCATCTGGCTGTCTATTTAGGGGAAAAAAATCAATTTATCCCTACCTCACAATATAAATAAATTTCAGAAATCTTAAAGAGCTGAAAGTAAAAAAGGAAATAAATTGGAGAAGTATAAGCCATTAGTTTAATAACCCTGGGACAGAGAAAGTCCTCACAGATAAGACATGGAACACTAAAAGTCACAAAGAAGAAAAATGAGTGTAGCAGGCAGAATACTGTCTCCCTAAAGATATTCACGTCCTAATCCCTGGATTACATGGCAAGATGGGATTAAGGTTGCTAATCAGCTGATCGTAAAGTAAGGAGATTATCCTGGAATATCCTGGTGGCCCAACATAATCACAGGGGCAGAAGAAGATAGAAAAGTCAGTGTCACTGTAATGAGATGTGAGGAAGACTCAACTGGCCAGTGTTGGCTTTGAAGATGGAAGGGGGACAGGAGCCCAGCAACGCGAGTGGCCTCTAGATGCTAGAAAAGGCAAGGAAGCGGATCCTCCCGTGGAGCCACCAGAAGGAACACAGCCCTGCTGACACCTTGATTTCAGTGCAGAGAGACTCATTTCAGATTTCTGACCTCAAGAACTATAAAATAATGAACGTGTGTAGTTTTAAGCTACTAACTTTGTTGGGATTTGTTACAAAATCAATAGCAAAATAATACATTGAGCCATCAGAATTCATGACTTCTGCATGATAAAAGTCATTGCAAGCCACTTAAAGGACCCATGAGAGCAAATTAAGTATTTGCAACATAAATGAAAAAGATTGGTGGCCTTGTAAAGAGCTGGCAAACCAGTAAGTAAAGGCAAGTAGGAGGACAGAGACCCCAGCCCTTCAGAGAGGAGGAGGGGTGCGGACACAGGCAGGAAGTACTGTCACAATTGACTGTTCTTTCTAAATGCCTACATTTGTTTCTCCAGCAATTCCACTCCCCATCCCTGCTCCCCACAAGAACCTGGCTCCCCTGTGCATCGTTTACACCTACTGGGCAGGCTGGACGCCACCGGGAGGGGAGAAGACAGACTAGCCCTGTTCACCCTCCAGGAGAAACCCACCCAGTACACGACAGGGTAGACTGAGACCCACAGCTGGGAAAAGCCTTCCAGACAGAGAAATCCTGAATTGTGGGAATCCCCTGCACAAAATGAAGCAAAGCTCTATTCCCATCTGTCAGAAAAAACGCACATAAACAGAGGGGAAATGAGGCGCATGGTGGTGACACCAGGAGCAGCTTTAGAGGGAAGCCTGGAGACTTTCTAAGAGTGGCCTGACTTTTTTTTTTTTTAAAGATTGGCACCTGGGCTAACAACTGTTGCCAATCTTTTTTTTTTTTTCCTGCTTTATCTCCCCAAACCCCCCCTGTACATAGTTGTATATCTTAGGTGCAGGTCCTTCTAGTTGTGGGATGTGGGACGCTGCCTCAACATGGCCTGATGAGTGGTGCCATGTCGGTGCCCAGGATCCGAACCCTGGGCCGCTGCAGCAGAGCGTGCGAACTTAACCACTCGGCCACGGAGCTGGCCCCAACCTGACATTTTTATAATGAGAACATCACTATGTGTATTGTGTGGCCTTCAACAGTAAGTCAGCCAACTCATCAAGCTAGAAATCACCAGAGAAAATTTCAGGTTTTTGACACAACATTAAGAACTTTAAATTTCTGAACCTTAAAAAAACAAACTCAGAGCAAACACATAGATGGTGCCTGGGCCATGCCGGCACCGCATGAAGACACACACGGATTGCTCACTTAACATCCCCACGCCCTGGGGATCATGTCTACCCACTGTTCACCCCGGGATGTCAAGCAAGTTGCCCCAAATCAGCCACCGAGGACAGGGCTGCGCCATGATCCCCACCTGGGTCCTCTGGGCTGGGCCAACTCCCTGAAAAGTGAGGGAGAAAAGCAGGCCCGGGGCTGGAACGGGGTTCCAGGCCTGGGGGCCAGGCGGGGAGCTCGGTGCCCCACCTGGTTCCTCCTGGACAAACAGGGGACCCCTTAGATGTCACGGTGGCGTCGGCTGGGGCCGCCTCAGCTGGTATGTCGGCTGGCGTCGGCCGCTCGCTCACACTGTGCCCTGGTGCCTGAGCACAAACAGGGGCTGGGAGAGAGCAGGAGTGAGGACACAGGTAGGGGTCTCGGCAGCAGGACCCCCGGGGCTGTTTCCTAGACTTTACTTTCGGACATTTAGAAATCAGAAGGGCCAGGACGCAGCAGGATGTGTGCTGAGCACGGGGCCCTCCTACAGCCAGAGGGTCTGAGCTCAGGGGCATCCTGAGCTCAGGCCTGGCTCAGCCACTCCCAGCCAGGGCCTTGGGGATGAGTGCCTCTGTGCCTTGGTTTCCACCTCCTTCCCACTTCATGGGGCTAATGTGGGGGCTGAAGAGGGTGACACGTGTCCAGCACTGACCACAGGGTTCGGAACATTCATCGTTCCAGCCATTCACTGAGCACCTACTGTGTGCTGGCCTTTGCAGGTGGCAAGAATGGCCAGAACTGCTTCCCAAGGCCCCGGCCCCATGCAGCTGGCCTAGGAGGCCTTGCTCTCAGTCTTTCTGCTACAAGTGCCTTCCCTTCATGGAAAGCGCCTGGCGTGGTCCCACCTCTGGGCCTTTGTTCATGCTGTTTCCTCTGCCCAGAACATTCTTTCTGTGCCTCGACCTCACTCCCTCCCCTCCTGCAGGTCTCAGGGAGGCCTCCCGGGCTGTGCTGGTCAATGCCTGATCCCCAAGCCCACCCTCTTCTGGGCCTCATTTCCCTGCACAACACTTGGAATATTTACTTTCCTCATAGGGACTGGGAGCCCCACAGGGATGGCGAATTCTGCTCATGCCGTCTGTTTCCGCACCCACAGTGCCTGCGGCAGTGCCTGGTCCCTGGCAGTTGCTCAGCACCTGTCTGCCAAGTGACTGGCTAAAAAGAGTGAGCTGGGAGTACTGACCTAGAACCCTGTGTTGAGCAAGTGCCAGGCACATCAGTGGATGGATGAGCGATGTCTGCCAGGGCAGCATGGGGCAGCTGGGGGAATCTGAGAGGTCCTCTCAGAGGTGAGGTGTGAGAGCTGGAGGAGGATGTGGAAGTGGCTAAAGCACAGTCCTGGCAGGGGGCAGACTTAGGGCAAAGGCCCTAAGGCCAGAAGGAGCCTGGTGGGGACCCAGGTCAGGGCCTGAGAGATCCAAGTGTGAGGGTGGCAGTATACTCACCCGGGCCCCGGCAGCAAGGAGCCCAGCGGTCATTCCCTCCTCCTCTGGCCTGTTACAGGAACAGCCGGCTCCTCTGCAGGAAGTTGTGGGGAGAAAAGGAAGTGAGAGACTGGGCAGGCACCTGTGGTGACCAGAACCCCCTGCCCTGGAACCCCTGTGCAGGCAGGTGAAGGAGCTGTGGCTCCAGCAGCCTGGAGTCCAGCACCCAGGCCAAACCTTGCAGCAGTGAAACCTCAGTGGGGCACTTTCCAAGCGCCTGCATCTGCCCAGAACCATTCCACATGCTATTCCAGGCACTGTTGAAGGATGATCTCAAACTTTCCCACCCTATTCTGCAGAGAGGGAAACTGATAGCCAGGGGGCAAAGGGCACAACCGTGGCTGCACAGATGATCGCCAGAGTGAGGGCTATTTCTGCGACTATGACAGAAAGCCAGACAGTTCTGGGGTTCCTGGACACGGTTTGGTGTGCCTCAGTTTCTCTCTCCCATAAAAAGAGGGTGGTGACCCAACATGAAGACGACGGGCACTGAAGGGTGAAAAGGGCAAATGGAGCTGGGCGGCGTCCCCGAGAGGCGCCTGTGCGGGAGGGAAGCCTGGGCTTCCGGTAGCAGCTCCGGAGCACCCTGCACGCACATCCCTGGCAGGCTGCCCACCACCGAATAGGCCGAAGGAAGGAGGGTCCCCCGGTCTCGGGGCCTGCGCAATCCCCAATTCTGCCCGGCGCGCTGTGCCCGCTGTCTTCACTGCAGTTTCCAGCTGGGAGTCATCTCGTTCAGCGATGTGCTTATGGGTTTCTTTCCTTTTTTTTGTGTGCTGCTTTTTCTCCCCAAATCCCCCCAGTACATAGCTGCATATTCTAGTTGTGAGTGCCTCTGGTTGTGTTATGTGGGACTCCGCCTCAGCGTGGCCTGACCAGCGGTGCCATGTTCGTGCCCAGGATGCGAACCAGGGAAACCCTGGGCCGCCAAAGCGGAGCACCCAAACTTAACCACTGGGCCACAGGGCCCACGCACTTATGGGTTTATCATTTCCCAGCCCACCTGTGGGCTCCGGGAGCGGACACAATATTGGGATATCCACAGAGGCTCTGGGGCATAAGACAGGCCCTAGCCCCCAGAACATCTGAATACGTGTTTGTTGAATTAATGAAGGAGCCTGGATGCCGGACATGCAGTCAGTGTTCAACAAAAGCTTAATATATAATAAGTCTGTTTTCTGGGTCCTAGGGAACTGGAATTAAAATCTTGTGCTTTTGGTCTTCCTCACCTTCATCCTTTAGGGACAGAAGCCCCCTTCAGGAAGGTGAGGCTCCAGAGATGACTCCGTGGTGGGGCATCGGCCTTCCCCACCCTCCAAACCCTGGACATCCCACCAAAGCAGGGGAGGGATGCAGGTCAGGCTGGCTCCAGTCTCTGAAGAGTCTGGCTGGTTGTTTCTCCGACTGTGCCTCCAAGCCGGGAGACCCTGACCCCTTCTGCCAAAGCCAGGACCCCAACCCGCCCCAACCCTCCTCTCAGACTCTACGAACCCCTAAACCCAAGCCCCGCCCACTAGGACCCGCCCCCACCACCTCCAAGGCGACCCGGCCGGGCCTAAAGCAGCAAAGGGGACTCGACACGGACGCGCGCAGCTGGGTACACACCCTGGCCGGGGTCCCAGGGAAGACCCCGGATGCCACACCCGCTCGGCCTCCCGCGGTCTGGCTGCTCCAAGCCTACTTACCCGCAGGACGGCAGGACAAAGGCCGTGGCCGCCACAAGCCAGCACTGCGCCTGCGCAGGAAGGCGTCGAACTACATCTCCCAGAGGGCCGCGCGCTCCCTTCCGGTTATTCAGGGGCTCGCCCCGCCCCTACCTGGGACTCTCGAGCCGCAGCGGCAAGGGTCGGAATCCGAGCGTGGCCTCGCGGCCTCCCGCCAGGCTCAGCTTCCCCGCTCCATCAGGGTTTCACTCACCTGCTAGTTGGCAGCACAAAGACTGCGGCCGCCATCAACCTGGGCTGCGCTTGCGCGTGCCGAACTACATCTCCCAGAAGGCAGCGCGCGCTTCCGTGCTCGCCCCGCCCTCCCCTGGGTCCGAGGCTGCTAGGCTCGGATCCGAGCTCGGCCCTTAGATCCCGCCGGCGTCACCCCAGCCCGTCGCCCCGAAACCCTCCCACGCCGCACTCCCTCGTCTAACGAGAGGATGAAGGCCACGTCCGCCGCTGGCCGGACTGCGCCTGCGCGGAGGGCGCCGAACTACAACTCCCAGAGGGCCACGTGCGGTTCCCGTGTGCCTCTGCCCCCGTTATTCGGGACAGGAGTCCGAGTGTGGACGCCTGTGCTTGTCACTTACGTAAATATTCGCTGCCCGCTGCTTGAGAGGCCTTGCGAACGTCGCCCCCGCGCTCTTAAGGCGGGTGACTGACTGGGGAGCTAATTTAGAGCGGCCATGAGTGCAGGAGGATGTGGAGCATGGCGGTGGGCAGATCCTGGGGAGAGCCTCCCAGACAGAGGACAGCACAGCTAGTGCGCGGTGCGCGAGACCTGGGGTTGTGGGAGCATGGCAGCGCCGGTGAGGAGGATGCTGTGAGCGTCCAGGTGAGTTCTCTGGAACAGCTCACACTGCTCTCATATTGGAAACTATACTGCAACTTTATTGTTGTAAAACAAACCCGTATTTACAAAAAACACCAAGAAATTTAAAACAAAAGCATTCACTAAGATTCCAAACACAGGAGCCGTTTTCATTCTGCCACACTGACCCAGTTTTGGACACTTCCCAGGATTCAGTACAGCCTTATAAGAAACCACACTTTTAACTTTTAAAAACTACTTTACATGTTGCTGGGTAATTGCCAAAATTGTGCATTTGAATAGCAGCATAATATTCAAAACTGAGGTGCCCTCCGTGACTGAATTTGTTGTCTGAACGTTGACTGAGGCCTGCCAGGCGCTAGGCCCGCGCTCCAGAGCAAGCAGTGCACGAGGTGTGGACATTGACCACCTGGAATGTGTGTCCTGGAGCTGGACTCACTTTCACCCATGTCCTGGAACATCCATAGAGCAGTGAGTAGAAAGAGTCTAAGAAAACCAAGGCTGAGCCGTGTGCGTTTGCCCTTTTAAAAAAGGACTGGCGGATTCCACTCAGGGCTTGCGTGCTGGCTTTAAAGCTGAGAAAAAGTTCCAAGACTTGGGCATTTTTTTCTTTGGGGGAAACAATTATTTCTTTGAAACAACTCCAACTCTGAAAACAGCAGAAAAGATAATAAGAATTCTCATGTTAAGAAAAAACCTAGCTGGTTACATTTTCTTTACACACATAGACACTTGTAAGGTTTGGCTAGTTCACACGTGAGTGAAAGACTTTAAATTTCCCTTAAACAAGTCCCAAACCCGTGGTGGTTATGAAGCGATCAGATGGATGGCTCACAGTTGGAACACGCTACTGTAGACAGAGCAAAGGCAGGCCTGCTGGCTGTTCTTTAAAGGGGTCCTGTACCAGACCCAAAAGGCCGGAGGGCCCACATTTGTGACTGTTGTACTGAAAGTCCACCTGCTCTTCTCTCTGCTGCAGGAAGAAGGCTTTAAAATATACACAAAATGTCAACGATCAGTCCCCTCACCCTCAAACTCAAAGGCAACTAAATAGTTAACTTTTTTTTCGAACTTCTTCAACAAAATGTGTGCTCTTTCCTCCCTAGTTTCCTTTTAATGGATCAAATGGTGTGAACACACTGCTCATGATGAAAGCTTTTTCCCAGAAGGTCTGGGTGGAGTCTTGGGTGTGAGCTGCTGGTGGTGCCGCTCAGGAGGCTGCAGCCCAGTCCTGACGGCACCTGCCCAGCTCCCTCTGTTACCTTCCTCTGGCCTTCTAATACTTGAATGAGATGACCCCAAGCTGGGCTCTTTCTAAAGGGGTAGAAGCTAATGGCTCCAGCCAGCTGGTACCTTGTGGACAGGTAAGCCCATGTCCCAGGTCTGGATTTCTCAAAAGAAGCCAAAGATCTGGATTTGTGTTTGAAATCTCTTGACTTTTAAAAGCTTGCAGGGAATTCAAAGGTTTTAAAAACACTCTGCCAGGGGCCAGCCTGGTGGCATACTGGTTAAGTTCCTGCGCTCTGCTTTGGCAGCCTAGGGTTTGTGGGTTTGGATCCTGGGTGCAGACCTACATACTGCTCAAGCCATTCTGTGCTGGCCTCCCACATACAAAATACAGGCAGATTGGCATGGATGTTAGTTCAGGGCCAATCTTCCTCCAATCAATCAATCAATCAATGAACACTCTGCCAGTCAAATAAGATGAGCTGAAGGCTACATCTGTACTGTCCTCACCCCTCCAGACCATGGTGTAACTACTGGCTGGGCCCTTCTCAGCCCAAGTGCAGCGTCCTCCAAGCACAGAGGCCACCTCCGTGTGGCCAAGACAGGACCCCACCATGAGCAGCTGCATTACAAATCAGTGTAGTTTTCAAGGAGTTCTACAATCATATCATGAATAGCACAACTGCATTACATGGCCTTTTTGTTAAAAAAGTTAATTTGGGGGCTGGCCCGGTGGTGTAGTGGTTAAATTCACATACTCCACTTCAGTGGCCTGGGGTTCGTGGGTTCGGATCCTGGGCATGGACCTAGCACCACTCATCAAGCCATGCTGAGGCAGTGTCCCACAGAAGAAATAGAAGGACCTACAACTAGGATACACAACAATGTACTGGCGCTTTGGGGAGAAAAATTTTAAAGAAATAAAATTTTTAAAGTTAATTTTTTTGATATATACATTAAATATACTACAACGTTTATACAGCCCTTTGGATACATTTCTTCCTTTTTAAAAAATCATTTCGGGAACCTCAAAAGCTAGCAGTGCCCAGCCCTCCTCCGACCCCAGAGGCCCTGGCTGGGCTGGGGAGGAGGGTGGCCCGCGTGGCTCAGGTCCTCCGGAGCACCCAGGACCGGGCCCAGCAGCTGCTCTGTGACAGGGGCCAGAGGACAGACAAGGGGGCTGGGAAGCGTCCCGCTGGGAGGTAGCTGGGGTCTTGCAGGGGATGCTGGCCGAGGAAGGCAGAGGGCGAGGCAAGGCTGCGTGCAGTGGGCAGAAGAGAAGGGGCTGCAGCTCTATCCCACAGCGGCTTGGGCAGCATCTTGGGACGGGGCAGGCTGGGCGGAGAACTCAACTTGGCGGTTTCCGTGAATCGGAGCAGCTGCGGGATTCGCAGCAGCGGCTCTCCAGGCCCGGGACCTTGAGCCACATCCTCCCCTCCATCAGCCAAGGCACAGAGCGGTGAGGATGGCCTGCATGGCGCGGCCACCGCCTCCTCGGAGGTCCAAGGACGGCTTCCCTGGCTGGTAACTGCAGCCCTGGATGGGGCGTCGGCAGGGGCGGCAGTCGCCTCCTCATTCATGCGCAGCAGCACCCACCCCTTCCCCCGAGGGCGGCTGCGGCTGGCTCCGGCACAGCGCAGACTGTTCTGGGCGGAGGAGGGTGTGAGGAGGCCCGGGGTGGAGACCGCAGTGGGCAGAGGCGGCGCGGACTCAGGAGGCGGCCTCTTCCACCCCAGCGCCGGGCGGTCGGGTTGGGGATGGGCTGTTGAAGCAGGAAGGGGCGCCAAGAGCTGGTCTGCGGGGCTTGATGTCATTTCAATGTCTGTGTTTCCGAGGGACCCTGCCTACTGCGGGCCCGGGATGCGCTGGAGGGGAATGAGCTGGAGTCACAGTTCGCTCAGGGCAGCTGAGACGTCTAGAGGTGAAGAAAAGAAGGAACGGAGAGGAAGACTGGGGGACAGTGCAGAGGAGCAAAGAAATCAGGGCAGGCTCGGGGGTCCCCTGAGGGGAGGCGGTTCGTTTTCTTTTGCACAAGGGGAAGATGAGATCTTTGGACAAGCTTGACTGGAGAATAGAGGGACGCCAGGCAGATGTCTCTGGAGGACAGTTGGTCGGTAGGATGCCCAGGCAGACATCTTCGGAGAACCCCATCCAGGGGTTCAGGAGCTGTGAGCATGTGGATGGCCGTGGGCCACAGGGACTGGCAGTGGTGGGTCTGCGGGGCCTGCCGGCCACCCTGGCAGCCCCTGCTCTCATGCGGTCCTCCTCCACCAGCAGACCTATGAATGGGCCTCTGGCTTACGGTGACTGTAATGAAAACTGCGTGGAATGAACCCCCCGCCCCCAACAAGTGGGGACATGGGCCTTCTGTCCACATACCCTGTTGTTTAGATGAGCCTTTCCATCATGTGCGCTGTACCTGAAGGGTCAGGGGTTGGACTGCGGGCCAAAACTTCGCCTTGCCACCTGAGCTGCAAGGGAGAAGCCTGGTATCACTAGGATAACAAGGCAGCAGAAGGGGAGCTGGAGCCCAGCAGAGATTAAGGCCTAGGGTAGAGGCCAGAAGCTCCCAATGGGAACTGCAAGGATAAGCGGGCATGTGGGAGGGAGCTGAGCAGTGAGGTCTGGAGGTCGAGCTAGAGAGAGGTCTGAGAAGGCAAGCATTGCACAGCCCGAGGGGGCAGGGGACAGAGGCCGCGAGGGGGTGCCAGAGGCAGCTGGGTCGAGAAGAAGCAGTGGGCAAGTCCAAAGGCTTTTCCAGTTGAAAGGTGACTTACAGATGATTTAAACGAGAATGCCTCTGCTTACTAGGCTCAGAGTCAATCCAACACTGTGTTTCCAAGTGAAGGCAAAAGAAAAAAAAAGGACAAAAACTTTTAAGGCTTTCGTTTGCACAGGGGCCAGTGGTGCCCAGCGAGAAGGGTAGGGAATAGATGAAAAGCTGAATCCACTACGGTGGCGGTGGCCTAGTGGTTAAGTTTGTGTGCTCGGCTTTGGTGGCCTGGGGTTTGCCAGCTCGGAACCCAGGCGTGAACTTACACACCTCTCATCAAGCCATGCTGTGGTGGCATCCTACATACAAAATAGAGGAAGAGTGACAACAGATGTTAGCTCAGGGCCAATCTTCCTCTCTCTAAAAAAAAAAGCTGAATCCAGGCAGGTGCGGTGGGGCACCAGCCACCAGCTCTTGGGAGATCCAGAGTGACCATAAAGCCAGATCTTTACGTGACATCTATGGTTTAAAAAAAATATTGGCATCTATCTCCAAAAAAAAAAAAAAAAAATCATTCTGTGAGTCAAACAAAACGTGTGGGTCAGTTCTCCTCAGACCTAAAAGCCCTGCCTGCTCTCGATGGAGACAGGAAGCAGATTATTGGGTGCCTGGGGCTGGGGAGTGGCAGGCAGTGGGTACCAGGTGCCCATTTTGAGGGTGATGAAAATGTTCCAGAATAGATAGTGGCTATGGTTGCACAACGCTGTGCACGTCCTTAATGTCCCCGAATTGTGCACCTCAAAGAGGTACACATGGCAAATTTTATGTGTATTTTACCAGGAAAACGGAGGGGCGGGGAGGAGGGGAAAGGCGAATAAAAGGAAACTAAGGCAGAAGCCGGGGTTGAACGGGCAGTCGCCAGGAGCACCGCGTGCTCCCTCGGCCTCGCGCTCAGGGGCGGGCGTGGACACCGGTGGTCGGCGAGCTGCACGGCGCGGCGCGGGGGAAGGCGCGGCCGCACTCGCCGCAGGCTAAGGGCCGCTCGGCGCCGCGGGGCCTCCTTGCGGGCGGCCCCGAGGCGGCGGGGACCGGGGGGCGCTCCCCGCGGTGGCCGCGCTCGTGCTGCACGAGGGTCGAGAGCCAGGCGAAGGCAGCCCCGCACGCGGCGCACTCGAAGGGCCGCGCCCCCGGCTCCCCCGCGCCCCGGCCTCCCCGGGGCCCCCCGGCCTCCCTCCACCGCCCGGCCTCCCCCAGCGCCCCGCCCTCTGCAGCGTGGCCGCCACCTTCTGGTCGCCGCTCCCCCGAGGGCCAGGCAGCGTCCTGGGCCTGTGCGGGGAGGGGTGGCTAGGTCCTCGGAGCTCTGTCTCCGGCCGGTCCGCAGGGAGGCCCGTCCCAGACACGAGGCTTCCGAGGCGCACGGGCGCGCCAGGTCGGGGAGAGGGGCGTTAGGGAGGGGCCATGCCCCCGGCATCTCCCGACACTCAGGGAGGTGGAGAAGGGCAGGCAGCCGGCGGCCCGCAGTCAGCACGGACTCCGCGCCCTCGAGCCTATCCTTCCTTAAGACAAAGGGCCGGGGGCCGGCCCCGTGG